>NW_022436943.1:90900-133929 GCF_009761245.1 Sapajus apella | reverse complement strand
ACAGTCTTCTTAATAAATGGTTCTGGGTCAACGGGATATCCATACACAAACATTAGTTTCAGGTGGACTACAGATCTAAATGTGAACGGTCAAAGAATAAGTTTCTAGATATCACAGCAGAAAATCCTAATGACCATAAACCAACTTTAAAAAAAATTTGAAACAGTCTTGCTCTGTCATGCATGGCTCACTGCAGCCTCAACCTTCCATGCTCAAGTGATCCTCCTACCTCAGCCTCCTAAGGAGCTGGGATGACAGGTGTGTGCCACCACACCCGGCTAATCTTTTTCAAGTTTTTGTAGAGACTGATCTCCCTATATTGCCCAAGCTAATCTCCAACTCCTGGGCTCAGGCGATCCTCCTGCCTCAGATTCCCAAGATGCTGTGAGATAGGTGTAAGCCACCAGGCCCAGCCAAATTAAACAATTTTTAATTGGGCTGCTTTAAAATTATGATTTTTTTTAAATCATGAAGAGATACCACTGAAAGACCTAAAAAGCAAGAATGAGAAGAAATATTTGTAGCATATATGAAAGACTCATATCCAGAATATATAAAGAATTCCTACAGAGTGATTAAAACATAACAGCCAGTCCAACAGAAAAATAGGCAAGAAACTTGACAAGCCATCTTACGAGAGAAGACATGCAAATACTTGTCAAGCAAGTGAAAAGGTGCTTGGCCAGGTACGGTCACTCACAGTTGTTACCCCAGCACTTTGGGAGGCTGAGGCAGGAGGATCACTTGAACCCAGGAGTTCAAGCCTGCAGTAAGCTATGATGATGCCACTGCACTCCAGCCTGGTGACAGAGCAAGGCTTTGTCTCTATATTAAAAAAAAAAAAGAAAGAAAGAAAAGGTACTCAATCTCATTATACCTGGAAAATGCAATTAAAACTACAGCACAGGCCAGGCACAGTGGCTCACACCTGTAATCCCAGTACTTTGGGAGGCTGAGATGAACAGATCGTCTGAGGTCAGGAGTTTGAGACCAGCCTGATCAATATGGTGAAACCTTATCTCTACTAAAAATACAAAACTTAGCCAGATGTGATGGTGCATGCCTATAATCTCAGCTACTTGGGAGGCTGAGGCAAGAGAATCTCCTGAACTCAGGACGGGGAGGTTACAGTGAGCCGAGATCATGCCACTGCACTCCAGCATGGGCAACAGAGCAAGGCTCTGTCTCAAAATAAATAAATAAATAAATAAATAAATAAATAAATAAATAAGATTGCAAGTACTATGTGTTGGTGGGATGCAGAACAATACAACCCTCACAGTCTGCTAGTAAACATGTAAATTAGCATAGCTTCTTTGGAAAACAGTTTGTCAGAATCAACTAAAGCTCAGCAAACATCCCCTGTCACCCAGCAATTCCACTCCTAGTTATATCTAAGAAATGAATACATATGTACAAAAGACAGATCTTCGTGACAACATTATTCTTTTTTTTTTTTTTTTTCCTGAGACAGAGTCTCGCTCTGTCACCCAGGCTGGAGGGCAGTGGCGCAATCTCGGCTCACTGCAACCTCCGCCTCCTGGGTTCAGGCAACTCTCCTGCCTCAGCCTCCTGTGTATCTGAGACTACAGGTGCCCACCACCATGCCAGGCTAATTTTTGTATTTTTAGTAGAGAAAGGGTTTCACCATGTTGGCCAGGCTAGCCTTGAACTCCTGACCTTGTGATCCACCCGCCTCGGCCTCCCAACATGCTGGGATTACAGGCATGAGCCATCATGCCTGGCTAACACTATTCTTAATGGCTGCAAACTGGAAACAACTCAAATGTCTATCAAGAGTTGAATAGATGAATTAATGCATTGTACAGTCACATAATTGAATTTTATATACCAATGAAAATGAACTATTGTCACATGCAACAACATGGATGAAGCTATAAATAAAGTGTGAAGCAAAAGAAGACAAGCACAACAGGCTACGTATTGAATAACAAAACAATAAGAACTTGGCCAGGTGTGGTGGCTCATGCCTGTAATCCCGGCACTTTGGAAGACCGAGGTGGCCAGATTGCCTGAGATCAGGAGTTCAAAACCAGCCTTGGTAAGTAACATGGCAAAACCCATCTCTACAAAAAAATACAAAAATTAGCCAGGTGTGGTGGCATGCACCTGCAGTCCCACCTACCTGGAGGCTGAAGTGGGAGGATCGCTTGAGCCTGGGAAGTCAAGGTTGCAGTAAGCACTGAAGTCAAGATACTGCTAGGTGCTAGGCAGGTAGAGAAGGAGGGGAGTGATTGGATGAGGAGTGGGAGGGCTGTAAAGTCCACAACTCACTGCTGGTGACACAGGTGGGCTTAGTTTGTGATGGACTCACACCTAACCACTTATCATACAATTTCTGCACTTCTCTGAAGGTATGTTAATGTCTTTTATGTCTTAATAAAAAGAGTCTATTTCAAAAAAATCTACATTTGGTTTATATTGTAAGTCCTTTGTGTTTCCCGAAGGATCAAGGTTTCGGAAACTCAGAAGCCAGGGTGGCACTCCTTTTTCCCTGCCATCACTTTTTTCTCCTCTGAAGTCATGAACCCCAAACAGCTTCCCTGACAGATGGGGAGAGTACGAATAGAAAAGAAGATAGCAATGTGAGTGAAGGATGGAGGTGGGAGGGTTCTCTGGTTAATTTTTAAGGAATATTCTCCTATTCAATCAATGTGTTCACCCGTAGGATCAATTTGTAATAATTATGAAATTGGTGGAAAAAATGTGAATTTTTTTACATTAAAAATGTTCCAAATCATGCATGACAGTTGAATGTGCAGAAGAAGTGTTTTGTTGTTTGGTTGGTTGGTTGGATGGTTGGTTTTTGAGACGGGGTCTCTATCACCCAGGCTGGAGTGCAGGGGTGCCATTACAACTCACTGCTGCCTTCACTTCCTGGGTTCAAGGGATTCTCCCGCCTCAGTCTCCCAAGTAGCTGGAACCACAGGTGCATGCCACCACACCTGGCTATTTAAAAATTTTTTTTTAGTAGAGAGGAGGTCTCATTATGTTGCCCAAGCTGGTCTCAAATTCCTGCGCTCAAGTGATCTGCCCATCTCAGCCTCCTGAAGTGCTGGGATGACAGGCATGAGCCACTGCACCTGGCCGAAAAGTTTTGAATAGAGGCGTTATATTCTGATTTTCTCTCTTACATGCTATATGTAATCGTGTGCATTTAAAACTTTGGAGGAAAACAGTTTTAAGGTAGGCTCATGGTACTGATTCACGGTAGTTTTTCTTAAAGACAACACCATACTCCTAAAAATGAAAAACCTGTACATTCTTCTTTCAAAGTAATTTAACCCAAAGCCTCCCAATTTGGATAGGTACAAAAGTTTCACATTTTAGAACTGTTAAAAAGTCATTTACTTGGCGTGGATGGGCCAGGACTGCAGGTATAATTTCCTGCCACTAGATGTCTCTGAGTCTTAAAGCAGCAGACTCGTGGCATTTCTATTTATACATACAGATCACCTACCTCTCTGTTACAGTTTCATAATACTCTTATGTAACCGTGGGTTGTCAGCTACAGTTAATCATCAGTTGGGAGATGGGCAGGCAGGGACCCCAAGGACTTCACGTCCTCAAGACAGGGCAGGACATGTTGAGAGAAGGGTCTAACCAGGTGTGACCAAGCAGAATCCCATGACTCTGAAACTCATGCAGCAGGGCCAGGGAATGATAGAAAACAAAGAGCTCGCTGCTGCCCACGTGATGGCAGGATGTGGAGACCACAGCATCCACTCCTTACAGCTGGGATCCAGCAGAGGAGCTAGTGGGCTGGGAAAACCCTCAGCCCTGCGTTTCGCTCCGGCTGGCTTCAGGCGCTCACGCTAGTCACATTTCCCCCACCCCTACCCCCAGCCCCGGGAACCTAGCAGCCTGCAGAAGTCACGAATTCTCCCCGGACTCCTGAAGCACATCCCAGGGCATCTCATCAGTCTGCTTCCCTGTATGTGTCTTTCTGCCAGACTAGACAGAGATGCCCAGAGGGCACAAACCACTTCTTGTTCACCACCACATCCAATTATTTTTGTACGCAGTAGGCAAGTGTCTGTTGAAACCAATGTGTGATTAGGAAAAGTGTTTGAAAGGCTCATGGAATAATCACTGACAAGTTATTGAATCTTAAGAAATCCTGGCTGGCGTGGTGTCTCACACCTGTAATGCCAGCACTTTGGGAGGCTAGGGTGGGTAGATCACCTGAGGTTAGGAGTTAGAGACCAGCCTGGTCAACATGGTGAAACCCTGTCTCTACTAAAAATATAAAAATTAGCCGGGCATGGTGGTGGGTGCCTGTAATCACAGCTACTAGGGAGGCTGAGGTAGGAGAATCGCTTGAACCTGGGATGGGGAGGTTGCAGTCAGCCAAGATCGTGCCACTGCACTCCAGCCTGGGTGACAGAGGGAGGCTGCATCTCAAAAAAAGAAAAAGAAAAAAAAAAACTTATATCCTCTGATAACAGAAATGGCCTCTCATTAATGGCCCCAAATGGTTATTTGGAGGCTGATTTATGCAGCTCCTTAAATCTTGTGTGTTTCAATGGAGGAGTGAAGGGTGTGAACTCTGGAGTAAGACTGTCTGGGTATAACCCCAGCTCCAACATTCATCAGCTGTGTGACTTTGGGCAAGCGATTTAATCTTTCTCCATCTCAGTTTTGCCTTCTGTAAAATGGGAACAATAATAGTACTTATTTCATGGGTTTGTCATGAGGATTAAATAAGTTAAATACCCATAGCACGCTTCACACAGCTTCTGGCACAAGGTGGTGTCTCAATAGTGGTTCAGAGTTAGGGTCTAACAAGAATGGCTCCACTTCAAACCCTTGTGTGTAATTGACAAGTTACCTAACCTCTCTAGGCCTGTTTCTTTATCTGTAAGTTGGGGGTAACAGCACTCACCTCATAGGGTTGGTATGAGCAGTAAGTGAGACAGGAAGCATCCAGTCCATCACGGCCGCTGCTGTCATTGCCCTGAAGCACTTAGGACATGACATGAATGGCCCATGGATAGGTCAGGCAGACACTCAGGAATCAGTCATCAAATTAACCTTCACAATACTGGCACCCTCTGATTTTTCTTTAACTCTTTATTTACTTTTGTAGAATTTTAGAAGGCACTTTTATATTTATTATTTTACTTGGATCATAAAGCCCATTTTAATCCTGAGGTTGGTTGGTGATTACGAAGCAATTGGGCCTCAGTATAGTGAGGTGTCAGGGGACATGGGGAGCCATGAAGGGGAAAGATGCTTGTGCAGAGGGAAGCGGGGGAGGAAGGAGACCTTGCGGGGACCTGTGAGCTCTATCTAAGCCTCTAAGCTTCCTGCCCTTTGCAGGTTGGTGGGGTTGTTTTAGAGCTGTTTTGAAAATGCAACAAAAGGCTGAACACGGTGGCTCACACCTGTAATTCCAGCACTTTGGGAGGCCCAGGTAGGCAGATCAGGAGGTCAGGAGATCAAGGTCATCCTAGCTAACATGGTGAAACTCCCATCTCTACTAAAAAATTTTTTTTAAATTAGCTGGGTGTGGTAGTGGGCACCTGTAATCCCAGCTAATCCAGATGCTGAGGCAGGAGAATCACTTGAACCCGGGAGGTGGAGATTGCAGTGAGCCAAGATCATGCCATTGCACTTGAGCCTGGTGACAGAGCAAGAATCCGTCTCAAACAACAACAACAACAAAAAAAAAAAAAAAAACAAAGAAAAAAATGCAACAAAAGCTTTGAATATTCACCCAGAAAATTGCACATGCATACAACATCCTCATTCATTTTCAAAGTTTACACAGTGTCAGATTGAGATCTGCGGCAGGCCACCATTTGGCGCCCCTTTTAAATTAATTTTTAATTTAATATTTGTAGTAGTGTCAAATTGTAATTGTATACTAATAAAAACCACACACCTCTTTGTGCCTGAGATTAGAATTGATCACATACAAGTAGTTTTCTGAAATTCTTGGACCCATTTAAAAGTTAAGTAAATGCCGGGCGCGGTGGCTCAAGCCTGTAATCCCAGCACTTTGGGAGGCCGAGGGTGGTGGATCACGAGGTCAAGAGATCGAGACCATCCTGGTCAACATGGTGAAACCATGTATTTTTAGTCTCTACTAAAAATACAAAACATTAGCTGGGCATGGTGGCACGTGCCTGTAGTCCCAGCTACTCAGGAGGTTGAGGCAGGAGAATTGCCTGAACCCAGGAGGCGGAGGTTGCGGTGAGCCGAGATCGCGCCATTGCACTCCAGCCTGGGTAACAAGAGTGAAACTCCGTCTCAAAAAATAAATAAATAAAAATAAATAAAAGTTAGGTAAATAACTGACTAATTTCTGGTAGTTAGCACAACCCCATGAATGATTCTGCTGACTGTAAATATCAAGTAGCTGTCCATGCAAAAGTGCTCAGCAGAAAGAGCCCCAGTGAGGGGTATTCCCTTTTTCTTGCTTGAGGCTGAGAGTGAAAGCAATTTAGATTTTTCCACTCTGGCAAGGGTTGTGTGGGAGCCTTAGTTAGCTGACACCATCCTTCCAATTTACTCTAATGCTGTTTGTGGGTACTTTTCAGATAAATACCTCATCACCTGCCGACCTGACTACCCTTCAGTCCCCATCTGGATTCAGGTCCCAAGTTAAGACACACGGAGTAAACAGTCCACATTTAAACACCAAGGAGGCCACTAGGCTCTGAGCACGCAGGTGCCTTACTCTGCACCAGAAGTGCATAGTACGGGAGGAAGCGGCCAAGGAGAGAGACGACAATAGAAAAAGTAACTACCTGGAAGCCAAGGAGTCCATGGAAGCTTTGAGAAGGGGCACCCGATGCAGTTTCTGGAATGCTGGTATTCTAGAATCCCCAGCCAAAGCATCTCCTCTTTGCCAGTCAGGTCACTTGTCTCTGGTTTTTTCTGTTTGTTTTTTGAGACAAGGTCTCACTCTGTCACCCAGGTTGGAGGGCAGTGATGCGATCATGCTTTACTTCAGCCTCTGCCTCCTGGGCTTAAGTGATCCTCTCACGTCAGCCTCTGGAGAAGCTGGGACTATGGGTGCACCACCATGCCCAGCTCATTTTATTGTTTGTAGAAACAGGGGTCTTGCTATGTTGCCCAGGCTGGTCTTAAACTCCGGGACTCAAATGATCTTCCCACCCTGGCTTCCCAAAGTCCTAGGATGACAAATGAACCACTGGGCCTGGCTCTGGTTTTGAATACGAGGCTGGGACACAGGATCTTTATGGCTGAAAGGACTCTGGAGGGAGCTGTGGAATATGTTTCTTCATGCCTCGACTGCCAGGTCCTAGGGGTCTTGATATCTGTTGGCAGGGAAAACCATTCTCAGACCTCCTGCCGGGTCATGTCCCAGTTTGGGGCCTTCCACAGCAGACCTGCAAGAGGGTGTCCCTGGGGTGGGTTGGCCAGGAGAGCAGGGGAAGCTTTTGCATCTGTTTTCAGAGGCAGGAATCCATGGGTCTCATGGTTGTAAAGATTTGGTTCATCACTGACACAGGGGGATGCTTGTCAGCAAGTCTGTGCCGCAGTAAACTCTTCGTGTGGGGGATCAGGACAGCAGTGAGAGGGCTGGGCCTGGGGTGTCTGTCTTCTGGCCTCCAGGCAACTTTCGCTGATGCTGACCAACTCAGTGTCAGAGAGGCAGAATGGATGGTCACTCTGGCCTGGCTGGCAGCAAAAATTTAGCAGTCAGTATTGGAGCAGTGTCATGCTTCAGAGGCCTCAGAGAGGAGAGGGTGGGAAGGCGGGATTACAGAAAGCAGTGGCTGTCAAAAGGCAGCTCCTTTTGCAGCAGTAACCACATCACCTGGGAGCTTGCAAAGAGATGCGCATTTTCCTCAGGTGCTGATACTTGGGGAAGCTGAGGCGGGAGGATTGCTTGAGCACAGGAGTTGGAGATCAGCCTGAGTAATATACCAAGACCAAGACCCCATTTTTTTTTTTTTTTTTTAAACAGAGTTTCGCTTTTGTTGCCCAGGCTGGAGTACAACAGCACGATCTTGGCTCACTGCAACCTCTGCCTCCCAGGTTCAAGCGATTCTCCTGCCTCAGCCTCCTGAGTAGCTGGGATTACAGGCATGCGCCACCATGCCCAGCTAATTTTGTATTTTTAGTAGAGACAGGGTTTCTCCATGTTAGTCAGGCTGGTCTCAAACTCCCAAACTCAGGTGATCGGCCCGCCTCGGCCTCGCAAAGTGCTGGGATTACAGGCGTGAGCCACTGCGCCCGGCCGTGAGACCCCATTTCTACTAAAAAACAAACAAAACAGGCATGGTAGTGCACACTTTATAGTTCCAACTACTCCGGAGGCTGACATGAGAGGATTGCTTGAGTCTAGGAATTTGTGATTGTAGTGAGCTATGCATGATGGTGCCACAGCACTCCAACCTTGGCAAGAGAGTGAGATCCTGTCTCTAAGAAAATAGAAGAAAAAGAAATACAAATTCTCAGGCTCCACTCCAGACCCTTGGAATCAGAAGCTCTGGGGGTAGGGCCTGGTGCAATGAGGCCTGCAAGGGGGAAGGCTGGGGAGCAGGCGAGGGTGTGGTTGTGCAGTTCCAACACTCCCTTCACTCCTGGACCCAGCCAGGATTTAGTCTCGGTGATTCGTGCAGGGAAGGCCGCTCTGCCACAGCCTGAAGTCTTCTCTGCTAAATCCTGCACTTGCCCAGAGCAGCCCCACTGGCCAGACCCAGGAACCTGCCCAGCTGTGTGCCATGTGCCCCGAATGGCACTGGGCAACATAGCAAGGCCCCTGTTTGTATAAAAAAATAACATTAGCCAGGTGTAGTAGTGTACCTATAGTCCCAGCTTCTCAGGAGGCTGAGGTGGGAGTCCCTGGCTCTCGGAAGGTGCTGAGGAGGCTGGGTCTCCAACTCACATCCATTCCTGGGAACAGCCAGAGCTGCAGCAAACATGAATGAGGGACCTCCGAGCAGGAGGGCCAGTGTGTACAAAACGCTGGGAGGTGAGTGGCTGCCAGGTCCCTTCTAATGGCCTACCACATGGTACAAGAGCTGGAGAGGTGGCCTGCCATCTCTGTGACTCCCCACGATTGAGGCAGGATTAATGCTCACTGTGGAAGACCTCCAGGCTGTGGCTGCATAGAGAAGCCTTCTGTGCGTTCTCCCATAAGCCAAGGGAAGAGTACTGGGGCAAAGCAGATTTTATTAGTGCATACTGAGAAGTACAGAGGGGCACAGGACACAGAAGCTTCTCCAGGGCTATTCCCAGCCTGGGGGGTGCTCAGCTCCCAGGAGCACAGAGCCCGCAGAGAGATATGAGGAGGCCAGAGGCAGCACCACACTTGTGGCCAGGAGCCTTCCTCATCTGTTTGTCCGTGTAGCCCCCTGGCACCAAACAGCCTGAAAGTGTACCAGTCCAGAAGCTAAGCAGCGTCGGGTCTGACTGGGGCTTGGATGGGAGACCACGAGGGGCTGGAGACTTTTGGCTTCCCAATCCTTTCCTGCTTTCTTCTGCTTGTCACAATGCTTTCAACAGGGCTTAGACTCTCAGGGCTTCCATTTTCCTCCCACCTGCGCCACTCCATGACCTGGGATCTTTCTGTGAGGGTCGGATGCAGTAGCTCCTGGGTGCTATAGCAGTCTGAGGACCACCCACCACTGAAGCTAAAGCAAGTTCAATCCTGGTTGGGGTTTGGATGGGAGACCACCTCAGGGAACCAGGGGCTGATAGCTTTCGGCTTCCCTCTCCCTTCACACTTTTATCTGCTTGTCACAACACTTCCCAACCGCCTCCTATCTCTCTGGTCACCGCAATCTGTGATCTCCCTGTGGGAATTTGTCCCAGCAGTCCACAGGTGCCATAGCACCCTGAGGGTGCCCCAGCCCAGAAGCTCAGCAAGGTCTGGCCTGGCCAAAGCTTGGATGGGGGACCGCCTGGGGAGACTGAGGGTTGGAAGCTTTTTAGTTTCTGCCCCCTTCCTGTTTTCCCCCTGTTGTCAATGCTTCCAAACTACCCCCGGATTCTCTGGCCCCCTTTCCTGCCCATCTGCACCCACACTATGGCCCAGTACCTCCCCGTGGCGGTCTATCCCGGCAGCCTCCCAGCGCCATAGCGGCCTGAAAGAGCCCCAGCCCTGAAGCTAAGCAGAGTCGGTTCTGTCTAATTCTTGTACTGGGGACCGCATGAGTAGACCCGGGGCTATAATGTTTTGGCTTCCCACCCTTTTCCCACTTTCCACCACAGGTTGCAATGCTTCCCATCCCCATTTTTATTTTCTGGCCCTCCCTTTCCCACTCCCCTGCTCCCCCTACTCGGCTCGAAACCTCCCCATGAAAGTCGAACGCGGCAACTTTCAGGTGCCATAGCAGCCTGAGAGGTGCTCCAGCACAGAAGGTAAGCCGAGTTGGGGTTGAATGGGGGATTGCCTGGGAAGACCAGGGGCTCAAGGTTGTTTTACTTCCTGCTGTCCTTCTGCTTTTCCTCGCTTATCAGAACGCCTCCCAACTTCCCCCTGATTCTCTAACTTCCCATTTGCCGCCCGCCTGTGTACCTGCCATGGGAAAGCGCCTGGAAAGACCAGGGGCTGAAAGCTTTTGGCTTTCTGTTTTCTTACCACACTCGACCGCTTGACGCAGCGATTCCCAACTGCCCCCTGTAACTCTCGCCCCCATTTTGATGCCCACCTGCTCGCATTGGGTCCTGGAATTTCTTCATGGTGGTCAGTCCTGGCAGCCCTTCGTCCTTATAGCAGCCTGAAGGCACCCAAGCCCGGAAGCTAATCAGGGGTGGACTTGGCTGGGTATTGAATAGGGGACCGCATGGGAAGACTAGGGCCTGGAGGCTTTTGACTTCCTGCTCCCTTCCCACTTTCCCACGTGATCTCAAAACTTTCTATCCACCACCTGACTCTCTGAATACCTTTTCCCACCCACCTGTGCCCTTGCTGCTTCTGGGGATATTTCCACTGGAATTCTTCCTTCTCAACTGTGTCCTGACCCTCTGGCCCTTCATTTCCCTTAAGCTTGGGCTTCCACTACAACCCGGTACCTCTCTGTGTAAGTCCTCCCTGGTAGCCTTTGGGTGACACAGCAGCCTGGGAGTACCCCAGTCAGGAAGCTGAGCAGGGTCAGGCCTGCTGGGGCTTGTATGAGAGACCCTGTGGGGAGACTGGTTCTGGAGGCTTTTGGCTTCTGTCTCCCTTCCCGCCTTTCCCCGCTTGACACAATGCTACCAAACTTCTTACTCTCTGGCCCTTCATTTGTCATCTGACAGTGCCCCACCATGGCTTGGAACCTACCCATGGGGTTCTGTTCCAGCAGCCCCCAAGCATCATAGCAGCCTGAGGGTGCCCCAGCCTGAAAGCTAAGCAGGGTCATGTTTTGATGGGGCTTGCATGGGGGACCAATGTAAGACACCAAGGGCTGGAGGCTTCCTGCTCTTTTCCCGCTTTCCCCGTTGTCACGGTTCTCACCACCCTCTGACTCTCAGACTGCTATAGTGTTCGTGGGCTGCCTAGACGGAGCCCCAAGGGGAGGTCCAGAACCGTGGCGGGCCAAATCCAGGCAGGAAACAGAAGGCCAGAATGTTAAGGGGGCGGTTGGGAAGCATTTCGGCAAGGGGGAGAGTGGAATAAGAGCCTGAAGCCTAAAGCGTCCCGCCCCCGTTCTCTCCAGGAGGTCCTTCATGCAAGGTGCAGCAAGGCCTGATCCTTCTTAGCTTCTGTGCTGGGGAGCCCTCAGGCTGCTATGGTGCCCGGCACCTGTTGAAAATGACCCCATGGGGAGGTCCCGAGCTGCAGCGTGGTTGCATGGGGATGAGAAAGAAGGGCAGCCCTAAGTCATCATAGCAGCCCGATAAGCAAAGCAATGTTCGGTTTGGATAAAGCTTAAAATGAGGACCACCTGGAAAGTCCAGAGGTTGGAGATGTTTGGCTTCCTCCTTCCTTACCCTTTTTCCTTGCTTTTGGAATCGCTTCCCTGGCACCCCGACTCTCTGGTTTCCCCCTCCTTTTTTTTTTTAAATTTTACTTTAGGTGTATACCATAGCCAGCATTTCTTCCCATGTTATCCCTCCCCACCCTCCCCACCATCTCCATCCCTCACTGTCCCTCCCCTACTCCGACCCCACAACTGCCCACAGTGTGTGATGCTGCTCTCCCTGAGTCTACATGTTCTCATTGTTCAACACCCACCTATGAGTGAGAACATGAGGTGTTTGGTTTGGGAAAAGCGGGGTTTTCCTTTATTATCTGACTACTTGTGTGGGGCCACCCCAGCAGCCCTTGGGATCCTTTGCCGGGATCCAGGGCCTCCACTTGGAATTCCATTTTGGGAGCCAACAGTGGCCATAGCAGCCTGATAGCATCCTAGCTGGAAATTAAGCAGGATCAGGCCTGGCAGGGGCTTGGATGGGAGACCATGCGGGGAGAGTAGGGGATGAAGGCTTCTGGCTTTCTGCTCCATTTGCGCTTTTCCCTAGTTGTAGCAATGCTTCCTAACAGCCCCTGACTCTGGCTGATCCTTTTTTGCTTTCCATTTTTTGCCCCTATGGCTGCCTGGGAACTACTTGTGTGGGGCCACCCCAGCAGCCCTTGGGGCCGTAGCAGCCTGAGGGTGCCTCAGTTGTGAAAGTAAGCAGGATCGGGCCTTGCTGGGGCTTGTATGAGGTCCGTTTGGGGAGACAGGGTGCTTGAGGCTTTTGTCCTCTTGCTCCCTTTCTGCTTTCCACCGCTCATTGCAATGCTTTCCAACCTCCCCCTGACTCTCTAGCCCCACTTTTCTGCCAACTTGTGCCCCAACAGCAGCCCAGGACCTTCTTTTTGGGGTCTGCCTGGCAGCCCTTGGGTGTTGTAGCAGCCTGAGGACACCTCTGGCTGGACGGTAAGCAGGCTCAGATCTGACTGGGGCTTGGATGGTAGACCACCTGGGGAAACCGGGGGCTGCAAGCTTTTGGCTTCCAGCTTCCTTCCCACTTTTCACTACTTGACACAATGCTTCCTAACTGCCCACTGACTTTCTGTCCCACACTTGCCCACCTGCACACCAACCACAGCTTGGGGCCTTTTTATGGGGGTCTGCCCAGCAGTCCCCGGGCACCATAGCAGCCTGAGGGCACCCCTGCTCCAAAGCTAAGCAGGGTCAAGCCTGGCAGGTTCTCGAATGAAAGACCAGTTGGGAAGGCCAGGGGCTGGAGGGTTTTGTCTTCCTGCTGTCTTCCTGCTTTCCCCCACTTGTCAATGCTTTCCAACCCCTCCTGAGTTTCTGGCCCCCATTTCTAGCCCAAATGCATCCCCACCATGGACAGGGACCTTCCCGTGGATATCTGTCCTGGCAGCACCCTGGCACCATAGCAGCCTGAGGGCGCCCCAGTCCGGAAGCTAAGCAGTGTTTGGCCTGGCGGAGACATGGATGGCAAATAG
Organism: Sapajus apella; assembly: GCF_009761245.1. Taxonomy (NCBI): domain Eukaryota; kingdom Metazoa; phylum Chordata; class Mammalia; order Primates; family Cebidae; genus Sapajus; species Sapajus apella. The sequence goes on along the minus strand of NW_022436943.1, from coordinate 120,539 downwards.
CCTGGGGAGACTGGGAGCTGGAGGCTCATGGATTTCTGTTACCTTCTTGCTTTCTGCTGCTTCTCACAATGCTTTCTAACTGATACCTGACTCTCTGGCCACATTTCCCGCCGCCCTGCCGTGGCCTGAAAATTTCCTGTGTCCGTCAGTTCCAGCAGCCCAAGGGCACCATCGCAACCTGAGGACTCCCAGGCCAAAACGCTAAGGAGGGTTGTGTCTGGCTGGGGCTTGGATGGAGGACTGCAAGAAGACCGGGGACTGAAAACTTTTGGCTTCCCGCTTCTTTCCCACCTTTCCCTGCTGGTCTTGATGATTCCTAACCATCCGCTGACTGTGTGCCCCTCCCCTTTCCTGCCTGCCTTCACCCATGCTGCTGCGACCCAGGACCTTACCACGGATGTCTGTCCAAGCAGTCCTCCGTCACCCTAGCAGCCTGAGGGTGCCCAAGCCTGGGAGCTAAGCAGAGTCTGGTCTGGCTGGGGCTTAGATGGGGGATGGTCTGGGAAAACAGGGGCTGGAGGCTTTGGCTTCCAGATTCCTTCCCTTACTCCCCCACTTGTGGCAACGCTTCCGAAGTGCCTTCTGGCACTGTGGCTTTCTATTTCAGGTTCCCACCTGGCTGCATCCCTGCCAAGGACAGGGACAATGGGTGTTCATTCGGGCAGCACCCTGGCACCATAACAGCCTGAGGGTGCCCCAGTCCAGAAGATAAGCAGGTTCAGGCCTGACTGGCGCTTGGATGGGGGACCACCTGGGGAGACCGGGAGCTGGAGACTTTAGGCATCTTCTTTCTTCTGCTTTGCCCCGCTTTTCCCAATGCTTTACAATGGCCCCCTGACTCACTGGCCCCCTTTCCATTGGCCTGTGCTCCCACGGCAGCCTGGGATGTTCTTGTAGGGGTTCGCCTGGCAGCCCTTGGATGCCATAGCACCCTGAGGGGGCCCCAGCATGGAAGCTAAACAGGGTCGAGTCTGGCTGGGGCTTGGAAGGAGGGCTGCCTGGGGAGACTAGGGGCTGGAGGCTTTTTCCTTCCCTCTCCCTTTTCGCTTTCCCTTCCTTGTTGCAACACTTCCCAACCACCCCCTGACTCTGACCCCATCTTTCCTGTCAGCCTGCAAGCCTGTCTCAGCCTGGGACCCTCCTGTAATAGTAGCAGCTTGAGGGTGCCCCAGTTCACAAGCTAAGCAGGGTCGGGCCTGGCTGGAGCTTGGATTAAGGACCCTCTGGGAGTACAGGGGGCTGGAGGACCTTGGCTTCTTGCTCCATTCCCTCATTCACCCTATTGCCACAAGGCTTCCCAACAACACCTTGACTCTCTGGCCAGCCATTCTTTGCCTGCCTGAGCCCTTGCCTTGGCCCAGGACCTCCCTGAAGGGGTCTGTCTCTGAAGTACCCAAGCACCATCACAGCCTGAACAGCCTCAACCTGGAAGCTAAGCAGGGTTGAGCCTGGCTGGGGCAGGGATGGGAGACCACCTGGGGGAAAGCAGAGGCTATAGGCTTTTGGCTTCCCAATCCTTTCCTGCTTTCTTCCACTTGTTGCAACAGTTTTAACCGGCCTTTGACTCTCAGGTCCCCCATTGCCTACCCACCTCTGCCACTCCACAGCCCCTGACCTTTTCTTGGGGATCTCTTGTGACAGTTCCCAAGTGGCATAGCAGCCTGAGGGCCACCCATTCCTAAAGCTAAACAGGTTTGGGCCTGGCTGAGGCTTGGATGAAAGACCACCTTGGGGAAAAGAAGGCTGGAAACTTTTGGCTTTCCTCTCTTTTTCTGTGTTCTTCTGCTTGTCACAGCGCTTCCCAACCTCCTCCTCAGTCTCTGGTCCCCTCTTTTTCACTAACCTGCACTTACGCTGCAATCCATGACCTCCCTGTGGAATTCGTGCCAGCAGTCCCCGGTGCCATAGAGGCCTCAGGGCACCCAAGCCCAGAAGCAAAGCAGGGATGGGCCTGGCCAAAGCTTGGATGGGGCACAGCCTTGAAAGACCGAGGGCTGGAGGCTTTTGGGTTCCTGCTTCCTTCCTGCTTTCCCCCACTTGTCGCAATGCTTCCAAACCACCTGACTCCCTAGCTCTCCCTTTCCCGCATGCCTGTGCTCATACCTGATACCTCCCTGTGGTGGGCCATCCTGGCAGCCTTTGAGTGCCATAGCAGCCTGAATGTGCCCCTTCCTGGAAGCTAAGCACGATCAGTTCTAAGACTTGGATTGGGGACTGCATGGGGAGACCGGAGGCTGTAGCATTTTGGCTTCCTACTCTTTTCCTGCTTTCTGCCGTATGTTGCAATGCTTTCCAACTGCTCCCTTATTTTTTGGCCATCTGTTTCCCACTCCCCTGCTCCCCCATTTCCACAGGGGCCTCCTGTGGAAGTCTGATGCAGCAGCTTTCAGATGCCATAGCAGCCTCAGGGTGCCCCAGCATGGAAGCTAACCTGGGCTAGGCCTAGCTTGGGGTTGAATGGGGGATTACCTGGGAAGACTGGGGGCTGGAGGTTTTTTTTACTTTCTGTTGCCCTCCTGCTTTAGGAATCCTCAGTTTTAGGAATCAAATATCCACTTCGCTTTAGGAATCCTCAGCTTTAGGAATCAAATATTCACCTTCGCTCTATGTGGAGAGCGTAGTCCTCTGGAAACGTGGAAGAACTAATCATACTCTAAAGAAGACTCTAAAGAAATCAGAGGCCTGACTACCTCTAACACCCATAGCTTACTATGGGTTTGAGCTACTCCAAAGGAAAACTTATCATTAGGTCCTCTTGAGTTGGCAACAGAAAGCCTTTCCTGACCACAGATTTCCTAAGAGATGAAAGGACTCATCTCAAAATGATCACAAAATGATCACAATCAATCACAAAAATATGTCATCAATCTAGGACAGGTGCAAAGGCACTCTGTGAATATGGAAACAAAAGGCTTCCCCTCCCACATGGGAAGAAAATTCAGTTTCAGCTCAGCTAGGGATTTGGTCTTACTGAAGACACGGGAAGAAGTTCTCTCGTTGACTAGCCTTCCCCAATGTGGAAAGGACCGCAGCAAGGCCACCTGATCTCTCCAATAGATGTTAAACTCCAAGGGATTCACAGGTGGGTACACCTGTGGAAAAGTAAAGCTGTTTTTTATTCTGGGAGCCCAATCCAAGGCTGCGGGAGGTGGGCGTGGGGCTACTTAAGCATTGGCGGACTGCAGGCTGAATCATTGTGTGACTGCTTCTCCTTTTCACGTTTCTTCTGCTGCCCATAGTCCAGACTTGTCCATGAGGGAGTTCATGCTCATCCAAACCGGACACTGCAGGAACCATATCGGTGCAAAGGTTGGCAGCCAGGCGTCTAATCTAAGGGCACAGCTAGGGTCTGTGGGGTGGCCGGTGAAGATGTTGGCAGTGGAAGGCGCGGTGCCTCTGCATTGTGGTCCCTGAGCTCCCTGCCCAGGATGCAGTGGAGCTGGGTGGCTGGCAAGACTGCCAGGTCAAACCTCAAGGGACTGAGCAGCCTGAGGGTGGGGATGGAAGTGGGAGAGGGACTGGAGCAACTCCAACTCCCTGAGCTCTGTGACTCAGCCCTGGCCTGTCTGGCCTCTCGCATCTCTCGCAGTTCTGGGAGGTGATATCTGATGAACATGGCATCGACTCCACTGGCACCTACTGTGGGGACAGTGACCTGCAGCTGGAGTGCATCAATGTGTACTATGAGGCCAGTGGTGAGACTCCAGTCTTGCCCGAATAGCTCTCCTGGGAATGCCAGCCTCTCCTTACCGATGCCTTCCCATTCCCTTCAGGTGGCAGGTACATGGCTTGTGCTGTGCTTGTGGATTTGGAGCCGGGCACCATGGACTCCATGCGCTCGGGGCCCTTCGGGCAGATCTTCAGGCCAGACAATTTCATCTTTGGTGAGCCATGGATGAAGACTGGGCTGCGGCTCCTTAGCCAGGGCAGTTCAAAGTCAATGAGCGCCTCAAGGTCATCTCTGTGGGAACTGTGGAACCGCGGCCCCTGAACACCCTCCCATCCTCTGAGTCACTCAGTCTCCCGTCCCTAAACGGGCTTTGGGGGAGGAAGGCCCAGCTCTCTCCTCAACTTGAGGAGCTGATGTAATCTCCCTGCAAGGAGCTGATTTGGGGCCATGACTACAGCCTTTCCATTGCCTGGGAATGGGCAGGAGCCACCTGCAGGGAGTCTGTTGTTGGCTGTCTCAGGATTTGCTCCTGATCTAGAGTCTACCAAGCAAGGCTGCTTTCCTGTAACTTAGAGGGAAGGGGTTTTATTTGCTCCAATGCAGGGTGAATGGTGCTTTCACCTCACATGTGACACTTGGCCCTTTTTGCATTGTGGTGGTGACCGCCATTTACCAGGCCATCATATCATAGTCATGATGGTAGTACAGTCACTGGCTGTACTACTTTACAGGTCAGTGTGGGGCCAGTAACAGCTGGGACAATGGGTACTACACGTAAGGCGAGGAGCTGATGGAGTCGGTGATGGATGTTGTGAGAAGAGAGGCTGCGAGCTGTGATTGCCTGCAGGGTTTCCAGCTGACCCACTCCCTGGGTGGGGGGACTGGGTCTGGGATGGGTACACTTCTCATGGGTGAAATTCGGGAGGAGTACCCAGACAGGATCATAAACACATTCAGTGTCCTGCCCTCACCCAGGGTGTCAGACACCATGGTGGAGCCCTACAATGCCACCCTTTCCATCAACCAGCTCATAGAAAATGCAGATGAGACGTTCTGCATCGATAATGAAGCGCTCCATAACATCTGTTCCAGAATGTTAAAACTGACCACACCCACCTACGGTGACCTGAATCACCTGGCGTCTGCTACCATGAGTGGCGTCACCATGTGCTTGCACTTCCCGGGCCAGCTGAATGCCAACCTGCCAAAGCTGCCTGTGAACATGATTGAGTTTCCTGGGCTGCACTTCTTTATGCCTGGCTTTGCCTCACTGACCAGCCAGCAGTACTGGGAACTGACCGTGGCTGAGCTCACTCATCAGCTGTTCGATGCTAAGAATATGATGGCCACCCGTGACCCCCCCACATGGCAGCTACCTAACTGTGGCTGCCATTTTCAGAGGTCACATGTCCATGAGGGAGGTGAATGAGCAAATGCTCAATATCCAGAACAAGAACAGCAGCTACTTTGCTGAGTGGCTCCCTCACAACGTGAAAAGAGCCGTCTGTGACATCCCACCCTGGGGGCTAAAAATGTTGGCCACCTTCATCAGTAACAACACAGCCGTCCAGGAGCTCTTCAAATGCGATGCCGAACAGTTTTACAGCTATGTTCAGGCGCAAGGCCTTCCTGCACTGGTACACGAGCGAGGGCATGAACGAGATGGAGTTCACCGAGGCCAAGAGCAATCTTAACAACCTGGTGTCAGAATATCAGTAATACCAAGATGCCACAGCTGAGAAGGAGGAGTTCGAGGAGTGTGCTGAGGAGGAGGTAGCCTAGAAGCTTCCTTTTCCAGGTAAAGGGAGAAGCAGTGTGGATTCTTTAGTGTATTCTGATAGCCATTGTTACTTCTTTGTACCTCTTTGAGTCTTTACATCGCCTCCTGCTACATTTTAAAGCATTTTTATAGTGTGTAGTTTGGCCTAATAAAGTATTTTTATGGCACTTGGTTTTACCTCCATTTCTTTCTATAGGCCCCTGGGTACTGCTTCCAGATGGGCATAATGGTCCTGAAAGGCTGCAGCTGTCTTGGGCTTGTCACATCCCAGGAACAAGCAGTCCAGTGGCTCCTGGAGGGGTCGGCATGGTCTGTGGACATGGCAGGCAGGCTTCACTCAAACTTGGGGCTGGCTTGGGCCTTGGGCAGCTACTTGGTGGGAAACCTGTTTCTGAAGGTAAGCCTTGGTTTATCCTGTTTACCAAACTTCCAGGAGACAAGCTGGGCCTGTTTGTGGAATTTTATAAGTGGTCAGTGACCCTGGTGTATAATGTCCCCAGTGTATCATCTCAAGGTAGGAATGTGGTTGGACAGTTGGCCCTGAACCAGCAATGAAGGGTAGGCAAGCAGGCCCCAGCTACCCCCTTACTATAATGGCCTGGGTGTGTCTGTGTGGCCTCACTCTCTTAACGAGGTGGGCATGGGTATGTGGCAGGAGCTAGTAGGTAGGAACTGAGCCCACCATATACTCACATGCAGTGAACCTCATAAATAAGGGGATTCGGTCGTGAAGGCTGTAGATAAAATTGCTGGCCTGTGTGCTTGGGGTAGTCTCGGTCTAAAGGCACAGATGGGGTTTCTGAACAGGACCTGGGGAGACAGGCAGGTGCTCACAAGTGCTGTTTCCCTCAGCTGGCAACCAGTGATAATGACCTAGTGGAGGTCTGACTTGCCCCAGTCTGGAGGGCTGATGTTCTCTGGAAAGTTGGCTAATGGGCACTGTCTCCTGTCTGCCTGACTCCCACTCCAAAACTCCAGGGCAAAAATAATCCAAGATTGTCAGGATGAGACTGGTGAGGGTGGCACCCTTGGGGATGGGTCCTTTAGCCCGGGACCCTAGCCTGGCAGAGTCTCCTCCCAAGGCTTGTCAGGGAGTCTGGACTTCAAGGCCTGCTTCAGGGAAGCTGTCAAATAAGAGATGTGTATGTGAGCTGGGTGCTGGGCAGCATGCCAGGACAGTGCTCTTCTACCTGGCTCTTGTAGAACTTGTCCATGGCCTATGTGATGACCTCTTGGTAATTCCAACCCCCCCCATATCACACAGACAAGATAAAGCAAGCACAGCCTGGAGGTGGGCAGATGTACATGTTCCACCCCAGTTCCCCTGGACATACCCACTAGCCTCAGATGTGTCAGGGAAAACAGGTGATGCTCCTCTCTGTTTTTGAGTGTTGACAATGGGCCATTAGGGGCAAATGAGAACTGGCAAGGAGTGCCTCATCTTGAAAGAAGTGGCTTCTGGAAGCAGAAGAGGTGGGAGAGGTCCCCCAGACTCCCCCAAGCTGTTCTTGGGGCAGGAAAAGGGGCCTCTCTGACAGCCCTCCTCAGTGGCTCTCATTTTCTGAGGGGTGTCCTTGCCCAGCCCAGCCCAGGTGCACACCCTGAGATGACCTTGCAAGGATACTTGTTACTTCTTTGTACTTCTTTGAGTCTTTACATCTCCTCCTGCTACATTTGAAAGCATTTTTATAGTGGGTAGTTTTGTCTAATACTTTTATGGCAAAAAAAAAAGGGTGGGACCTTTATAGTATGTAGTTTGACCTAATAGAACATATTTTATGGAAAAAAAAAAAAAAAAAGAGGGTGGGATCCTTGTAATTCCTGGCACATCACTTTCATTATGTGGAATTTTGTTTTAAGCTTTTCTAAGATGAGTGTATTCCAGTTTTGTCCTTAGTTTTAAGGTTTTGGTCTTAGCTAGCACAAGCATTTTTCTTGTTTTCTAGATTTGAAGGATTTTTTTAAAATTTAAATTTAAATTGTACAGGTGGTTTTTGGTCACATGGGTAAGTTCTTTGATGGTGATTTCTGATATTTTAGTGCAGCAATCACCCAAGTAGTGTACACTGTTCTCAATCTGTGGTCTTTTATCCTTCCCTCAATCCTCTTCCAGCCTTCCTCCCTGAGTCCCTAAAGTCCAATACATCATTCGTATGCCTTTGCATCCTCATACCTTAGCTCCTGCTTACAAGTGAGAACATATGATACTTGGCTTGCCATTCCTGAGTTACCTTACTTGGAATAATGGCTTCCAGCTCCATTCAAGTTGCTACAAAAGACATTATAACATTTTATTTTGTGGCTGTGTAGTACTCTGTGGTGTATATATACCACATTTTCTTTATTGACTCTTTGGTTGATGGACACTTAGGTTGGCTCTATATCCTTGTAATTGAGAATTAGCACCAGCATTTTCTATTATGTATTTGAACTATAGCTATAAAATAGTGAACTTGTCCTTATTGTGTGACTTTTTTGAAGCTTCAGTGAAGTTTGAGTCCTTCTAAGTCCTTGTAACTTAGTGAGGCTTTTCCTTTTAACAATATGGTCAGCCACACATAGAATTACTTTCCATACAGCAAGCCTCCTCAGCATCAGGCTCACAGCTGAGCTCCTGGCATCCTCATCTCATACATGCACTTTTGTCTTTGAACAATCATCTTCTCTAAAAATCACCTGTTTGCCAATCTCTATTCTTTCCCTCTCCTTTATCTTTTTCTTCCTATTGGTTGTCTCTACCTTATTACATTTCGTGTACAACATTACATTATGTTATGTTACTATGATCTCTTCTCTAGAAAAATAAGGAACAGCGGCACAAGAACTTAGTTTTTTCCCCATTGCTGTATTTCCAGCACCTGAACAGTCCTTGGCACTCAGTAAGAATTCAGTATCTGTTGAGTGAACAAATAGACTATTACAAAAATTTTTCAGCATTACTATTTTTATCCTCATTGAATAGACAGCAAAACTAGACTGGAAAAATAGGCCAAGTCATAGAACAGGTGCTAGATCTGGATTAAAATTCAGTGCTCTGACTCTGAAAGTTGCTGTTTCTGGAAAAGCAGAAAGTGAAATGAAGGGTCTGGTGCTCGGGCTGGGGACAGGGACTAGGGATGACACAGTGGGCAGGTGATTTTGCTGGGTGTCTCTTTAGCATGTACCTGAGTCACCTTTATTAGAGGTTGGCCTGCCTGCTTTTTGTTTCTAATTATGCCATATGCTAGCAGCATATGTACGGTGACCCTTGACTGTAAAATAGAACTAGGTTAACCCCTTAGTCTCGGGTCATCCACCCTACCAAATCCCCTTTCTGAATTTGTTTGCTGAGCTTCTAGATTGTGAGAGTGAAATAGTTAAGGAAAGTCCCCAATTGGCTAGAAAATAAAAATATCAGCATATACATGCTTGTTTTTATTATATAGAATTCATCAAATAACAATGATTTACTTATGTACTTACTTCTATGTGATGTCACTGAAAAGAGCAACACAATAAAAATGCAATTCATTGCACATATTAACCAAAGAAGTGGGGACAGAAGAAAAATGTCCCTTTGAAACCATTTGAAACAAAAAGTTTAGGAAATACTCTATGAAGATACTTTTTAAAAATCTGTTTATAGATTTAAAAAAGCATACATATTTTTGTAAATATGTTATAGCCATGGAATGTAAACTGTGGATTTGTACAGTTTGTATTCTGCAGTTCATGGGGACATGTGTCATACAATTTTATTTCAATTTGTTACTATGTATAGCCTCAAAGTACTGAGAAAAGTAAATCTGGTAAGATGAAACAGGTCTGTTCTAGATTACGTACTTAACTTGCTAATACCTTGCCTCAAACAGAAAAGCAATATGTAGGAGAATCATACCAGGGAATAGTTTTTTTTCTTTTTCTCTGCCCATGTTAATAAATAAGTAATTTGTGACTTGAGGGACCGCAAAGCCCTTGGACTCTCCCATGCTCATTGTTTTGGAAATTGCATTCCCAATTTCTCACTGATTTTGCCAATATAGCAACTCAAAGGTTGCATTAGATTACATTGTAAACTGTGTGTGTGTGTGTGTGTGTGTGTGTTTGTGGGTCTTTCTTTAGGAGTCAGTGTTTGAAATCTGTGGTCTTAGCTGAAGGCCAGACATAGTTCCCATTTAGTCCTACTGCAAAGTCCTTTCCCTTAAATCACAGAAGTAAACAGAAAAAGAAAGCAAAATGAAAAAATGAGACAGTTGGCATGATACACTCTCTTTTCCCTCAGGTGACAGAGCAGGGGCCCCACTCCCATGCCTCAGCTGGGCAGGGGGTATGCACAGAGCAGGGGACCCCCTCCCATGCTTCATCTGGGCATGGGGTATGCATAGAGCAGGGGGCTCCCTCCCATGCCTCATCTGGTCAGGGGGTATGCACAGAGGCAGTGGGTCCCCCTCCCATGCTTCATCTGGCCAGGGAGTATGCACAGAGCAGAGTTCCCCACTCCCATACTTCATCTGGGCAGGGGCTATGTGCAGAGCAGGGGGCCCACCTCCCATGTTTCATCTGGGCTGAGGGTGTGCACGTGTCAGAAGGGCCAGATGGGACTGTGAAGGGTGATCCCCCCCAACAACACCAACCGTGGCTACTGGTGTCTGGCTGAGTGTTGTCATTCTAGAATTTGGGCTTGGTATTTACATTCATAGGTTTATAAAAGTTAGAAATCTCTATTTCCATTGAAATCTCATGATTTTCCACTATCAACAACTAATCATAATTTTTTAAACATACAAACTGTTGAAAAAACACAATATCCCAGCCATGAAGTAAAATCCAACAGGAGTTCAACGTTTGGCATGTTGGCCCAGGTGTTGAACAGTTATCCCAAGAAGGAGCCATGAGAATCAGCCAACTTCCTTACCCTTGAAGGGTCAGCTTCTAATCTGTTTGTGATAGGAAGATGCTCTCATACCTGCTTTGAGGTGTTTCTGGCTCTTTTTTTTCTAACTCTATCCTTATTTGTCAAGGAACCACTGTCCAGAGCTGCTGGCTATCAGCCACCTTGAGAGGATGCTGCAGCCTCTGTGAGGCCACCACCCCTCACTTTCCCTTCCTTGACTTTCCTCATTGTTACCACCCAGGTACAAGGCACCCAGTTGTACTGGAGAGAGGTGATGGACTAAAAGGATTAGAATTTAGAAAGGTTTTGTTATTTTTATGAACTATGTATTTACGTACATGTTTTTATAAAGTAAATATTTGTATGAATGGCTTCATAGTTCAAAGAGCAAATACGAGATGGTGAAATGTGTCATGGAATGGCCCTGCTGTTTCATCTGCTGTATTCTCAGTGGGTCCCCTCATCTAGAACTCAATGATGTGACTCCCGCTCCCTGAAGCCTCTCCTTTCTCCCATAGACCCAATTTCCCCTGCTCCTACCTCTCCCTCAGCAAGCAAAGGGAGGTGAGAATCCAGCTATGGATTTCCACATTTCTGGGTCATTCTGACAAGATCGCATTCATGGGCCCCTGTGGGGAGAGGAAGAAATGAGAAACTAGATTACAGTGGTGCTTGGTGGAGAGTGGGAAGGGAAGTCCTATCAGCAGAATGCTTCCAAGTGGGCTTCAGCAACACAGTTCTGTCAGGGCAAACCTCCCAGGAGGCTTTAACGATCCAGTTCAGGTTCCTTTGAAGATGTATCTCTTTAGTCTTCAGGTCACCCCGGAGGTACACATCAATTAAACAATATGCCCACATCTAAAGACAAACAGTGCTTCTCAGCAGGAAGTGTGGACTAATCCACTGAAAGAAGCAAAACCTTTTCCTAATTGGGATGAAATCTGCCCTGGCCAGCCTCCTCCACAGTGAGGGATGACTCCCTTACTCAGAGCAGGGCTCATTCACCTTGGTTCTTCTGCCAGCCTTCCATTCCCTACACGCCTATAGGAGTTTTAAAAAAGGGATTTATTAAAAGTATCCTACCCATTAACTCTTTAATGTCTATCACTTTGTGGGAAAAATCCCAGAAGACTTTTTCAAATCATTTCATTTTCTAGCCAGGCGAAATTCTTGGTAAAGCATTTTTTCTGTAATGTTTGTACACAAAGAGGTCATTTCTTTCTTTCTTTCTTTTTTTTTTTTTTTTGAGACGGAGTTTCGCTCTTGTTACCCAGGCTGGAGTGCAATGGCCCGATCTCGGCTCACCGCAACCTCCGCCTCCTGGGTTCAGGCAATTCTCCTGCCTCAGCCTCCTGAGTAGCTGGGACTACAGGCACGCACCACCATGCCTAGCTAATTTTTTGTAGTTTTAGTAGAGATGGGGTTTCACCATATTGACCAGGATGGTCTTGATCTCTTGACCTCGTGATCCACCCACCTCGGCCTCCCAAAGTGCTGGGATTACGGGCTTGAACCACCGCGCCCGGCCAAAGAGGTCATTTCTAAGTAAGCCCTCGGATTGTAGATGTTCTGGGTAGGTGGTTTATGAGTTCTTCACTCTAAAAAGCTGAATACTAGTTCCCTACTGAACTAGTATCTAGGGGAACAAAATCAAGATTGTGAGTGGGAAATGTTGACATTTTCATATGCTTTCTTGCTTTTTTTTATATCAGTTTCAGGGGCTGAATTTGTCAGCATTAGTAAAGCAATAATTTGTGGGATGCTGTTAGGATAATTTTTATTTGGAATTGAGATTAAAATGTACTATATCACATATAGCTGTATTTTGCAGCAGTAATGAAAATGTAGAACACCATTTCTTTTCACAAATCAATTATTCTGTCTTTGCAGTCCATGGGAATTATTACTGAATAGGCCTTTCATTTTCCAGTTTTGGATTTTATATACTTAGAAGAGTATTTTCAGTTAAAAAAAAAGTTTTGCTTTTTACAAATCTTAAAAAGGTCACTCTCTGAGATGACTGAGAAAAAGATGGCATTTTCATTGACAGAGCAAGCATTATGACATTGTGACTAAAGTAGCTATGACTCAGTATCTCAATAACTTTTTACAGATGTGTTATATATACTATGGCTAGCACAGTAGAAACATATATTTACCTAGGGTCAGAAAGATGAATCTATGTTTCAGTTCTGTCCTTGCTGGCTGGAGGAACTTGAATAATTCACTTGGTATTGTAGGAATTGTTCCCAGGACACAGATTCTAAGACAGATGTTGGTGTTCAGGTGTTTATTAGGGAGCACTTTGGGATAAGCAGCTGTGGAAGGGAGAGGAATGAAGGAGGATTGGGCAGAGGAGCAGTTGAGCTGAGATGTACCTGATAGCCTCAACTACCCCACTGCAGCTCCGGAGCTAGAATGTTCCTGCAGATTTCTCCTTTGTTGGACCTTTATACTTCTTACTCAGTCACTGGGTGCAGGATACAAACTGGGAGGCTGTGACCTCAGGAAGGCAACTTTTTGCAACTTAGTCTGTCTCTCTTTCTTTCTCTTTTTTTTTTTCTTTCCTTCTTTCCTCCTCCCTCCTCCCCTCTCTTCCTTCCTTCCCTTCCCTCCCTCCCTCCCTTCCTTCCTTCCTTTCTTCCTTCCTTCCTTCCTTCTTTTCTTCCCTTTCTTCCTCCCCCCCTCCCTCCCTTCCTTCCTCTCTTTCTTCTCTTTTCCTTTCTCTTTCTTTCTCTCTTTCTTTCCTTTTTGAGACAGGGTCTCCCTCTGTCACCCAGACTGGAATACAGTCATACAATCTCAGCTGAATGCAAGCTCCACCTTCTGGGTTCAAGTGATTCTCATGCCTCAGCTTCCTGGGTAGCTGGAATTACAGGTGCCCACATCTGGTAATTTTTGTATTTTTAATAGACACAGGGTTTCACCATGTTGGTCAGGCTGGCCTTGAACTCCTGACCTCAAGTGATTCACCCGCCTTGGCCTCCCAATGTGCTGGGATTACAGGCATGAGCCACCATGCCTGGCCTGCACATGAGGCTAATTTCTGAAGAGACCCACAGCAGAACATTGCGTACTGACAAGTTCCCTCTGAAGCTGGGTTGAGTCCTTTTTTCACAGTGGACCCAGGTGTGGAAATGTCTATCCATCCCACTTGACTTCTGTGAGCTTCAGTTTTCTTATAAATACTGTATGAAGACTGAATGCAATGCCTGTAATACACATAGCCTTGTGCTTAGAACTTCATTAACTCACAAAAAACACTATGATTATTATTATTCAAAAGGTAGCAGTTGGGACAGGTAGTTTCACAGTGTCTGTTCAGACAGAAATACAGATGCTTTCAGCATAATATTATTCATAACTGCTTGTTAGATAACTTACAGCTGTAACAACTTCTTGAATACCTAGTATTCTGTTTGTTTGCTTGGAGAGAAAAGTCCAAGTTATTTTTGTGGCAAATTAGGAAGGCAGGATTGTATAAAGATACAAAGATACTGGAGTGTCTCACAGAACTCTCAGACAGGAATCCAGATGGATGTTAGGAACAATTGACATAGGAAGACATAACGGTTTATTCCACATGTTTATCTCTGCTTTCTAAAAGCAGCAGCAGCACTGAAACACATTTATGTTCACTTTTTCTCCTTTCTTGTCCTGCAGATCACCTTCCTTCACTTCTTTGGTCTCCCATGGCAGAAAATATGGTAGTGACAGTGTCCAAGCTTTACATATTAGATCCAACATTCAAGCAGTTCTGAAATCCCTGGAGGGCTCTGACTGCTTTGACTTAGGTCAGGTGTCCAGCCCCGAATCAATCAAAGGTGGCCAGGGTCACATTTTCCTGTGGCTCTTTCTGCTTACATTGTTTGATTAGGAGGTGCAAGGGAGCAGTGGAGTTTCAAGACAATGCCAAGAAGGTACTGAGCAGATAAAACAGTAGGCAGCCACATGCTTGGAAAGCCAGGGAAAATGCTTTTCTTAGATGTTATCTTAGAAGAATAAAGATAATGTGGATCACTAAGAAAAGTAGATTATGGATTAGAGGGTAACAGGATTTATATCTGCTGGCAAAAGTGCTTCATAAACTCTAAAATAGCATTGCAGTCTCAAAAGATACAACATTTCTGCCAGCTCGACAATATAAATTATATTTATATTGAATTTTTGGAGTTAAGTGGAGCTTCTAAAAACTATTTTCTAAAACTGCATAGCTGTTCTCAGTTCTCTGTTACATTTTCTAATCTAATGCCAATACAATAGTCCTAATGTCCTTGTAATTGTCAAAAATAAAAGAGATGAATGAAATAGTTTTGAAAATGTGTTTCCTCATATCCAATATCCAATTCACTAAGTGGGTGAATTTTCTGTCTCTGATAAGCAGCATGCTCCAGCATGGGAGTCAGACACACTTGGGTTTGAATTCTGACTCATCTCCTGATTAGCTCTCTCATCTTGAGCAAGTGACTCTCACTCTTCAACTAGTAAATGTTCCTACATCCTTAAAAGCTTCAGCATCTTCTTTCTCTTCAATGAAACCTCTCACCATCTACTTGCCTGAAAGCCAGCTCATTTATAAAAATATTTCCCCTGAGGTCTTCTCAAGATTGGCTGTGTTCTTTTTCTCATATCCCACTTGCCTTCGATGTTGTCCCCCACCCCAAGTTCTCATTCCCAACTGTCATTGTCAGATACTAGGTATCCCTTTTCCTTTGAAACAAACAAACAAAAAAATAAGTTGAATTTAAAAAATAAAATAAGCCCCTCTTTAGTGAGACTTACACATTTATTTGTATAAGCTTCTTCTCCCTTTTAACAACCAAAATTCTGTGGATATACCTTTATTCATTGATCCTTTTGACATTAATCTAGGTATCCTCAGATGGTAGCCTTCTTTTCCCACACAAACTCTTTCCATTATCTCATGACTTCAAAAACCACGAAGATGCCTTCACATTTTAGCCTCTCCATTCCTAAACCACCTCATTTTCAATTTCCTCTTTACAACAGTACTGTAAACACCCATCTCCAATAGTCAAGTCTTGGGCTATGTGATCACTAGAAACGGTGCCATGTCTGAAAACCTGAATTAAAACCATTAAAATTCTATTACTGAATCATTAAAAAATTATCTCTGAAATTCTGACTTAAAACCATTAAAACCATTTAAAAACCAGGATTTTAAAACCATTAAAATCATGGCTTCCTATCATTTCGGTTCACATGTTGAGTACTGTTGCAGCAACAATTTTTCAACCTCAATATGAATTCTAATCCATTAACCCCACAATGTTCTATCTTCTAGCCCCCTGTCCCTTGTTATTATTCATTGTCTGGCTTACTTTCTTTAATTCTCTATTGTGGTCACCCTTTTTCAAATATCATCACCTCTGTTGACTTCCTCTACCTTCCCCCCCGCCCATAAAACTCTAATCTTGAATGCACTCAAACACATATTCTATTACCTGTATTTAAGCAGCAGAAGATTGCTGAAGATAATCTTCCAATCATCTTGGTAGTATTAAAAATTCATGTTCACCAGCGCCATTTGGGATCTCACTCTTACACCCCTAGGTTTTCGTATATGCAAATCCTTCCTGCTTTCTCCAAATCTCCAATACTTCTCTGCACTACTCTTCAGAGGAAGCAATATTCTTTACTTCGAGAGAACAGAAGCTTTCATATGGAATTCCCCTCATTTTTCGCTGACACATCAAACCTACATCCATGTTCTCTCCTTCTACCCTTGTGATAATGCAGAAAATATCTCTTTTTTCAAAGAAGGCCAGTCCTTCCACATGAGCTCTAAGTTCCATTCCATCAACTCTCAGGGTCTTTATTCATCTGTAATCCTTTCTAGTTTGCACCTTACTTTCTTGCTCTCAACTTGAGTTTTCCTATAATGATCTGACATGCTCTGATGTGATGTAAAATTCTTCCTGGAACCCACATTTCTCCCCACTTACTGGTGTGTCTCTCTACTTCCTTTATAGCCAAACTTTTAAAGTGAGTTGTTGACACTTGCTTTTTCCATTTCCTCTGATTTCATTCATTCTTCAATCCATATTTTCACATTACCAAAGCAAAGGGTGATTTTGAGTCCTCATGTTATTTGATCTCTTAGCATCCAAGCCCAACATCAGTTTTCCTACCACTTAGGCTTTCTTGCCAAACCTATCCTGATCTTCCATGGTATCCTCATTCTCTAATCACAAATATTTGACAATTTTTTTGTCCTCAAAGTTTCAACATCCAGCAATTCAGCAAAGCTTGACTTTTTTTTCCTTCTCAAAATCTAACTCTCTGTTTTTTTCTATTCCCTGCAATGATCTCTACTCAGTCAATGAGTACCCGTTCTTGGTTTCCTGATAGCTACATTAAGGCCAATGGGTACTATTCGGTCTTCATTTTTCTTGCCTTCTCAGCAGCATTGCTACTCCTACCACCAACCTCACCTCATGCTGGCCATTCACTGAGATATCCTCCTAACTGATCTGCTTCACTTAGATATCTATGTTTCACTGCATTTTAATTTCCACGGTCATTCCAACTTCCCAATCCATGATTTGTATGTAGTATAGCTTTAGAGCTCTTTCTCCAATCCGTCTTCCTCTTTTAGCCACATACTCAAAACATAATTAGTTGCTTATTTGGTTTACAAAAAATCTCTTTGCCAACAGTCAAATTCTATATAATAAAGCTCTTATTCACTCATAGAATTTCTTCTCCTGTAGCTTTTCACATATTAATTCTAATCACATTTCACAATCCATAGCTACCTAAGAGCAACATGCACATCCTATTTCTGCACATCATATTATCTCTCTGATATGTCTTTTCCCCCTCTCTTTTGCAGAATAAGACTTGTACTGTAACTCTCCTGTGGTATGGTGATGAGAAAAACCCCATAAATGTGATATTTCATTATCAAACTGTATGCATGTTTATGTTACGGTAGAAACTGTGTGTTAAGGGTGGATAGTTAATGAATTAATAGAAAAATCAGGCTGAAGTGAAGAATTAAAGATACACACACACATACACCTTAAACATTTTATTTTAATTTTATATATAAAAAGTTATTACAATTCTGGGATGCATAGCCGCAGCCATTACTTAGATTAAGCAGATTTTAGTTCCCCATCATCTTTTTGTAGTGGCTTAGGATTCTCTATTATGCAACTAAATTCTATGATTTCCAGTCTCTTTTTTTTTTTTTTTTTGAGACCGAGTTTCTCTGTTGTTACCCAGGCTGGAGTGCAATGTTGTGACTTCGGCTCACTGCAACCTCCGCCTCCTGGGTTCAAGCAATTCTCCTGCCTCAGCCTCCCGAGTAGGTGGGACTACAGGCACACGCCACCATGTCCAGCTAATTTTTGTATTTTTAGTAGAGACAGGGTTTCACCATGTTGACCAGGATGGTCTCGATCTCTTGACCTCATGATCCACCCGCCTCGGCCTCCCAAAGTGCTGGGATTATAGGCATGAGCCACCGCGCCTGGCCTGAACAAACACCTTTATGTTTAAATAGGTACAAAATGGGCATTGAAATAAGGAAATATTTATTATCTGTAAGTGCAAATCATTACAGCAAATCAGTCATTTATTTTTAGTGGTAAAATGTAAATTTCAATTAAGATGTCGTCAGTAAAGGTCAATTTTCTAATAAGTATTTTTCAAAAACTAGTAACTAAATTTACTAATATAATTATGTTATTACTTTTATTTATATATGTAAATGGACATTTGAAGTTCAGCTAAGTTAGAGCACTCTTTAAAGCTAGTGACATCTCAGATTCTCTTAGTATATGCAGTTTACATATAACAACGTTGCTTCAGGTATAAAGTTTATTTAAACAGATATTGCTTATTAATACAATTAATCATATTTTTACCATATGACATAGTAGGAGGCAAAAAAGGGGTTCCTTTAGCATATAGTATCACTTACACTTTCATTTTTTTGAAAGCTATAAGAGGAATTTAGAAAAAAATTCTTTTGCAGGGTGTGAATACATTTACATAATCTGTTTGCTTCAATGGTGATCATTTTTCACTTCAAATATTTAAGAAGATGGAGCCATCTCTCTGGCAATGAAATTGGTTATAAAACTAATTGACATTGGTCTAAGAGAGGTCAAACACAACTATTCTTAAAACAGAGAAAGACTCTATGGTTCTTAACTAATATTTACTAGTTATACACTTCCAGATAGATGGCATTCTTTCTCAGTATATGTTGTTTAGGGTAGATACTATGGTAGAATGCAGATATGAGTGATAAGAGTTCTGGTTACTATTTCTAACTCTTAAATCACTGTCGTTAAAATAGAGGTAGCTGTAGAAAATTTAGTAAAATATTATTTAACTATATAGTTATAGCTAGTAAATTTCTGTTGTTTCTTAAGAATCAGTGGTTAGACTCAAATTTATTTATAACACAAATTTAATTTTTAAAAAATCTATTGCTGGCCGGGCGCAGTAGCTCACTCCTGTAATCCCAGCACTATGGGAGGCCGAGGCGGGCGGATCACGAGGTCAAGAGATCGAGACCATCCTGGTCACCACGGTGAAACCCCATCTCTACTAAAAATACAAAAAAAAAATTAGTTGGGCATGGTGGTGCGTGCCTGTAATCCCAGCTATTCGGGAGGCTGAGGCAGGAGAATTGCCTGAATCCAGGAGGCGGAGGTAGCCGTGAGCCCAGATCGCGCCATTGCACTCCAGCCTGGGTAACAATAGCGAAACTCCGTCTAAAAAAAAAAAAAAAAATCTATTGCTATATAATGGCTGTGCATATTTTGTGGCTACATGTGGTATTTTGATAGCTGTATAGAAGGTGTAATGAAGCAATCAGGGTAATTGGAATATCCATCACCTCAAACATTTATCTTTGTGTTTGTGTGGAATATTAATATTACATTCTTTTCTAGCTATTTTGAAATACACAATAATTATTATTCACTATAATTTTCCTACTGTACTATTAAATACTAAAACTTATTCCTTCTGTATTTCTGTGTCCCTTAACCAACTTCTCTTCATCCCCCTCTTCCCTTCCCAGCCTCTGGTAACCACATTTCACTCTCTGTCCCCATGAGATTTACTTTTTGAGCTCTTGTGTATGAGTGAGACCATGTGATGCCTAAATTTAAATATTATGCTGAAAAGAAAATATTTGCATAGGCTTCTCCAACTTATGCCGGTGCTCATGCAGGTGTTCTCCCTTGAGGGATATTTATCAGCCATCGCTCTTGCCTTGGCCCTTATCTTCCCTGAGAGCTAAATCTACATGGATGAACTGAAGTGAAAGAAGGGGGCATAGTGTAATGGGCAAAACAGGCAGCAATGAAACCAAGATGAAAATGGTTCTGTGAACTGAGGAGGTGGAGGCTCCTGGCCTCCATCCGTGAGCTCAGATAAGTGGAAGCATCTTCTCTGGAGAGACTGGCAAGGGTGCTGGGTCAGTTTCTGCAGGATCAGAGAAGGCAGAGACCATGATGGTGTGTTGCAGGGACAGGTAGGGCCTGTGAGCTCACGGTGGGGCACGGCCGTTAACGGCAATATAAAAAGGAGGGTACTTGCTGACGTCTCTTATTTACATCTCTTATTTTTCTTCTAATGTCTAGCCATGTCATACACATTAAGAATTATCATTTAGGAAAACAGTGACTATTTTACAAATACAATATTGAAAAGGCTGCATATTTCCCTCTTCCTGCACTTGCCATTCTTATTCAGCTTATTTGTTATCTGTAGAGTATGTGTAATTTTTCCATGTGCAAAAATGCTGTTTGTGTGTAATAGACTACTGACTTTATCATATATTTGAGCAAAACTGAAGAAATAATAAGCAACATTGATATTTGTGCAGAAATATGATAAATGTGTAACTATGGTGCTCATTACGTTAAAAGCTCCTTTTGCTCCTGCTTTGGAAGAATCGGCCTAATGTGTTTGACATTTGAAATATAAATAACCCCAGCACTTTGTGGGGGCCGAGGCAGGTGGATCACCTGAGGCCTGTAGTTCGAGACTAGCCTGACCTACATGAAGAAACCCTGCCTCTACTAAAAATATAAAATTAGCCAGGCATGGTGGCACATGCCTGGAATCCCAGCTACTTGGGAGGCAAAGGCAGGGGGATCGCTTAAACCTGGGAGGCAGAGGTTGTGGTGTGCCGAGATTGTGCCATTGCCCTCTAGCCTGGGCAAGAAGAGTGAAACACCATCTCAAAAGAAAAGAAAAATAAATAACTCAGATCTTAGAGATAATACAATGAAATTAACTTATTGAATGTTATCTGTTTTAAAAATGTCAGCATTGCTTTGTAAATACATTGGTTGATATTGCAGCATTTTCAAAAGGTTAACTACACTTTTGCAATCTTAAAATGTTTTAAATTTTCTGAGTTTTCCCACAGTTTATTAGGGAAAGAAGCATAAAAGGAAAACAATAGAAATGTTTTGTTGTAAAGGTGACCTAACATAAGTTTTAATATAGGGAATTGGACACTGTGTTGAATATCTCATTATTAGCACATAAGCAACCTTAAATAAATGTCTAGTGCATTAGACACTCTTTAAGACAAAGTTATCAGAGCTCTGCTTCCAAGGACAGGCTGGCAACATATTTCAGGAAGGATGTGATGATTCTAACGTAGCCTTTGAGCTGTGAGAGCAATACAGCAGTGAAGACTCACGAACATTGTTCCCTTCCTGTCTCCCCCCAAGCCCCAGAAATGTAAGGGGACAAGAAGGAAAGAAAAGCCTCTGCTGCATATTTTCCAGACACCAAATAGCATAACAGGGCAGTATGATATTACAAACTTTAGCTAATAAAACAAACTGACACAATTAAATGACTATTGAAAATAAACCTTGTGGTTTCAAAGATTTATTGATGATTTAGGATGAAGTTTTTATATTATGCACTGTCTTAATGTGGGATGATTCCCTTTCTTTTTGTTTATTTAATAAATATTTGTTAAGCACCTGTATCCACTAGGCACTATTTTAGGTGCTGGTGCTTCAGTGGTAGACAGAGCTCCTGCACTCATACAGTTCTCACTTTGTGGGTCAGGATGCAGACAGCAAATCAGTAAACACACACAAATACATGACACAGTTTCAAATGCCAGGTGTTTAAAGCATTCCACCTGATTTTTCTGAAGGAGGGAGCAAATAACTTTCTGCTGGCTTAGATTTGTGTTGACTAGGACACAGATCTACACAGATCTTACAAACTATGATGTGTAAGAAACTATGGTTACTCAGAAAGATACAGGAGTATTTATATCTTTATGACACATATACAATCAATAAGGGCCCTGGGCATTTGATTCTTATTTTATTTCAATGATAAAATGGGTCTAGTAATGTTAGTTGTCATAGTTACTAGTGCTGATTTAATGTTAGTGAATTTACTTCACATTTAGCATAGGAAAAGTATGGATTTATTATTTGTAAATTAGAAACACAGAATAAAACCTGATTACTTGTTCTGGTATAAGTATCAGCATATGTGAATTATTTTTGCATTTGCTGAATCATAATGAAGTTCTTAACAAAATGAGAGGTATTAAAGGCTCACAGCAATGGTTCTTAAACTTCACCGTGTACTTAGGGATTGCCCATGAACACTGATAAAAGGCAGATTGGAGGGCTCTGACATAGCACATTCTGATTCTTTTATGTGTTGACTATTGCCCAGGAATCTGGGTTTTCAATAAGCATCCTGAGTGATTCTAATAAAGATAGTCCTGGAACCCCACAGAGACCCACTCTTTTGTTGAGTTGTATCAGATATACATGACTTGATTTTTTCTTTTATTTTTCAATGACACTCAAGCAACGGGAAAGGGAACAATTTTAAGTACTCTCTGACATAAGTATCTAGGAACCAGTAGTGGAATATATTTTACACAAAGAGTAATAGAGTAGTTTTATGCCATAAGGCCAAAGTTCCTGGCTCCTGTCCTAGAATAATGTAGTATTGTTTAATTGATTAACAGGTGGATGCTAACCAAAAAAAGATAAATATGTATAGAATTAGAGAAATACTGTCCAGAAAGATGGAGTCTAACGGTGCCTGGAATTTTGAAAATCATCAATCAGAGTAATAATTTTAAATGTGCCACAAAGTAATACCATAATTCAAATAAGTTATACATTCATTTGCTTAACTTTCATCCATGAAAATCTTTATATAATTACTGCTTGTTCTTTTGAAATCCTTTCCTACTGTGTAGTTTGTAAAAGCTCAAAATACAGTAGATCAAAACTAGTTGTAACCCTATTTACGTCTGTAAACACAAAACTCTGTTAAGGCTTTTAGGTGAAGTAAGCCCAGATATAGACTATGTTCTGTCATGTATGAGTAAAATTAAAATTCAGCCTAAGGAAACTCCTTTTGTAGACATTATTGGTACCACAAAAAGTACAAAAGTTAGCTGGGCGTGGTGGCACACAGAGACTATCTCCATGCTGCCTACTCTAGGTTGCAGTATGTTCCCAACACGCATCTTTAATGGTTTAAAATGGTATTTCAATTTTTCCTTCAGTTTGTATGCTCTGCCAGCTGTATGCTTCCTCTGCACGTTACCAAAGTGAAGAAAATGAAAAAAATCTTTTTTTCTAATATTGTATTAATAGAGAAATCTATATTTTTGGATTAATATTCTTTAATAAGAACCTAACTCAATAGGTTGCTCTCTAATTGATTACAATTCCCACTGGAACACCTCCCCAGGTTGACTGAAAGTCCAGGTTTTTTTCTTTCTTTTTTTTTTTTTTTTTTTCTCTGGAACAGAGTTTCGCTTTTTTTACCCAGGCTGGAGTGCAATGGCGCGATCTGGGCTCACCGCAACCTCCGCCTCCTGGGTTCAGGCAATTCTCCTGCCCCAGCCTCCTGAGTCGCTGGGATTACAGGCACGCACCACCATGCCCAGCTAATTTTTTGTATTTTTAGTAGAGACGGGGTTTCACCATTTTGACCAGGATGGTCTCGATCTCTTGACCTCGTGATCCACCCGCCTCGGCCTCCCAAAGTGCTGGGATTACAGGCTTGAGCCACCGCGCCCGGCCCCGGTCCAGGTTTTTTTCTTATTCTTCCTTCCATCCTCTATTCAGTTTCAGTTGAGAATCTACCAAACTAAGATTACATTGACCACTCAATTTTAGGCGGAAAGGAACTGCATTGATTATTTCAACTGCCTCCTTTTCAAAGAAACTAAAGCCCACGGACCGATTTACCAAAGTGAGTGTATTCTTCTTATCTGTGCTGTCCTATTATTCAAGATCCTGAACTAGTCATAAAGCAAATGGTATAACTGCTAGGTGATGGGAATTTCTGGAATGGGTTTAGGTGTGAGGAAGACAAAGGTAGGTCTAGTGGCAAGGTCTCTGGAGGTAGGTTCCTTGAATTCCAACCTACTTAGCTGTGTGTTCTTGGGTCAATTACATAACTTTTCTGTGCCTCAATTTATTTGAAAGATGATGTATAATAGTATCTACCTCACAGCGTAATCGTGAGGATTATTGAGCTATTCTACCAAAAGTATTAAAACATGCGGTTAAACTCACAGTAAACACTATTTTTACCCAAATTACAAACTGCCAAACCCTTAAGTCTTGAGCTCCCAAGGGGAATTAGGAACCGTCCTGTGGCATTCCTCCTCTAAAAGTCTGCTGAACAAAAGTTGATGCTGCATTTTCAAAGAGCTCAAATGGATTACTCTTATGGTTTGGGGCAAATGAATTATACATATATGTGACCCTCCCTCAACACCCAGAAGGTATGTGGACATGCAGAATTCAAAAGTCTGAGGGTGACTGTGCTCAGGGGGTGTAGGGATGCTTAGAAACCACATCTTTGAGGAGTAAGGCAGGACATTCAATAAGAGCGGCTGGCGACCAAAGAACTAAACTTTAACGCAACGAAGGTGAGTCAGACTCCCTGCGACCACAGGCATTCAACCCAGGAACACCTCGCTCTGCCTGGAAGGCCCAGGTGCGGCTGGATGGGGACTGAAAGGGTCAGACCATGGGATTGTTCTCAACTTTGGGCTTTTACACGGCAGTTTCGAAGACAAAGGGGCTTTTCAGCTAGGTTTGGTTCACCGTCCCCCTCCCCCCAGGCCCAAGCTTGGTCCCTAATGTCCCCAGCAATGCTTGGGACGTCCCTCACTTCACTCCTTTTTCTTGGGGCCACTGCCCACCCCTAGGTTGCCTGCTGTCCCTCCTAGAGAGAGGTGGTTGGCCGTGACATTCCAAGGAGGACAAAGGGAGGGGTGAGGAGGCAAAGACGCCCTTCTAAAGTCCCACCCCAAAAAGGCATCCCACTACTCCCGCGAGACGCCCTCAGGCTACAGCCTACCTTGAGCCTCCTCCCTTCGCCCCGCCCCTCGGCACGGGGGACGTGCGCTGTGCGGCTGGCGCTTTCTGATTGGCTGCGGCTTCAGGGTTCCACGCCCCGATTGTGCCGTGGGCGGCCCTAGGCGCCTGCGTTCACAAGGTGGGGAACCTGTGCTGGGAGTTGCTGGAGGTCTGAGGCGGGGAAGCGGTTACTGCAGCGAGCGCAGGCAGCCGCAGGGGCGCAAAGTTGAGAGCAGTCCCTAGTCTGAGCCTTTCTGTCACCCTCCAGCACCGCCAGTACCACGGACTCCACCCTGCTGCGGCCCCTCGGCGACACGGTGCAGCTGTCACTTGACCAGGTGGGTTCGGGTACCGCAAGGCACCCAGGCGTGGAGCACACGCCCTCGCCGCCCTTTGCGGCCGCGGTGCCGCAGGACCGGGGGTCTGGGAGAGGGGTGGGGACTGAGACTCGCTGCCCCTGGAAGGGAGGGGACGACAAGCCTGTCCCGGTGACCTCTCGCTCCCGCCGGCTTCCTCCCTGCCTCCCCGGCGTGCCCCCCAGGGCCTTGGTGGTCCCGGCGTTGGTGCCGGCGACAGCCCCGGGGAGGGTTTTGATGTAGACTTGAGGGTGTGCGTGCTGGTCCCTGCCCTCCGCCGCAGCGGGGCAGGGACTCAGCGGTTGGGTCCCTTCGGGTGCCCAGGCTGGGATGTAGACGGAGCGAAAGGCTGTGTTCCGGAGAGGCTGGCGTGGTGGTGCCTGCCTGGCAGGTGGCTCTGAATGACCCCCAGAAAGGCTGATGCGTGGGTCTAGGTCTGAACGGTGCATTAGAGATGACGCTGATGGGTGCGAGGGGCACAGAGAAGCTTAAGTGCTACTGCACTTTGGGGACAGTTTGCATTGGAGTGTGGTTTAAGGGAGACAAAGGCAACAGTTTCAGGGAAGGCAGAGGTTATGAAGAAAAGTGAGAGGGAGTTATCCCTAGGATTCTAGCTGAGAAAGTTGCAGCCTTGTGGATAGAAGCAGCCACCCTTACCTCCTGGCCCAACCCTCAAAAAAGCACTTGGCAGTGTTCAGGGAAGGGTGGCATTTAAATGAGGCCAATTGAGTTTGATGGTTAAAGGGCCTAAGGATTACTGAGAAATCAACAATATTGTGATGGGAAAAGCAGCGTCATTTTTATTCAGCAAAGAAAGCTTGGAAGTATTTTGTTGGGAGAATTCAGCATAAGATTTCAGGAAGTTGTTGATGCCGGGTGTGGGAGGTAGAGTTAGGTGATTGCTCTAGCCCCAAGCTGAAGGTAGTTGACTTTGGAAATTTTGCTTACAATTGTTTGTAGCATACTTAACCTACAAGTAAGTGTTTGCACTTTACCAGGGATACTGGTTCACTGTCCTTAGCTGGAATGTGCGCATGTTGTTTAAGTCTTAGGGGATTTCATTTATAATACAGATTCTCTCTTACCCAGACTGCTTTTTCTAGCAGCAAGCTGGAAACCTGACTTTAGGGTACAGGCTGCCTTGCACTTTACTCTTTTAAATAAACATGTGGAACGAGTGTCAAATGAAAAATAATTAAATAGAAAAAAATAAATAATTCTGTCTTCTCTTAAAAATCTCTTATTGAGGTCATCACCACCTATCTTTAACAGTAGTTATAATGTGTATCCTGTGAATAAAGTATTGGTAGTGAAATTAATCGTGTATTTGAAGAAAATACTATTCTCTGTTTATTAATAAATTGATCAGAATTTAGTATATTTCATCTTCTCAGACCTGTGGACAATCATCGCTGTTTTCCACCCTGACATGCAGTGTAGCATGTCATACTCCTGATTTAAACAGGCTGCTGCCAGTGTATCAGCAAATGCGGGTAGGTGTCTGTAAAGAAAACATATTGCTGATGAGGAGCAAGGGAGATAGCCATATACATTTGCATTTCTTTTAGGGAGACCAGCATGTGTTCACATTCTCTCTTTCTCTTCCCTCTTTCTTTCCTTTCTCCGAACCCCGCGTCTGCTATAGACTTACCCCTCCCTCCCATGCTGAAATATTTTCTTTGTTATGCTAATAATACCTTTTAATTTATATAATGCTTATAACTTTTTAAAAGTGATTTCATAGTAATGAACTCATTTAAACATCTCAGCAACCAGAGAAAGTTCTTTTCAGTACTGAAATAATCAGGAGAACCATGGGAAGGAGACAGGACTTAAAACTTTTTGACATGTCTTTCTTTGTTTAGCTGAAGGTCTTGAGTTTGTAGCTTGGAACTACTATAAATTTGTACAGACAAGTATAGCCCAAATTTGTGTGGTACAGTTATGTACTGCATAGTGCCAGTGAGGTCATCAGAGATCATATATGATTTTGGTCCCATGGATTATAAGGGAGCTGAAAAATTTCCATTGCCTAGTGAAGCTGTAGTATTCATAATTTCTTAGTTACTCATGTTTTTGTGGTGATGCTGGTGTAAACAAACTTACTGTGCAGCCAGTCCCTGTAAAAGTGTAGCATATGCAATTATGTACAGTACATAATACTAGATAACGTTAAATACATTATTGGTTTGTGTATTTTCTACCCATTTTATCATTGTTTTAGTGTGTACTTCTGTTGATTAAAAAGAAAAGTTAACTATAGGACGGCCTGAGGCGGGTCTTTCAGGAAATATTCCACAAGAAGCCACTGTCATAATAGCAGGTGACAGCTAAATGCGTGTTGTTGCCCCTGAAAACCTTTCAGTGGGACGAGATTGGAGGTGGGAGACAGTGATGTGCATGATCTGGACCCTGTGTAGGCCTAGGCTGGTGAGTGTCTGTGTCTTAGTTTTTAACAGAAAAGTTGTAAAATTAAAAATAGAACAAAGCATATAGAATTAGAATGTAAGGAAAGAATATTTTATACAGATGCACAGTGTGTGTTTTAAGCTAAGTGCAATTACAGAAGAGTTTAAAAGTTTATAAACTAAAAAAAGTTACAATACGCCAAGGTTAACAGAAGAAAGAAGAACTTTTCAGTGTAGCCTAAGTGTAAAGTCTTTATAAAGTCAATAGTGGTGTACAGCAATGTCTTAGACCTTAACATTCATTCACCACCCACTTACCCACAACAACTTTTAGTCCTGCAGTTTCCATTCATGGTGAGTGCCCTATATAGTTATACCATTTTTATCTTCTATGCTGTATTTTTACAGTACATTTTCTATGTTTAGATACACACATACTATAGTATTCATTACAGTAAGCTGCTATATATTACTCCTAGTCTGTAACCTAGGAGTAATAGACTGTACCATCTAGGTGCATGTGTAGTAGGCTAGACTGTCTAGGTTTGTGTAAGTCCACTGTGATGTCCACAGTGAATTGCCTAATGATGCATTTTAAAGAATGTACCCCCGTTATTAAGCAACACATGAGTATATTTACAGTTGTTTTCTATTTGAGCAAGTCTTGAGAATATTTAATTAATACCACATAAGCCTTAACTTTTCATACGGATAATTGTTTCTTTGAAGCACCTAAGAATTGACTTGCTTGTTGATGAAGTTCTCAAAATAACTAAAAACTCATATTGTAAAATTGGGTGAATAAAATCATTTAGTTATCATTTTAAAATTGAGCATTTTAGAGAACATGGGACATTTTTATAATGTAAATAGTCCAGGTTGAGAAAAAGCTTAGGAATTTGTTGTAATCAAATAGTGTAAGTCCGCAGGAAAAAGGCAAATCAGGAAATGAATAGTGCAAAAATACAACTTATAAGTATGTTAATTTGGTATGTGCAAATTAACAGTGTTTTGAAAAATGAGAAACTTATAGAAGTAGTTGTTTAATGTCAGATGAAGAAAAGGACTTTAGTGTAACAAAAACAGTTAACTTTTTACTAGAGTAAGTATAGAATTTATGAGATAATAGAAATTATTGATCTGTATTTAATGTAAGAACGTGCCTTGTGGGGCCAGGTAGCAGAAAGGAGGGAGTGTTTTGCAATAAGGCTGAGGCCAGGGAAGGAAGCAAAAGATCTTGCCATTGACTCCTGTATTGTTTAATTATTACTGAGAATTCCAGAGTGACTTTGAGGTAGCCATAGTATTTGTTCGGTAGGCCTTAAATCTTAGTAAAAGATCTATTATCAAGTGAGGTTACACCATGCTGTAAGGTAGGAAGTATCTAGCATCTGAGGTTTGCCTTTGTAGGCCTTGCTTTGCAGATGATTTTATTTCTAGGGTAATGTTTAGTAGGTGATTTTGATTAAAGGAAAATATGGAGAGAAGGTTTTGAGGAAGGAATTGGACTAAGGGAGAGCTGTGCCATGAAAAGGGCCAGATGTGTTAGTTAGAAGACATCAGATATCCTTGAGCATATTTGTGTTCTTTGTTCGTTTCTGATGTGCTGATGTTCAGTTCATCTGTAACTTGAAAAGTAAGGTGGGCTGGGCGAGGTGGCTCACGCCCTGTAATCCCAGCACTTTGGGAGGCTGGGGGAGGTGAATCACCTGAGGTCAGGAGTTCAAGACCAGCCTGACCAAAATGGTGAAACCCCGTCTTTACTAGAAATACAAAAATTAGCCAGGCATGGTGGTGCATGCCTGTAATCCCAGTTACTCAGGAGGCTGAAGCAGGAGAATTGCCTGAACCCAGGAGGCAGAGGTTGCAGGGAGCGGATTGCATTCCAGCCTGGGCAATGGGAGTTAAACTCTGTCTTGTGATGGGGAGGGTGGGGAAGTAAGGCAGAATGAATCAAGTATTTTGTAACGTTTTTGCTGTTTGTGAGCAGATTTTTTTTTGTTTTGTTTTTATAATGTAAATATGTTTGACATTTTTGCATTTTCAATTTCATTTGTGTTTACACTAGTGTATTATGTACACTAATAGGAAACTCAATTTTTTTCATCTGATTTAGAAAGTAATACATGTTTATGGTATAAAATTTATAAAATAAAAATGTATAACTATGAAAGTTT
>NW_022436943.1:76526-90800 GCF_009761245.1 Sapajus apella | reverse complement strand
CCTCCCAAAGTGCTGGGATTACAGGCGTGAGCCACCGCGCCCGGCCTAACTATGAAAGTTTAAAAATCACTCATTTTCCTTCACTCCAGGGAAAACCTCTATTAATTTTTTTAGAATGTGTGTGTATATTGAAACAGAATTAGAGTCACACCGAATATAAAGTTTTTCTTTTTTTTTTTTTTTGAGATGGAGTTTCACTCTTGTTACCCAGGCTGGAGTCCAATGGCGCGATCTCGGCTCACTGCAAGCTCCGCCTCCTGGGTTCAGGCAACTCTCCTGCCTCAACTTCCTGAGTAGCTGGGATTACAGGCACGCGCCACCATGCCCAGCTAATTTTTGTATTTTTAGTAGAGACGGGGTTTCACCATGTTGACCAGGATGGTCTCGATCTCTTGACCTCGTGATCCACCCGCCTCGGCCTCCCAAAGTGCTGGGATTACAGGCTTGAGCCACCGAGCCCAGCGAATATAAAGTTTTTCTAACACAGCCACCATATCTTGAGGAATCCCAGGGCACATAAAGACACCTTGTATCAGTGCTTGAACCTACAGGCCCAGCTAAAGTCTCAGGTGACAGCCAGCATTCACCATCTGACATGTGGGTGAGTGAGCCTTTAGATAATACCAGTCGCTGGCTACTGGCAAATAGAGAAGTAATGAAGTGTCCATGCTGATCCATGTCCAAATTGCAGATTCCAGAGCAAATGAAATGTTAGTGTTTTCAGCCACCAAATTCAAGGGTACTTTTTAGGTCATTAGAGTATTCATTTGGCAATCATATATTTTAAAACAATTGTAATTGAAGTATAACATATGTAGAGAAATGCATAGATCTTAAGTGTGCAGTTTGATTAATTTTGACAAACGTGTCCATGTATGTAACTCATACTGTGTAACCCTTGTAGAGGTGAACATGGTACACCAGAGTAAACAAGGTGTGAGTATTAGATGATGAGTAAAAGAGATTGGGAGACCTTTGGTTTAAGAAAAATATGATAGGAAGCCATCGAATTTTTAGAAATACACTTCGTATTTTAGAAGAGTTTTAAATTTACAGAAAGTTGTAAAAATAGTAGAGAGAGTTTCCAAATAACTTACATCCAGTTTTCCTATTGTTACCCTGTTACATTAGTGTGGTCATTTGTCACAATTAGTGAAGTAATACTGATACATTATTATTGACTGAATTCTATACATGATTGATTTCTTTAGTTTTTACTTAAGGTCTGTGTCAGTTAGCTGCCATAACCAAATTCCATAGACTGAGTGGATTAAACAAAAGAAATTTGTTTTCACAGATCTGGAGGTGGAAAGTCTGAGATCAGGTGTCAGGATGCTTGGGTTCCAGTGAGGAGTCTCTTCCTTACTTGCACATGGCACAATCCCCTTTCCTAGGTGTGTTCTCGCCACCTAGGCGAGAGAAAGAACAAGCTCTCTGTGTCTCTTTATAAGAGCACTAATCTCATCAGACCAGGGCCCTGCCCTCATGGGTTCATCTAATGCTGATTACCTCCCAAACGCCCTAGCTCCGGATACTATTACATTCGAGGTTAAAGCTTCAACATATGAGGATTCTGGGGAGGCCACAAACATTCAGTTTATAACAAGGTCCTTTTTGTGTTCCTGGATCTTATGCAGGTTACCATATTACATTTAGTCTTTGTGTCTCCTTAGCTTCCTTTAGACTGTGGCAGTTTCTCAGACTTT
The DNA here is from genome assembly GCF_009761245.1 of Sapajus apella. Lineage (NCBI taxonomy): Eukaryota > Metazoa > Chordata > Mammalia > Primates > Cebidae > Sapajus > Sapajus apella. Next base: position 89,094 of record NW_022436943.1, on the reverse strand, counting down.
CCTTTCTTTTCTGGTGACCTTGTCAGATTTGAGGACTACTGGTCATGTATTTTGTACGATGCCCCTCAAGTGGGATTTATCAAATGTGTTCCTCATAATATGTCTGGGTTTATGAATGCCTGGGAGGAGGATCAAAAAGATGAAGTGTCCTTTTCATCACATCATACAAAGGAAAGGGTGTGTTCTTTCAATGTGACTGATCACAGTTGATGTTGTTTTGGTCACCTGACTGAGATAGTGAAGCAGGGTGCTGGAAGTAGCTGGCCACTTAGGCACTGGCAGGGGCAGACTCCACTCACTAGAACCCCCTGTGCTTAACTGATCATGGGAAGGAACATGCAGGTAAGACTGTGCAGGAGCTGGGGTGAGTGCTTTTGGGTGCCGGGAGGAGCAAACCTCTGTGCAGGCCCTGAGGCCCCAGAAGGAGTGTTACAATCGGTGCTATTTTAGCTTTGCCGCCCATGGACAGTTTAAGTGTTAACAGCTCAGTGGAAGGCAAGTGTGACAGTCTTTTACACCAGCCTGGAAGAGAAATGGCTGTTGGAAAAGAGAAAGGGTGGATATGAAAGATAATCCCTTCGACTGTGTTAAGTTTCAGATGGTGGCTAGACTTTGAAGTAGAAATGTGAAGAACATTGAAGATGTGAATCTGAAGTTCAGGGAATAGGGCAGGACTCAAGATTCTATTTGGAGGTTGCACATTTTATCTTTAAAGAATTCCATTGTATTTTTCAGAGTAAGAATTTCATTTGATAGAATAAAGAGCCAATGGTACTTTGAGTAGAATGATGAGAAAAATTTTAATCAAAAATTTTTTTTTCTTTGAAGAATTCCATTGGCTGGGTGCTGTGGCTCATGCCTGTAATCCTAATACTTTGGGAGGCTGAGGTGGGTGGATCACCTGAGGTCAGGAGTTCAAGACCAGTCTGGCCATCATGATGAAACCCCATCTTAAAAAAAAAAAAGTATTCCATTGTATTTTTCAGAGTAAGAATTTCATTTGATAGAATAAAGAGCCTATAGTACTTTGAGTAGAATGATGAGAAAAATTTTAATCGAAATTTTTTTTTTCCTGAAAGCATTGCGAATAAAAGTAAGAGTAAAATATAGGTGATTTTCAGTCAGCATCAGTGATCTGTCTGTATCTGACCTGAGTCCCAGCTGATATAGCCAGTTGACAGTAGAAAATTTAGGATTTGATTTGCATGTTTTAAAGCTATTGAGAAGAAGAATTAGACATTTTAATTCCCCCCCCCCCATAAGGAACCATGTGGGTATATTTTTGAGACTTACCTTTTTTTTTCTTCTTAGGGGGAAACCAGTCAGAAGTGGGAGGCCTCTGAACAAACTGTATACTGTGTAGCCACCAGCTTCTTCTTTCTTGAGGCAGAACACTAGCCCTCAGTGCTTCTTTCTGTTTCCCCTTGTTCAGACCACTGAGGACTGCCACTGTCCTGTCTGTCTGACTCCTACTGTTGCGGTGAACAACATAGGGAGGCTGAGGGATTCATATTATTTGGCTCAATATTTTAGAAAGCTATTTGGTAGTTACATAAAGTACATCTAGTTTGACCAGTACCACTTATAACTTTAAATTGTTGTACAGAAATTGATCCTTTTTATTTAGAAAATATACTTTAAAGTTAATAATACTGAGAGAATTTATGATTCTTTACTTTGGCCTTCCCTGTCCTTTAGTTCTTTATTTATTTTTAGAGCTTTTGTACTGGCTCATCTTCCCTTTCCTGGGGAGTTGATTTTAAAAATTAGATTTGCAAGAGCTTATCCTTTTAGAGGATGACAAAAACCACTTGTACTTGAACTTAAGGAATTTTTTTTTTAAGTTCCCTGTGTGCCCTTTTCAGATCACATCCAAGAGAAGAGACTTCTGCAATATTGTGTTAACCATTTCCTTTCTTTCTTCAAGTGTTATCCACAAATATATATATATATGTATGTGGTAATAAGCATGAAATTTGCCATCTTAACCATCTTTAAGTGGGTGGTTCAGTAGTGATGAGTGTATTCACAACATTGAGTACTAGATCTCCACTTTTTCATCTTACGGAACTGAAACTGTATATTAATTAATCAACTCTCTATTTTCCCCAGGCCCAGCAGCTGGCCTTTTGTTTCTACGAATTTGACTATTCTAGATACTTCATAGAAGTGGAAACTTACAGCGATTGTCTTTTTGTGAGTGGCATATCTGAGTTAGCACGTCTTCAGTGTTCATCCTTGTTGTCACATATGATATATGTTATATGACTCATAAAAGCCAGAATTTCTTTTCTGTTGAAAAGCTGAATAACGTTCCGTTTATAAACTTCTGAATCTTCATGTGACTGAATTTATAACATTCATATTTGCAGTGTTTTTATACCTAGTTTAGGAAAGTCTTCCGTATCCTGAGATCATAAAGATAGCCTCCTATATTTTTAAGAAATATTTTTTCTTTGTTTTAAAACAAGATTAAATTTGCAGGAAGGTTATCAGTAGAATTCAGATAATATTTGCTTTTCCCTGAACCATTTGCTAATAAGTTGCTGACTTGATGACCCATTGCTTCCAAATATTTTAGTGGCATTTCCTAAGGACATTCTTCTGTGTAATATCAAAATGACCATCAAAATTAGAAAATTAATATGTTTCTATCATCACGTCTTCAACTTTATTCAAGCTTTACTGGTTATCTCATCAAATTCTGTTTAACAACAGGATCTAGTCTGGAATTACAGGTTGCATTTGGTTCTAAACTCTCCTTAGTCTCCTTACGTCTAGACCACTCCTTTTATTGAGTTCAGCTGTATTCCTTCCTCTTCTATTTTCTGGGAGGGATTGTATAAAACCAGTGTTAATTCTTTCTAAAAAATTTGATAGAATTCTTCAGTAAAACCATCTGGGCCAATTGTTTTTTTTTTTGGGGGGGGGTGGGGGATGGAGTTTTGCTCTGTTGCCCAGGCTGGAGTGCAATGGCATGACCTTGGCTCATTGCAGCCTCCACCACCTGGGTTCAAGGACTCTCCTGCCTCAGCCTCCTGAGTAGCTGGGATTACAGGTATCTGCTGCCATGCCCAGCTAACGTTTTGTATTTTGAGTAGAGAAGGGTTTCACCATGTTTGCCAGAGTGGTCTTGAGTACTAGATCTCCACTAGATCCACCCATCTCGGCCTCCCAAAGTGCTGGAATTACAGGTGTGAGCCACGGCACCTCACTGGCCTAGAGATGTTTATGGGGTTTTAAATTACAAAGCCAGTTTTCTTAACAGTTATAGGGCTATTTAAATTCATACTGGATGAGTTGGTGTAGTTTGTGTTTTTTCTAGAATTGGTGCATTTCATCCAAAAAATTCCATTTTAGCTAATCTCTGTGCAGTTTTATTCTTCTTTACCTTGTATAGACATATTTTCAATGAAAAGGTAATCTAATACATATATTTATAAAAATAAATGCATATTTTTTATTTGTATCATGTAATTTTATATCTGTTTCATGTACTTTGGATCAAGCTCTAGATGTAGCCAAGATCTCAGGGGCAGGCTATATTCAGCACTGATGGGAGACTCAGTGACCTGTAAAGTCTATCTCTCTATACACTTCAGAGTTTGCTCTGCATGAGTCTCTGACAATACAAATAACTATACAGTGGCTATATTGTGCTGACACCTCATTCTATTTCAATTTTTTTCATGACGTATTTTTCAAAATAATGTGATACAGTGCAAATTAGATTTGCTATGATCCCTGACCTCAGGTTGCTTAGAGTCTCTCTAGGGGTTGCAGAGAAGTAATTAGGAAATCAGTAATCAGTGTGGTCAGTGTTGTGATGAGGAGGCAACAGGTCCTCATGAGAACACAGAGAAGAGGTATCTTTTTTTTTTTTTTTTTTTTTTTTTTTTGAGACGGAGTTTTGCTCTTGTTACCCAGGCTGGAGTGCAATGGCGCGATCTCGGCTCACCGCAACCTCCGCCTCCTGGGTTCAGGCAATTCTCCTGCCTCAGCCTCCTGAGTAGCTGGGATTACAGGCACGCGCCACCATGCCCAGCTAATTTTTTGTATTTTTAGTAGAGACGGGGTTTCACCGTGTTGACCAGGATGGTCTCGATCTCTTGACCTCGTGATCCACCTGCCTCGGCCTCCCAAAGTGCTGGGATTACAGGCTTGAGCCACCGCGCCCGGCCGAGGTATCTCTTTTATTCTCTTCATCTCTGGTACCTAGTATAGTACCTTGCACATAGTAGGTTGTCATTAAGTCTTTGTTGAATGAATGAATAAACTCAGAACTGGGTGATCACAAGGTCACTTTTCGAGAGGACTTGCGTCTGAGCCAAGTTAGTGATATCTATGGGCAGTAGATGAGTGGAGGGAATTCTCTCATATGGATGCAATAATACGCAGTGTTGTAGAAGGACAGAAAGCTTAGCAATCTAAATAGTTGTCTAAAGCTGCCTATTTGCAAGTGGGGAGTGGTTTCCAAAAATGATTGCAGACTGAAGGCTAAGAAAAAATAACTGACCAAAGTATGTATTGGGCAAGGTTAGCTAAGAACCAGAATTGATTTTTATGAATTAGCATTTTTGGTTCTGGCTGTTGTGTTTACCATTACTAGGTTTGGTTTCTAACATGTCTTAAAAATAATGCTCTCCAAATGAATAAGAACTATTTTTTTGTGAAGCATGGTACAGTTTTCTCTGGCTCTTACCTACTAGTCTTATTCAAACTCTCTTTGCTTTCAAACAATACTTTTTTATGCTCTAAATATATCTGTGAGAAATCATGAGTTTACCACTAATAATGGTGGGTCATATTGTTGTGTTTTCATATGCCAGGTACTGTATTGAGGCCCTGCCATGAGTTATTTCATTATAATGTGGACAGTGGCCTGTCTGTAAGAAAACCAAACCTAGGGCTCCCATTTTACAGAAGTGGCAACTAAAGTTTGGGGAAGTTAAATTGTGTGTACCCAAGGTCACTTAGGTAAGCCTGGGACTCACATTTGAATCTAAGTCTGTCTGAGTTCATTTAACCACTGAGCTATGTGTGCTCTTTCTAATGTTTCATATGTCTTTTTATTAAACAAAAAAGGCCCAGGATTTAGTTTTACTTGTGTATATATCCTTAGAAAGTTTATCAGTTAAGTAGGGAAAGAGTTTGTAGTGAAGTAACATATTAAGACTCTCCTAAAAGCAAATTACAGAAACCCACTTTAAACTAGCCAGCTTGGCTGGATGCAGATGCTCCAACAATAATTACTTTGCTCTTCCTCTCTGTGTCTCCTCCTTTCTCACCTTCCTCTTTCCCCCTCCTTCTTTATCCCACTGCCCCACTCCCTCTCTCATTCTGCTTTTCTTAGGGTGTTGGCCCATTCTCTCTTGTGACAGAAGCAGCCCCAATGAAACCAGCTCCACCTGTGATCCTAGGAAGAGAAAACATCTTCTCTGGGAGCTCTGGCAGTAATGCCCTGGGGAATACTCTTGGTCATGGGGACTGGGGGCTGTGAAAGGACTTTGTGAACTAAATGGAATGTAGCTGTTGGGGTGACAACATGCCCATACTTTATCTTGATAAGACATGTCATTTGATGGTTGAAAGCTATAATTATTTAAAGATAATGCACAATATATATATATATATTTTTTTTTTGAGACGGAGTTTCGCTCTTGTTACCCTGGCTGGAGTGCAATGGCGCGATCTCGGCTCACCGCAACCTCCGCCTCCTGGGTTCAGGCAATTCTCCTGCCTCAGCCTCCTGAGTAGCTGGGATTACAGGCATGCGCCACCATGCCCAGCTAATTTTTTGTATTTTTAGTAGAGACAGGGTTTCACCATGTTGACCAGGATGGTCTTGATCTCTTGACCTCGTGATCCACCCGCCTCGGCCTCCCAAAGTGCTGGGATTACAGGCTTGAGCCACCGCGCCCGGCGCACAATATATTTTAATAGCTTTATCAAGATATAGTTCACATACCATAGGACTCACTCATTTAAAGTATACAGTTCAATGGTTTTAATATATTCACAGTTGTACAGCTATCACCACTGTCTAATCTGTAACATTTTCATCACAAAAAGAAACCTTGTACCCATTCACAGTCACTCCCTATTTTTCCCAAATCTCTCAGCCTTAAGCAACCACCCATCTGCTTTCTGTCTCTATAGATTTGCCTATTCTAGACACTTTATGTAAGTTCGATCAGATGACTTGTGGTCTTTTGTGTCTGACTTCTTTCATTAGCATGTTTTTAAGGTTTATCTATCTTTATATATCATCATGCATTTTTTATTAATTGCCAAATATTATTCCATTATATGGATATACCACATTTTATTTGTCTGTCTGTTGTTGATGGACATTTGGGTTGTTTTCATGTTTTTGCAATTATGAATAATGCTGCTGTGAACATTTGTGTAGAAGCTGTTGTATAGACTTGTTTTTACTTCTTCTGTATGTATACCTAGGAGTGGAATTGCTGGCTCATATGATAACTATACCTAACATTTTGAGGAACTGTCTTCCAAAGTGACTGTATCATTTTACATTCTCACCAGCAATGTGTGAGGGTTTCAGTTTCTTTACATTCTTGTCAACCGTTACTGTCTTTTTGATTATAGACATCTTGGTGGGTGTTAAGTGGTATAATGCATATTTTATAAAAGTGGTAAAATGCATATTTGTTTGTTAAATAATGGCCTGTTTACTTGTCATCTTCCCTTGTATTGGAGCTTTCCCAGTGGGTTCTGAACCTGCTTCTCCTCAGTCCAGCCAACCAGGTAGGCAGACCATGCTGATCAAAGGATCAGAAGTATATGTTTACTTTTCTTTTTCTTTATAAATTTTATTATTTACAAATCTAGACAAGGGTTATTCTTATTTTCATATTAAGAAACAGGTTATAAATGCCAGAGGTTGCTTGGTTGAAGATGGAACAGGGATTCATATTTAGGATTTATTAGGTGGTAGAGAGCTGCTTGCTTCAGATCTGCAGTTTCAGCCTACTTTGACATGATAGGTGGCATTCATATGACACACATTCCCACTTGTGTTCACTGTGTTATATGTAGTTCCCAGCAAACTAGTTGTATCTCTGCTGCTTTTTTCTTAGAAATGTGAGGGCAAGAGTAATTTCTTAGGAATAATCTTGATTATTCATGAATGATTGTTCATGAACTTGACTATTTTAATTTTCATTAGTATAAATTACTTGCAGCACACCAAAAACTGAGCTGCTTTTTTGTGATTCACAATGGTTGCTTCTAACTACTTTATTATGGCAACGTTCGTTATCAGCCCTGTAGTGCTATTTAACATTCACCTTGGCATCAGTATAAAATTTGATGCTCTCATGCACAGTCAGACGGTCTTCTATCGGTGGCTTTCTCCCTAGCCTAGAGCAGTCTGTGTATCCAGACTCCATATTGAGTCTTGCCTCCTCAGCGCAACGTAAGAGAATCTGTGTTGATCACACCTTATGCGAAAATCTATGTTGATCTCTTGCCACCCATTTGCCCCACGTATCACTGTATAACTTGAAAGTCAAGAACTTGTGATTTAGAATTGCTGTTCAGATCATGCTTAATATTTTCATGGCATCAAGCAATAGCAATCAGAGATTACACATATCAGCAGTATGCTCTAACTGTGGAAGTAATATGCTGATCTCCATAAGATAAAACAGGAGCTTGCAGGTATTTAACAACACATATTATTTTAAGCTGATAATATGCCGGGAGTAGGTGCTGGGGGATACAATGAACAAACTGGATAAATAGCTCTGCCCTTATAAAATGTATATCCCAGTGATTAATGATTTACTGTGAGATCATTTGTAATGTGTAACAACCAGGTAAAAAATCTATTGTGATTTTTTTTGGTGGCGGTGTCTGAAAGCTTTGAAAGGTAGGTGTCAGCAACATAGAGCTGACTTCAAAGCCATGAGACTGGATGAACTCCCTATAAGGGGAGAGGCTTAGTTTACTTCCTTAAATTGAGAAAGTTGGACAGGATGGTGTTTAAGGTCCCGTCTTTTCCAAAAAGTTAAATGTTTATTGAATTTCAGAGAGCCTCTGTAAGAAACTTGAAGTGATGGAATTTTTTTGTAAAATGCTTTAGCTTCTTTTAAATCATGAAAAGGATGAATGGGAAGAAATACAGACATTTAAATATTTGACATCTGTATTTATTCTATATTTATTCTGTATTTATCTGTATTTATTCTGACATCTGTATTTATTTGCTTGTCCACAAAACATGATATGTAACGGCAATCAGATATCCTTCTGAAAGTGAAAATAATCTTCATTTTTTAAGGTTTCAGTTAAACCCGATTGGTGGTCAGTGTGAACTTATTTTTATCAAGAAATTTTAAACAGCTTTATTGAGGAGTCAAGTGACACCCAAGCTGCACATATTAGAAGTGTAAAGTTAGATGTTTTCACACAGGTATTCAGCCATAGAGCTGTCACCACTAAAGACAATAGACGTGCTTGTCATCCCAACAGTTTCCTTGTAACCTTCAGTATTGTCTCCCTCCTGCCTCTGATCCACAGGCAACCACTGATAAGTTTTTTGTAACTGTAGATTAGTTTTCATTTTCTAACTTATGTAAATAGAATCATACAGTAGGTATTCTTTTTTTCTGGCTTTTTTCATTCAACGTGATTATTTTGAGATTCATCCGTGGTGTTTTTTGTGTCAGTAGTTCTTTTCCTTTTATTTGCTAAGTAATATCCTATTGTATGGATATACCAGATTCATTTTTGTAGTCATAATGAAGTTAGACTACCCTCTTTTTCCCTTCAGCAGGTCTCCTGATTTGCTGGTATTATTTGTAACCCTGAAAATTTGAGACAAGTCTCAGTTAATTTAGAAAGTTTATTTTGCCAAGTTTGAGGATGCACGCTCCTGAGACAGCCTCAGGAAGTTCTGATGACATGTGCCCAGGGTGGTCGGGACACAGCTTAGTTTTATACATTTTAGGGAGACATGAGACATCAGCCAACATATGTAAGAAGTACAATGGCCGTGTCCAGAAAGGCAGGACAACTTGAAGCAAAGACAGGAAAGAGGCTTGAAGCTGGAAGGAACTTCTGGGTCACAGATAGGTGAGAGAGGAATGCTTGCATTCTTTTGAGTTTTTGATTAGCCTTTCCAAAGGAGGCAGTCAGCTATGCATCTATCTCAGTGACAGGCAGCTTGTCCCTACGCAGTTCCCAGCTTGGCTTTTCCCTTTAGCTTAGTGATTTAGGGGCCACCAAATTTATTTTCCTTTCATACACCTAAGAGACTAAAAATGTGAGTACATATACACACAGAGACACACTCCAAATTCTCTTCATAGAAGGGCTTCCTTGTTCTTGTATTCATCCCTCTTCATCCTGTTCAGGGATGAGCTTCCTGGCTTTCTTTTACCAGAGCAAGCTTGACAGTGTTGTGGGTAGGAAGCAGGCCTACCCTTTCTATGTGTTGGTGTTCTGTGTGATTTTCTGGGGATGTGCGTATGTTGTTGAGCTTTATTTTTTATCTAGATTGTGTTTATGTCAGGAGGTTGCCTGAAATAAAACTGAAGCTTCATAGTTTAGCCTTTAGTTGTTTCATAGTTTAGCAGTTATGGATTCAGTTAATCTAGTACCTCTGATTTCACAAGGGAGTATAAATCTTTTCTCAGTTCATAGGAATTTTATATAGTTGGTTAAGACAGAGATCAAAATGAGACAAACACTCATTCACGTGGTAAGTAGATGCTTACCTTTAATCTCTGTGGTGTCTTGATTGAATCACTTGCTTTCTGCCTCTGTTTCTGTGCATTTGGAAAAGTTCACTGCTTTTTGGTTCCTGTGGATGGTCTGAGAACACACTTGGGGATTCATGAGTTAATCACCCTCTGGCTGTTTTTAACATCATGAGCTTACATGGAGTTCAAGGATGTCTGAGCTCTCTGGGGTTGTCTGAGGAGGAAAAGATGCAGATTTGGTAGGATGAGACAGGTTAGTGTGCAAGTGCAGTAAAGAATTCTGATTTGGATGTTTTTAGTTTGAGTTTTCAGCAGGATGTTCTGTTTTCTAGGTAATTTGTAGATTTTTACACTGCTTTATAAAAAGCTCTTTCCCCAATTGTTAGCTTTGAATTCTTCAGTATTTATGGGAGGTCATATTCTTGAATTAGATGTTCTGCATTACCTTACCAAACATGACTCTACCAGTAGTGAAGCCAACAAGGAAAAAGATCTGCTGCTCTGGGTATCTAAAAGATCACTTCATCTTGGTACTTACGGGACTGCCTCATTCTTTGTGATGGCTGTAGAGCATTCACTCCATTGACTGAATGTAACATGCTTTAGTAGTCTCTGCCACTTTTCCTGTTATATCAGTGCTGAAGTACATAATACTTACATGTAAATACATCATCTCCCACATTTCCAAATTGTTCTCCATTAACATTTTGTCGGTGTATACTTCCACCAACAAGGTTTTAGTGTGTGTGTTTCCTTATACACTCAACGGTACAGAGTGCTACTAGAGTTTATCTGATTGGTGAAAATGTTATTTTATTCTGATTTTTTTTTTTTTTTTTTTTTTCGAGACGGAGTTTTGCTCTTGTTACCCAGGCTGGAGTGCAATGGCGCGATCTCGGCTCACCGCAACCTCCGCCTCCTGGGTTCAGGCAATTCTCCTGCCTCAGCCTCCTGAGTAGCTGGGATTACAGGCATGCGCCACCATGCCCAGCTAATTTTTTGTATTTTTAGTAGAGACAGGGTTTCACCATGTTGACCAGGATGGTCTTGATCTCTTGACCTCGTGATCCACCCACCTCGGCCTCCCAAAGTGCTGGGATTACAGGCGTGAGCCACCGCGCCCGGCTATTCTGATTTTTAACTTATATACCTCTTATTACAGAGTTTGGGCATCTTTTCATGTGAATGAGTCATTTGTAATTCTTTTTCTGAGAGCTCACTCTTCCTATATGCCACCTATTTTTCTATTATATGGTTACTGTTTTATTATTGATATGTAGGAGCTTTAGCTATATTAAGCAAATTAGCTCTTGGTGATATGACTTATACTGTTGCTTTTAAATTTGTTGTTTGTCCTTTGTGTTTGCTTACCATGTTTTGCTATGAGGGAATTTTTTATATTGATGTAATAGAATTACATCTAAATTTAAAAATGGCTTTCAAATTTTGTGTTACACTCAAAACATTTCAGATATTATGTTTATCATATTCTGAATACCCACCTCAGCCTCTCAAAGTGCTAGGATTACAGATCCAACAGTGGCTGGAGCCACTGCACCCAGTTAGTTACTCAAGGCAAATATTGAGCCAATGTACTTGGCCATCCAAGGTTCCACCCTGGGTAGGGGAGCTCTGAGCACTGGCATCGGAGGGAGCACAGCTTCTTGGCTGAACTCTGGGATAGACACATTTCCTGATGGGCAGAGCATTCCAAGGCTTCTCACTCACATCTTCTACAACTCCAAGTCTTGGGATGCCTCAAACCCATACTCTACATGGGCCAGCCTTCATTGAGCAGCTAGTGTGGGACAGACAGGCCAGGGCGGGCACACAAGAGGAAGGAGACCCAGACTTTGCCTCAAGGAGATCACATTCAATCAGGGACAGAATTACTCCAGAGTATGGCAGACTAAGGGACCAAAGCCTCTGATTTTCTTCCTTTATTTTTCTTTCTCTTTCTCTCTTTTTCTTTCTTTCTTCTCTCTTTCTCTCTCTTCCTCCCTTCTTTCTTTCTTCCTTTCTCTCTTTCTTTTTTTTCAAGACAGAGTTTTACTCTTGTTGTCCAGGCTAGAGTGCAATGGCCTCAGGGGATCCACCCACCTAGGCCTCCCAAATGCTGGGATTATATGTGTGAGCCACTGTATCTTGCCACCTCCAATTTTCACAGAAGGAGGCACAGAGAAGTTTGGCATCCAACAGAAATGAGTTCAAATATCAGTTTCCCTGGTTCTTGGCTCAAGCTTTTCTGGTTCTCAGTGACTTCCTATGAAAGAGAATGAGAGGGGTCTGTGGTGATAAAATGATGCGAGGCAAGGTGACACTCATCTGTAATCTCAGTAACTCAGTAGGTTGAGGTGGGAGGATCGCTTGAGGGCCTGCCTGGGAAACATAGGGAGACCCCAACTCAAAAAAAAAAAAAAAAAAAAGCCGGGCATGGTGGCTCATGCCTGGAATCCTAGCACTTTGGGAGCCCAGGGCAGGTGGATCACTGGAGGTCAGGAGTTCGAGACCATCCTGACCAACATGGTGAAACTCCATCCCTACTAAAAATACAAAAATTAGCCAGGGGTGGTGGTGCATGCCTGTAGTCCCAGCTACTTGGGAGGTTGAGGCAGAAGAATCTCTTAAACCCAGGAGGTGGAGGTTGCAGTGAGCCAAGATCACACCATGGCACTCCAGCCTGGGAGGCCCCAGAGAGCGAGACTTCATCTCCAAAGAAGAAAAAAAAAAAAAGAGAGAGAGGTAGAGACATCAACAAACATTGGTGATGAATGGGATAGCCGTGGCACTGCCTGGCTAAAATATACATATATATATATATATATATATGTATGTAT
>NW_022436943.1:34231-76426 GCF_009761245.1 Sapajus apella | reverse complement strand
ATATATATATATATATATATATATATATGTATGTATGTATGTATGTACATGTATATATCTATATATATGCATATATTTATATATGTATATATTTGTATTTTTAGTAGAAACTAGGTTTCTTCATGTTGACTAGGCTGGTCTCAAACTCCTGACCTTGGGTGATCCACCCACTTAGGCCTCCCAAAGTACTGAGATTACAGGTGTGAGTCACCACACTTGGCCCTCTTTTTTTTTTTTTTTTTTTTTTTTTTTTTTTTAGGAGGGAGTTCCCAGGCTGGAGGGCAGTGGCAAAATCTCAGCTCACTTCAACCTCCCCCTCCCAGGTTCAGACATTTCTCCAGCTCAGCCTTTCGAGTAGCTGGTATTACAGGAGTGTGCCACCATGCCAGGCCAAGTTTGTATTTTTGATAGAATTGGGGTTTTGCCATGTTGACCCGGCGGGTCTCAGACCCCTGACCTCAGGTAATCCACCAGCGTTGGCCTCCCAAAGTGCTGGAATTACACACGGGAGCCCACCCCACCCCCATCCAAGTAAATTTGATTGCACAGAATGTATGGTGAATTTGGTGGACTTACAGACATTCCCTCCAGCATTGAGTGTTGTGTTTTAGGTGTGCTGTGTTTTTTGTTTGTTTTTTTGAGACAGAATCTCACTCTGTTGCCAGGCTGGAGTTCAGTGGCATGATCTTGTCTCACTGCAACCTCCACCTCCCAGGTTCAAGTGATTCTCCTGCCTCAACCTCCTGAGTAGCTGGGACTACAGGCGCATGCCACCATGCCCAGCTAATTTTTTTTTTTTTAAAGTATTTTTAATAGAGATGGACTTTCACCATGTTGGCCAGGATAGTGTCAATCTTTTGACCTCGTGATCCAACTGCCTCAGCCTCCAAAAGTGCTGGAATTACAGGCATGAGCCACTGTGCCTGGCATGTGCTCTGCTTTTAAACTCTTTTCTTTTTAATGTGGGGCAGATTGGAAAGTGTGCCTTGTTTTCATGGCCCTCATGCAGCTTGTTTTGAACTGTTTCATGTTCACAGCCTGGGATATTTGAGGCAATATTGCTAAGCTGTCCTGTCAACCTGAATTTGAGCCCTTTTTCTGCCACTAACCTTGCCATGTGACTATGAGCAAGGTACCTAGCATCTCTGTTCTTCAGTTTCTTTATCTGTAAAATGCAGATTATGCCCAGCTCATAGCAGTGGTGTGAGAAATAAATGAAGATATGTGTAGATCACTTTTACATGGTATGTGACACTTGGTAGGCACCAAATCATTATTGCTGGGAGGATTAGCACATGCTTGCTTGTCTACACACACACACACACACACACACACACACAGAGAGAGAGAGAGAGAGAGAGAGAGAGAGAGAGAGAGAGACTGAGAGACAGAGAGAGACAGAGAAATTGCAGAGATCATACAAAGAGTTCCCATGTACCTGTACCCAGCTTCCCCTATTATTAACATCTTATATTAGTATGGTGCATCTGTTAAAATTAATGAACAAATATTGAGATGCTTTTATTAACCCAAGTCTCTACTTCATTCAGATTTCTTGGGGCTATTCCTAATGCCCTTTCCTGTTCCAGTGTCTCATCTGGGACACTGCATTCCATTTCATCATTATTTCTCCTTGGGCACTCTCCCTGACTGGGTCACTCGATGAGTTTCTTTTGATTACATTGAAATTAAATTTTGGTGCAGACAATGAGACCTCTGTTACAGAATTCTTAGGTTAAAATTTAGTCACAATGGCTGGGTGCAGTGGCTCATATCTGTAATCCCAGCACTTTGGGAGGTCAGGCAGACTGATCACTGGAGGCCAGGAGTTTGAGACCAGCTTGGGCAACATAGTGAGACCCTATCTCTAATAAAAATAGAAAAATGTTTGCCAGGCATGGTGGCACACATCTGTAATCTCAGCTACTCTGGAGGCTGAGGCATGAGAATTTCTTGAACTCAGGAGGCGGAGGTTTCAGTGAACTGAGATTGTGCGACCGTACCCCAGCCTGGAAGATGAAGACAGATTCTGTCTCAAAATAAATAATAATAATAAAAGGCAAACCTTATTCACAAAATTATTATAGGGCACCTGGTAGTATATGAACTGGATGTGTAGTAGACTCCTGAGATCTTAACCTAAAGTCTGCCCCACTGTGGTGAAACCTGCTTGTATGCCAGAAGGCAGACCCAAGCTGCCGAAAACCGCCTGTACCATATCCTGCCCCATTTGTCCTTCCCCACCTTCTGGTAAATAATGTCCATTGAAAAATGCTGGTTGGGCTGACATGGTGGCCTGAATGGTAACACATCTCAGGAACGTGGGGGTGGGGTGGGGTAGGAAAAGGAGGCCACTGTGTTTTTTCTGACAGTCACCTCAAAACTGCTGGTGGCTTGGTGATGGAAGGGTGTCACCCCAGCATGTTAGCTGAGCTGTGTGGTTTCTCTGAATGTTAAGAACTTTCACTGCTTTGGCTTGTGTTTCCTCCTTGATATGACCAACTGAAAATATAAGTCAGAAGTTTTTGGTTTCAGGTGCCAAATCCAAGCTGGTTTATCTGCAAACACCCCGTGCCAGACAATGGAGTCTGTGTGCTGGGGCAGAGCTGCTTTCCCTTTGACACTGGCCCTTTTCTAAGAACTGAAAATAAGCTGCAGAGGCGGTGACTTCACTTTTCTTGGAACTGCTTTACATTACCCCCCAAAATGCAGAAAACCCTCATTTAGCAGCTTTTGGATTACTGAGTTCTCTAATTCTTTCTGTTGCATATTCTTGTAATGCTTAAGTTTGGCTGACAAATTCTTCTGCATCAGGTGAAGCCAGAGGGTGAAGGAATGACCCTGTGAAGGAACTGAGTGCTTTGTCACTTGGCCTGTTTGTGATTTAATGGTTGGTAAGAAACAGCACCTAGAAGAGACACTGTGTGTAGAATGGCTTCCAATTCCAAGGGTCACAACCCTGTGATCTGTTTGCCAGCAGTTGGCTAGGGCTGGGGTAGATGAACATCAGGCCACAGCCCAAGCTTAGAGAGCAGCTGCAAGGACAAGGGGAAAAATGCATTTTCAGCCATAATGACCCACATTTAGTAGATACTTTGGAGCTTGTGCAGAAGGACATCTTCAAGGGGCCTCTGCCTCCTTGCAATAAGGGAGATAGTGATGTCAGACAAACCTGGGGTCCAGTCCTGGTCCTGCTGATTCCTGTTTGACTTTGGCCTTGCAAGTCAGTCTGTGAAGTGGAGATCACTCTTCCTTTGAAGGGTGGTACCTGGTAGGTTCTTGGGAACTGAATTAATGTTCCCCTTCTGAGAGTGGGTCTCTGTAGACAGGCACATACACTGTTCTGAAATCATCTGTTGCTATCTCTGTCTCTGTTAGAGGTGCTTCCAGTGATGTGTGATTGTGTCTTACTTATCTCAATATCCCTGCCCAGCATGGGGTCTTACGTAACATACATGGGCAGTCGGTCAGTGTTAGGACTGGCTGGGTTTTAGGCTGGAAGACAGTGGAAATATACAAGCAAAGACAGTGTCTTGAATTTACACGTGGCCTGCAGGAGTTCTCAAATGAAAGGAGCCCCCTGCTTAGGAGGGCCTTTTGAATTGTGTCCCCTGTATAGTTTATAGTGAACCTGAGGGTGATGCCTAGACTGTTGGGGAGTACTCTTTAAGTACAGAGGGAAGACTTGGTAAAGACATAAAAGCGTGGAGGAAAAGGAGATAGCCAGCTGAATCCAAAAATAAATAAATAAATAAATAATAAAAATACAAAAATTAGCCCGGCGTGGTGGTACATGCCTGTGGTTCTAGCTACTCAGGAGGCTGAAGCAGGAGAATCGCTTGAACCCAGGAGTCGGAGGTTGCAGTGAGCCGAGATCATGAACCTGCACTCCAGCTTGGGCCACAGAGTGAGACTCTGTCTCAAGAAAAAAACAAAGAGAGTCGGAGTCAGGGCCTGCCCTGGGGTCTTCCATCAGACAGCTGTGCATTACTTGCAGGTCAGAATTTTGCCAGAGCACAGCTAAGCCTGGTTGTTCTGCTTGTAGGACTCTGGCATGTAGATAATTATCAGCTCCACCTGGGCTCTTTTTACCTGGTCCCTACCCATACCTTCAATTAGAATCCATGTGCTGGGGGCTTAAGAAAGTCTAAGCTCTTAGGAAGCTCTCCAGTGACTCTCATCATCAACCAGGTTTGGCAGACACAGATCTACAGCTTTCTGGCCCAGAGACAACTGGGGCAAAGTAGGGATCAGAGCTGCTTGTGGTGCTGGTTGTGAACTGGTGAAGGCTCCCTCGAGTGGGGACCCTGGAGCCCAGGGGACCAGGACCAAGGGGTCCCTGCTTGCCCCAGGCTTCTGAGGAGGAGAAGAAAGGAAGGCTAGAAAAGCTGATGTGGAGGAATAGAGCTGCTCTACCTCCTGGATGTCCAGGGCCATCCTTGATACTGCGCCGTTGCAAGGTAGTGATATCAAGTTCCATTTTTAAAAAGCCCTGTGACTGGGTGCATTGGCTCACACCTGTAATCTCAGCACTTTGGGAGGCCACAGCAGGCAGATCACCTGAGGTCAGGTGTTTGAGACCAGCCTGGCCAACATGGTGAAACCTTGTCTCTACTAAAAATATAAAAGTTAGCTGGATGTAGTGGTGTATGCCTATATTCCCAGCTACTTGGGAGGCTGAGGAACAAGAGTCGCTTGAACCCAGAAGGCATAGGTTGCAGTGAGCTCAGATCACTCCATTGCATTCCAGCCTGAGTGTCAGAGTGAGATTCCATCTCAAAAAAAAAAAAGAGGGAGCCCTTTTACAGAAAACTGTTAAGTAAACAATAGTACAGTGGTACCTGAGAGACTGATGTGTGGGTACTTGCATTTTCTTGATGTTCTAGAGTAGAGCTGAACTGTCTAATGTGATTGTCAGCAGCCTCATGGATCTATGGACTACTTGAAATGTGCTGGTGTGACAGGCAGAGTTGCCAAACTCAGTAAATAAAAGTTGAGGATGCCTCCTCCATCAGTGTGGGCTATGCACAGTGACTTTCTTCCAGAATGGAAAGGGGGATAAAAGAGTAACTTTACAGTGGCAAAACCTGACAGACCACCCCAGACAGCCAGCCAAGGTTAATGTCAAGTGATACACCATGTTAACAGCACACCTGGGTAAGACACCTGACGCCTTGGGGGGCCAGGACTTAGAAGCTCCAAATTCTACAGCTACTCCTCTCCTCACTGCCCTCACATGGCTCCTGCAGAGAGTAGTGACAGTGCCCTAAGGGGCCTTTAGGAGGCTGATGGGAGGCCTCTTGGAGGTCTCTTGGAGACCCAGAGAGGCATGTGAGGACTTGGCATTTTCAACAGGTGTGACAGCCGGGGTTGGTGCTTGAGACCTCTGGTCAAAGCTGGTAATGCTGCTTAATGAATTGCCACAAACTTAGGAGCTTAAAAAAATAAATTTATTGGCTGGGCGCGGTGACTCACACCTGTAATCCCAGCACTTTGGGAGGCCAAGGCAGGCATATCACCTGAGGTCGGGAGTTCAAAACCAGCCTGACCAACATGGAGAAATCTTGTCTCTACTAAAAATACAAAAACTTAGCCAGGCATGGTGGTGCATGCCTGTAATCCCAGCTACTTAGGAGGCTGAGCAAGGAGAATCACTTGAACCTAGGAGGCAGAAATTGCAGTGAGCCAATGTTGCACCGCTGCCCTTCAGCCTGGGTGACAAAGCAAGACTCCATCACAAAAAAAGAACAGCCTTGTTAAATTCCTCCCATGTGTGGATGCACTTGCTATAATATTTATTCCTGCTATTATGAGTCACCTGCTCCCAGGGCTGCCCTGCCCATTGCGAGACCTCTTCTGTCTTCCTAAATGTGTGACAGTGTTTTCCCTGCCTTTACCACATTGTCTGCCTCTCTGGCTGGTGTCACACCCCTTTAAGGAGAGTGAGCACATTGGCTCTGGGATCTTGATCTCCCAGTTTGCCAGAAGGCCCCAACTTGGCATGAGAAATAAATGTCAGTGGGAAAAATCTTTCTTTTTTTTGAGATGGAGTCTTGCTCTGTTGCCAGGCTGGAGTGCAATGACACAATCCCGGCTGACTGCAACTTCTGCCTCCAGGTTGAAGCGATTCTCCTGCCTCAGCTTCCTGAGTAGCTGGGACTACAGGCACGTGCCACCACGCCCAATTAATTTTTGTATTTTTTAGTAGAGATGGACTTTCACCATGTTGGCCAGGATGGTATTGATCTCTTGACCTTGTGATCTGCCCACCTCAGCCTCCCAAAGTGCTGGGATTACAGATTTGAGCCACCATGCCCAGCCAGGAAAAGTCTTTTAAAGATGCCATATATAGTAAAATGCATATCCCAACACAAATGTTGTACCTGTTGATGTATGTCTTAAGAAGCTTGAGGTAGGGAAGTTTGGTAGGTGGAAGTTACTCTCCATCTCCTTTCTCATAGCATGGCGCATGGAAGAGAAGATTTTGGCTTTAGCACTTCACTGTGAGCATCCTGTTTATTCCATGGTCATAGGCCATTAGTGCCAAATTTACTTGAAAACCTTGTGAAATAATGCAGAAAGAAAGAATGAGGAATCTTGGGTAATGGGAAAGCAACCAGCCAGTTTTATAAAAACTCCAGCATGGGTGGTTTATAACTAATTGGAAAAACATGTCTTATCTCAGTTGACTTAATCCTTTTTGCAGTTTTGGGGGTGGGGGGAGGCTTAAGTGTGCCCAGAAAGTTTAAGGAGCAGAATCAGCTCCCAAGGTGGTCAGCACAGTGACAAAAAAGACAAAGGGCTCTGCCTGCCTCTGAGGGTCCTTCAGTTACGGCCACCTCTGTCTAGGGGAGCAAAGACCCTGTCTGTCCTCAGCCTTCCTGGCTATGGCAGGGGCATGGGGTTGGGAGAGCAGAGCATGGGCACTTGTTCTGGCTGGAAACTTAGCCTTCGAAACAAGGCTCCAGAGGCAGAGTTTGAGACCCAAACAGGAGAATGAGATGGCCAATGTTGATGCTCTCAGAGCGGAGGGTCCTGAACTGTCTGATTATAAGCACGGTGTTGGGTCCTTACATACTTTTACAAAGTTATTTTGAGAGATGCGGAAGTCAGTGGACCCACTTTCTCTTCCTCATTGGAGGTCTCTGGAAAAGAGTGTTCCCAGGGACAGATGATCTGACGGGGCCACAGCCCCACCAGTGTCCTTAAGAGGGAAAACTCTGTCAGCAGAG
Organism: Sapajus apella; assembly: GCF_009761245.1. NCBI lineage: Eukaryota > Metazoa > Chordata > Mammalia > Primates > Cebidae > Sapajus > Sapajus apella. Next base: position 69,194 of record NW_022436943.1, on the reverse strand, counting down.
GGAACCTCAGCCCCGGCTGATCACACAGGCTACACTAGGCTGGAATCTGTGGACACCAACAGCCTGCCCTAAGGCTCCAAAGTCAGAGAGGCCTGGTCGGTCCCGGCCCTGGCTTTGATAGCCAGTCTCAGTCCCTGGCTTCGTCTCTTGGAGGGCTGATGCAATCTTGTTTGTGAGATGAAGCAAATGGCATTTCTCCTACCCCCACCAGGCTGGCGTCAGGATGAAATTCAACATAGGAAGTGCCCTCCCCCCACCCCCATGGACCAAGAGGTGATGCTATTAGAGTTATATGGGTTTGTGGTTTCCCCTTACTGTTTCCATTTCCTTCCTGAAACCCTGCAAGAGGCTTCACAGGAAAGGAAGCATCTTTCAGATGCCTGAGTGCAGCTGGGAATAGCTGTTCCCAGTTAGCCAGGCTGGTTGGAGCTCGGGGTGAGTTGGCTGGGTTGTGGGTTTGAACAGCCAGAGCCACTGAGGCACAGCTGGCCCACTGCCAAGAGCTGCCAACCATCCTGCAAATGCCACCATTGCTCATGCCTGGGAGATGTTTCAACATTGACTGAAAGGGTTGCTAGGTCTTGTCCTGCTCAGGACAGGGCACTGAAGAGTGATCTATTGTCATACTCTAAGGACAGTTCTGGGTCCTCTGCCTCCCAGGGACCCCAAACACAGAATACCCATGACAGGACCCAGCCCATGGGCACAGCCCCTCTTATTAGTATTAATTATGCACTTATGTGAAATACACCCGCTCTTGAAGAGGGGGACAGCCAGTGATTAAAACAGTTGAGGGCAGGTCACCAGGCTGTTTCAGACTCCATTAGGAAATGGCTCTGAGAGGGTTACTTTAGAGCAAGGGAAATGTGTCCCTGTTGGAGGGGCTCTGTGCCTGGCCAGGCCCTTTCTTTAACAGCCTACTCTAGCCACCCAAGAATCTTCATTAAGTAGCTCTGAAGTAGGAACTGCTACTTAATCTGCAGGGATCAACACAAAATGAAAATCAATAATTTTCAGAAATTAAGATTAAAGTGGGCTGGGCACAGTGGCTCACGCCTGTAATCCCATCACTTTGGGAGGCCAAGGCAGGCGGATCACGAGGTCAGGAGTTTGAGACCAGCCTGGCCAACATGGTGAAACCCCGCCTCTACTATAAATACAACACTTAGCTGGGCATGGTGGTGAGTGCCTGTAATCCCAGCTTCTAAGGAGGCTGAGGCAGGAGGATTGCTTGAACCCGGAAGGTAGAGGTTACAGTGAGCCAGATCACGCCATTGCACTCTAGCCTAGGTGACAGTGAGAGACTATGTCTCAACAAAAAAGATAGAAAGAAAAAAAGATTAAAGCAGCAGAGCATTTAAGCAAGCGTTAGGGACTCTTTTGAGCACAGGGCCCTGGTTGTGTAGTTTGTACACTGTCCCAGGTCTGGAGACAGTGCAATGCAGGCAGCTGTCCTGCACCATGTGGGTGAACTGAGTCATCCTGCCTTTTGCGGGGGCTGATGGGGATCTTTTCTAGGCCACTGGCCTAGGCAAGGCTGATGACATGAGTGGGGCTTACCCTGGTCTGGGCTGAATATGATACACTGGGACAAGTTGAAGGGAGGGGGATTGGAGCGGGGTGCTCCAGGGAGCATCATCTGTGTACAACAGGAAGTCCCTGAGCTTGGACACATGACTTAATCATCTATCACAAGGTTCAGAGCAAAACCCAGAAGACCAGGCAATGATGCATTGAAACTGTCACTACCCAAGTGAGCATTTTCCTGTATCATTAAAAAATGTTTTATAGATAAGAGGTCTTGCTGTGTTGGCCAGGATGGTCTTGAACCCTTGGTCTCAAGTGATCCTCCTGCCTTGGCCTCCGAAGGTGTTGGGATTATATGCATGAGACACTGCCCCTGGCCTCTGACACTGTTTTAAAATTTTTGATGTATCTGTGATTTTTGGATTATACCTGTTTTGTTACTTCCATTAGAGAAAATTGACCTGGCCAGGCGAGGTGGCTCACGCCTGTAATCCCAGTATTTTGGGAGGTCAAGGTGGGCAGATCACATGATATTTCTCCTGTCAGAGTTTGAGACCAGTTTGGACAACATGGTGAAACTCCGCCTGTACTAAAAACACACAAATTAGCCAGGCATGGTGATGGGTGTTTGTAATCCCAGCTACTCGGGAGGCTGAAGCAGGAGAACCTCTTGATCCCATGAGATGGAGATTGAGTGAGCTGAGATTGTGCCACTGCACTTCTGCCTGGGCTACAGAACAAGACTCTGTCTCCAAAACAAAACAAAACAAAACAAACTTTTTATCGCTGCACTAATCACTAACCATGGGGGTACAAGGACAAACAAAATGAGAGCAAAATAATTTATGACTTGTTTTCTTTGCCTTTGACCTTCAGCCCCATGCATTCCTACAAATGCTTTGCCCACGGCAAACCTTTGAAAACCTTAACTTTTCTGTTTTAAGTGAGATTTCCAAGTGAATTGATGTGCCTGGAAAGATAATCCCTTTACTGGAGAGCAATTGGTATTTGAAGAGAATGAGATCAGGTTGCTAAACACACCCTTGTTTGCAATTTTTGGTTTATATAAATTATTGGTGAATAAGAAAAATAAGTTTATTCTTTCTTTCAGATGGTAAACCAGAGGAGAGGTGAGTTATGGGGTAAAGTGAGTCATAGGGTGTGGGGGGCTCAGATGAAGCAGGGCTCTGGAATGCCTCTCTTTCTTTACTTTGGACTTCTAATTTACCTACCAGGCCTCAAATTAAAAGACAAAGTGTTCTAATCTGGTTGGGTGGGAACAGATTAAAGTTCCTCTTGGTGGATGGATAGGGGAGGGAAGGAGAAAGTTTGCAGAAACTGTAAGGGGACATTTTGGGGGGAGAAAGGAAGAAATCTCTTGTTTAATTACAAAACCAAAATATAATTTTCAGTGCCTTCCTTCTCCTACCAGTCGTTTAAGAAATTGACATGTAATTCACATACCACAAAATGCAGCAGTTTAAAGTGTACCATTCTCTGGTATTTGTTTGTTTTTGACATGGCGTCTCGCTCTGTCACCCAGGCTGGAGTATATGACATAATCTCGATTCACTGCAACCTGTGCCTCCCAAATTCAAGCCATTCTCCCACGGCAGGCTCTCGAGTAGGGTTAAAGACACTTGCCATCGTGCCTGGCTAATTTTTGTATTTTTAGTAGAGACAAGGTTTCACCATGTTGGCCAGGCTGGTCTTGAACTCCTGACCTCAGGTGATCTGCCCACCTTGGCCTCCCAAAGTGCTGGGATTGCAGGCCTGAGCCACTGCACCAACCTCATATTCTCAGTTTTTAATTATTCTGTCAAAGAAGTAGGAAGCCCACATATTACTTATCTATTTATCTAATGTTAATAGAGCTTTCTTGTAACTAATGTTTACATAGATATCTTTTTTCATCCTGTTGCTTTCATCTTAGCTATGTTTTTGTATTTAAAGGGTGCCTCTTCTACACATTAGATAGATGGGTCATGTTTTTGTTTGCGTTTCTTAAAATTCAATCTCACTATCTCACTTTCATTTGGAGTGTTTAGTTCACTTACAGTTCAGTGGAATTTCTAACTTATGCCATTTGTGTTCTTTTTTTTTTTTTTTTTTTTTTTTTTTGAGGGCGTTTTTTTCTTTTAATCCAGGCTGGAGCACAGTGACGTGATCTCGGCTCACTGCAATCTCCGCCTCCCAGATTCAGGCGATTCTCCTGCCTCAGCCTCCCAAGTAGCTGGGATTACAGGTGTGTGCCACTGTGCCTCACTAATTTTTTTTCTTTTTGGATTTTTAGTAGTGAGCCAGTGTGCCTGGCCTATTTCTCTTTTGTTTTTTGTTCCTCCTTTCCTGCCTTCTTTTGGATAAATGGAGTGATTCTTCACATATCCTTTCATCTCTAGTGGCTTTTTGGCTGTATCTTTTTGCTCTATGTTTTTAGCTATATGTGCTTTTTTTTTCCCATTTATTTTATTGCATTTTAGGTTTTGGGGTACATGTGAAGAACATGCAAAATTGTTGCATAGGTTCACACGTGGCAGTGTGATTTGCTGCCTTCCTCCCCATCACCTACACCTGGCATTTCTCCCCTTGCTATCTCTCCCCAGCTCCCCACCCCCTATCGTCCCTCCCCTATTTCCCCCCAACTGACCCCAGTGTGTAGTGCTCCCCTCCCTGTGTCCATGTGTTCTCATTGTTCAACACCCGCCTATGAGTGAGAACATGCGGTGTTTGATCTTCTGCTCTTCTGTCAGTTGTGCTGAGAATGATGGTTTCCAGGTTCATCCATGTCCCTATAAAGGACCCAAACTCATAGTTTTTGATGGCTGCATATTCCATGCCAGTCTATCGTCGATGGGCATTTGGGTTGGTTTCAGGTCTTTGCTATTGTAAACAGTGCCGCAATGAACATTCGTGTGCACGTGTCCTTATAGTAGAACGATTTGTAATCCTTTGGATATATACCCAGTAATGGGATTGCTGGGTCAAATGGAATTTCTGTTTCTAGGTCCTTGAGGAATCGCCACACTGTCTTCCACAATGGTTGAACTAATTTACACTCCCACCAACAGTGTAAAAGTGTTCCTATTTCTCCACATCCTCTCCAGCATCTGTTGTCTCCAGATTTTTTAATGATCGCCATTCTAACTGGCGTGAGATGGTATCTCAATGTAGTTTTGATTTGCATTTCTCTGATGACCAGTGATGATGAGCATTTTTTCATATGTTTGTTGGCCTCATGTATGTCTTATTTTGTAAAGTGTCTGTTCATATCCTTTGCCCACTTTTGAATGGGCTTGTTAGTTTTTTTCTTGTAAATCTGTTTTAGTTCTTTGTAAATTCTGGATATCAGCCCTTTGTCAGATGGGTAAACTGCAAAAATTTTTTCCCATTCTGTTGGTTGCCGATTCACTCTAATGATTGTTTCTTTTGCTGTACAGAAGCGGTGGAGTTTTATTAGGTCCCATTTGTCTATTTTGGCTTTTGTTGTCACTGCTTTTGGTGTTTTGGTCATGAAGTCCTTGCCTACACCTATGTCCTGAATGGTTTTGCCTAGATTTTCTTCTGGGGTTTTTATGGTGTTAGGTCTTATGTTTAAGTCTTTAATCCATCTGGAGTTAATTTTAGTGTAAGGTGTCAGGAAGGGGTCCAGTTTCTGCTTTCTGCACATGGCTAGCCAGCTTTCCCAACACCATTTATTGAACAGGGAATCCTTTCCCCATTGCTTGTTTTTGTCTGGTTTGTCAAAGATCAGGTGGTTGTAGATATGTTGTGTTGCCTCCGAGACCTCTGTTCTGTTTGATTGGTCTATATCTCTGTTTTGGTACCAGTACCATGCTGTTTGATTACTGTAGCCTTGTAGTATAGTTTGAAGTCTGGTAGTGTGATGCTCCCCGCTTTGTTCTTTTTGCTTAGAATTGACTTGGCTATGCGGGCTCTCTTTTGGTTCCATATGAAGTTTAAGGTGGTTTTTTCCAGTTCTGCAAAGAAGGTCATTGGTAGCTTGATGGGGATAGCATTGAATCTGTAAATTACTTTGGGCAGTATGGCCATTTTCACGATATTGATTCTTCCTAACCATGACCATGGAATGTTTCTCCATCTGTTTGTGTCCTCTCTTATTTCGTTGAGCAGTGGCTTGTAGTTCTCCTTGAAGAGGTCCTTTACGTTCCTTGTTAGTTGTATTCCTAGGTATTTTATTCTCTTTGTGGCAGTTGTGAATGGAAGTTTGTTCTTGATTTGGCTCTCTTTAAGTCTGTTATTGGTGTATAGGAATGCATGTGATTTTTGCACATTGATTTTGTATCCTGAGACTTTGCTGAACTTGCTTATCAGTTTCAGGAGGTTTGGGGTTGAGACGATGGGGTCTTCTAGATATACAATCATGTTGTCTGCATATAGAGACAATTTGACTTCCTTGTTTCCTATTTGAATGCCCTTTATTTCTTTTTCTTGCCTGATTGCTCTGGCTAGAACTTCTAGTACTATACTGAATAGGAGTGGTGAGAGAGGGCATCCTTGTCTGGTGCCACATTTCAAGGGGACTGCTTCCAGTTTTTGCCCATTCAGTATGATATTGGCTGTTTGTTTGTCATAAATAGCTTTTATTATTTTGAGACTCGTTCCATCAATACCTAGCTTATTGAGGGTTTTTAGCATAAAGGGCTGTTGAATTTTGTCAGAGGCCTTCTCTGCATCAATTGAGATAATCATGTGGTTTTTGTCTTTGGTTCTGTTTATGTGGTGAATTACGTTTATAGACTTGCGTATGTTGAACCAGCCTTGCATCCCCGGGATGAAGCCTACTTGATCATGGTGGATAAGCTTTTTGATGTGCTGTTGCAATCGGCTTGTCAGTATTTTATTGAAGATTTTTGCATCTATGTTCATCATGGATATTGGCCTGAAGTTTTCTTTTCTTGTTGAGTCTCTGCCGGGTTTTGGAATCAGGATGATATTGGTGTCATAAAATGATTTGGGAAGAATTCCCTCTTTTTGTATTGTTTGGAATAGTTTCAGAAGGAATGGTACCAGCTCCTCTTTGTACGTCTCGTAGAATTTGGCTGTGAACCCATCTGGACCTGGGCTTTTTTTGGGTGGTAAGCTCTTAATTGCTGCCTCAACTTCAGACCTTGTTATGGGTCTGTTCAGGGTTTCGGCTTCTTCCTGGTTTAGGCTTGGCAGGAGGCAAGTGTCCAGGAATTTATCCATTTCTTCCAGGTTTATTAGTTTGTGTGCATAGAGTTGTTTGTAATAATCTCTGATGATGGTTTGAATTTCTGTGGAATCTGTGGTGATATCCCCTTTATCATTTTTTATTGCATCAATTTGGTTATTCTCTCTTTTCTTTTTTATTAATCTGGCTAGTGGTCTGTCTATTTTGTTGATCTTTTCAAAAAACCAGCTCCTGGATTTATTGATTTTTTGAAGGGTTTTTTGTGTCTCTATCTCCTTCAGTTCTGCTCTGATCTTAGCTATTTCTTGTCTTCTGCTAGACTTTGAGTTTTTTTGATCTTGCTCCTCTAGTTCTTTCAGTTTTGACAATAGGGTGTCAATTTTTGATCTCTCCTTGCTTCTCATGTGGGCACTTATTGCTATATATTTTCCTCTAGAGACTGCTTTAAATGTGTCCCAGAGATTCTGGTATGTTGTGTCTTCATTCTCGTTGGTTTCGAAAAACATCTTTATTTCTGTCTTCATTTCATTGTTTATCCAGTCAACATTCAAGAGCAAGTTGTTCAGTTTCCATGATATGTGCTTTCTTTAGCCATTGTTCTAGGGATTACAACACACATCCTAAATTTTTACAGTTCACCTGCAGTGCTTATGACACCACTTGGGTAATAAGGCAGTGAAAAGAAATGAAGCACGGACATGGGCCACATGTGGGTTAGCCTGACACTTTATGCCAAGTCCAAGCAGCCAGTCACCAAGGGCCACATACGGTATCATCCCATTTATATGAAATGCTCAGATGGGAAAATCCAGAGAGACAGGGAGCAGATTACTGGTTACCTAGTGCTGGCAGTGGAAGGAAGAATTGGGAGGGGTGATGACCAAGGATAGCAGAGTTCCTTGTTGGGGAAATGAAAATGTTCTAAAATCGATTGTGGTGATAGATGCACCATTCTGTGAGTATACAAAGAGCCACTGATGTTGACACTTTATTTATTTGTTTGTTTGGAGAGAGTCTCACTCAGTTGCCCAAGCTGGAGTGCTGTGGCATGATCTTGACTCACTGCAACTTACACCTCCCGGGTTCAAGTGATTCTTCTGCCTCAGCCACCTGAGTAGCTGGGATTACAGGCATGTGCCACCACATCTAATTTTTTTTGTTTTTTGAGATAGAGCCTGGCTCTGTCACTGAGGCTGGAGTGCAGTGGCATGATCTCAGCTCATTGCAACCTCCGCTTTCCACTTTCAAGCTATTCTCCTGCCTCAGTCTCCTGTGTAGCTGGGATTACAGGCACCCACACCACATTGGGCTACTTTTTAGTATTTTTTGAAGAGACTAGATTTCACCATGTTGGCCAAGTTTGGTCTCGAACTCCTGACTTCAGGTGATCTACCCATGTTGGTGTCCCAAAATGCTGAGATTACAGGTCTGAGCCACAGTAACCGACTCCATAAGGTAAATTTATATTTACCTTTTAAGAAACTGCCAAACTGTCTTTTGGAGTAGCCATGCTGTCTTATGTTCCCCCAGCATGTGTGAAGGCTCCATTTCCACACACCCCCACTTGATATTGATAGTAACATCTTTTTGTTTGTTTTTTGAGATGGAGTCTCACTCTGTCACCCAGGCTGGAGTGCATTGGCACAATCTCTGCTCACTGCAATCTCTGCCTGCTGGATCAAGCAATTCTCCTGCCTCAGCCTCTTGAGTAGCTGGAACTCCAGATGCAGGTCACCATGCTCGGCTAATTTTTTTGTATTTTTAGTAGAAACAGGGTTTCACTATGCTGCTCAGGCTGGTCTCAAACTCCTGACCTTGTGATCCACCCACCTCGGCCTTCAAAAGTGCTGGGATTACAGGTGTGAGCCACCATATCTGGCCGTGACATCTTTTTAATGTTGAATCTTTCTTGATAACATGTGCAGCCTTGGCTTTCTTTGCATTCAAAGTGTTTCATTGAAAGATTTCTTCATATGGATGGTGTGTGCATATTTTTGCAAGTTTATTTCTGAGAGTTTTGTTTTTTTTGGGGTGCGCCATTGCAAATGGGATGTTTTCTTCTCTTTTCTAACTGCTTGTTTGTACATAGGAAGACCGTCAGAGGCCAGGTGTGGTGGCTCAGGCCTTTCATCCTAGCACTTTGGGAGCCTGAGGCAGAAGGATTGCTTGAGCCCAGGAGTTTGAGACCAGCGTGGGCAGCATAATAAGACCCCGTCTCTATTTATTTATTAATTATTTATTTATTTATTTTGAGACAGGGTCTTGCTCTGTCACCCAGGCTGGATTGCAGTAATGCAGTTCCAGCTCACTGCAGCCTCCACCTCCCAGATTCAAGCAATTCTCATGCCTCAGCCTCCTGAGTACCTGGTATGACAGGTGTGTTTCACCACACCTGGCTAATTTTTGTATTATTAGTAGAGTCAGGGTTTTGCCATGTTGGCCAGGCTAGTGTCAAACTCCTGGCCTCAAGCAATCCGCCTGTCTTGGTCTCCCAAAGTGCTGGGATTACAGACATGAGCTGTGCCCAGCCCCATCTCTGTAGTTTAAAAATTAAGAAAAAGGAAGGTTATTTAGTATATTCCTTTGTACCTAAGTCCTTAGCAAAATCTGTCTGCCTCATTTTTCAAAGTAAATATAACTATTTAACCTTCTGCTTTTCTCTTTAATGTCTTACTTTCCTTGCCTGGTTGCATCAGCTAAAGCCTCCAAAATAATAGTGGTAACAGATGGCATTCTTTTGTTCCAAAGGTTGATGGAAGCTTCTATCGCTTCCATGACTTACAAATGATGCTGGGCTTTGGCTTGATGGGTGTGTTTCTGGGTTTAATTTCCTTTACTGTGTGTAATTTAAGGAAGTATCCCTCTTTCTAATTTGCTGTTTCTTTTTAAAATTTTGTGGTAAATTTTTTCAAATGCCTTTTCAACATCTATGATGATTATGATTTTCAACATATTAATATAAATAAAATGAAAAGTTCTAATTTAGAGCCATCCTTTTCACACTGTATACGTCTCTCTTGGTTTAGGTAAGTTTTTTTTAAGCCCCAGTGGGGTTTATTTGCTAATATTTTATTTTGGATTTTCATATATTGTTTTTTCTGTAAATGTCTTGCTTTTTTTTTTTTTTTTTTTTTTTGGAGATAGGACCTTGCTCTGATGCCCAGGCTGGAGTGCAGTGATGTGATCACAGTTTATTGTAATTTTAAACTCGTGGGCTCAAGTGGTCCTCCTGCCTCAGCCTCCTGGGTAGCTGACACTACAGACATGTGCCACCATGCCTGGCTAATTTTTAAAGTTTTCATGGAGACAGAGCCTTGCTATGTTGTCTAGGCTGCAGTTCAGTATACATTGTAGATGTGAATATTTATTGGTTTTTCTGCTGGAACCATTCCCTCTCCCATCTGTTTGTCTTTAAATTCTGGGCATGCACACACACTCCACCCGCACATCCTAACTGCAAAATATTGATGTTGTGCAACCTGCCTTGAGAAGGGAGAACTGTTTTTCCCCCTTTGTATCTCTGCTGGTGTCCAGTCCACTGCTGTGTTTTTGGTAAATAGTTGACCCACAGAGTGTGGGAGGCAGGAAGGGAAGGCTTCTGCATTTCCTTTGTGGACCCGACATTATGGATCCATTAAGCATATTGGGAAACCAGCAGGTCAGGTGGCTGCACACTCTAGTTGCCTCTGACTCTGAATTGCTCAGGGCCCCTGCATGCCAGTGATTTGCTTTTCTTTGTGATTTGTCTCTTCACTCATATTCCTAGGCTGAGTTCCCCAAAACAGTGGCTAGCACAGCACCTGTAAAGTTGTGGGTGCATATCTGATCTTGCGTAACCTGATTTACAGGGTATTTTGAACAGGAGCTACCTGTTATGGCTTGGGAAATGGCCAAAGTTTACTTGACTTCCTTTCATAAAGTAACTGGTAGAATATGTGGCATAAGGCTATATTGCAAAAGCAGAAGTGGTGAGGGGTGATTTAGCTTGGGCAGCATTGGGAGGCAGACAGGCCCGCATCAGCACCATCCTGGCCATTTGTAGGTTATATGACCTTGGGGGAATCCCCTCAGCTCTCCCAGTCTTTGTTTCTTCCCTCATTAAGGAGATCATCTATTCCTCATTGGACTATTGTAAGGCTTAAGATCAAACATCTTTCAATGCACTCAGAGCAGTGCCTGGGTTTGGGGTCTTCAGACTGTAACCATAGCAAACACTCAGGTCCCAGCCACCCTCCCTTCTCTTCCCTCCAGCATGGGAATGTGGAGGACCAGCCTTCTCATTCCCACTTGCCCTGGAGTTCTTTCTTCTGAACTTCATCTAGCACCTGCAGTGCACCAGGGATTCATGGGTGGGGAGATCAGGGACAGCCAAGTCTGGCATCTGGCCGTCATCTTGCCTCAGTCCCCATGGCTGACACCTGGCTGTTTGCTCTGGAATCTGGACCCCACAATCTCCTACCAAAGGCTCAGCCCAAAGAGGGCTCAAGGGCACCCTCTATTGGTGAGAAGATTCCATAGATGCCCATGTCTCCCCCATCTCCTGAGTGGATGATCAGCCCCAGCAATCCAGAGACATATTCTTGGATTCTGCTAGCTTTATTTTTCAGTTGAAAACTCAAAAGGTTATGTTCCAAAAGAAATTTTAAAAACTTTGAATGCTCTAGCCTGGGGGCCCAAATTCTCAGGTGCCCCTACCAAAACAGAGACCCTCCAAAGCATTCAGTCCCAGTATGTCTATCCCAAAGACAGCAGCTCCCTGCCTGGGCTTCTGAAGAGCTATCAGTTCCCCTCAAAAAACGTCCTGCCTCAGGAGATCCCTGGATCAGGCAGGGAATGCTAGGACCAGGCAGCTGAGAACCTGGCTTCCTGTCCACCTCCACACAGTCAGCGTTCTGAAGTGGTGGCTTCCCATATGGCTGTTGCATAAGTGAATAAATACCTTGGGCGTGAACAGGAGCCGGGTAGAGCTCTCTCTGCAGGGCTGGGACTTGCTGGCCGTGCTGTCTCTTGGTTTACAGTGGAGATGTGGAGGAAGGTGGGGAATTACCCAGACCAGTGGGTGCGTTTCACGTCCTCAGATGTATTTTGAGCGCAATGGCAAATAGCTCTTCTTCCCTGCACTTGAAGCACATGCTGTTCTGAGTTTCCTGGCATTCCATGCTGCTTATTCTGTCCCAGCCAAGAATCTTGCCCTTATCAAGGAGCTGGAATTAGAGTACAGCTAGTGCTTGACTTACAACCACGATTGGGACCGGCAGACCGGTCGTAACACGATTTGGTCGTAAGTTGAGTAGGCTATATGTACAGTTGAAATGGTGCACGTGGAGATGGTAGTGCTGCTGGAAGCTGGTCCACACTGTCGTACGCCCAGCTGGGCAACATTTGCGCTGCCAGATGCGGAGCAGTCGTGGCTAGCGATTGTGGTTGTAAAGTCGAATGGTCGTAAGTTGCATAGGTCGTAAGTCAATCGATATCTGTAGAAGGTGAAGGAGTTTGAAGTCTTTGGCTGCCTAGTGCTGGCTTAGACAAAATCTCAAACTGTAAAGAAGAGAGAAGAGAGAATAGAAGTAAGGCCAGGCTATAGGTCCCAGAGGAGAGGGGCCCCTGCTCTTTCCTGAAATAAATTATGCTGGGGCCCCTATTACAGCCCCTGGCCCTCCTTATTAAAAGGACAACTCTCCATCCACTCCCACCCATCTCCCTCTCCCCTTTCTGTAAGAGCAGCAGGGATGGGTCGATGAGTCCCTATACCTGCCAGGCCATTGCAGGCAGTGGTGTTAGGCCCAGCCTGCTGAGTTCCTAGGAACTTGAACAAGCATCTATGGAGCACTCACTCCATGTCAGGCTCTGCCACCAGCACCCTGGAGACAGAAGACCAAGACATACTTCCCAGCCCAGGGGAGGATGGAACCTTAGCACATGATGCATTGAGAGCTCAGGATGCATCTAACCCGAAGTGCAGGCTAAAGGGAACTCTCACTGTGTGGGTAGGATCTTCAGTGCAGCTTGCAGTGGAGGCTGCTCTACTGTTTCCCCATCAAGTGTGGTGGGCAAGGGCACAGACTGGACACTCAGAGCTACTGGGGTAAGGAAGCGCTCTTGTATCCCTCATCTACTAGGAGAACTGTTTAAAAGATGGGATTTATTTAATTTTTTTGAGATGGAGTCTCACCCTGTCACCCAGGCCGGAGTGCAGTGGCTCACTGCAACCTCTGCCTCCGGGATCAAGCAATTCTGCCTCAGTCTCCTGAGCAGCTGAGATTACAGATACCTGCCACCATACCCAGCTAATTTTTGTATTTTTAATAGAGATGGGTATGGCCAGGCTGGTCTCCAACTCTTGACCTCAAGTGATCAGCCCGCCTCGGCCTCCCAAAGTGCTGGGATTACAGGCGTGAGCCACTGCACCCTGCTATTTATTTTTTTGAGATGGAGTCTCACTCTGTTGCCCAGGCTGGAGTGCAGTGGTGCAATATCGGCTCACTGCAACCTCTGCCTGCTGGGTTCAAGTGTTTCCCCAGCCTCAGCCTCCTGAGTAGCTGGGACTAGAGACATGAGCCACCACGCCTGGCCAGGAAGTGCCCTCTATCCCTCATCTGCTAAGAGCACTGTCTAAAAGATGGGCTTTAGGTAGCCTTTTCTGCCATCTCTTTCTTCTACATTCTGGTTCTTTTTCAGTATGTAATTTTCAGTTATTAGTAAATTAGCTAATTGGCTAAATTAATTACTGAACTACAAATTTAGTGATTAGTAATTTTAATAATTTCTAGTTCCCTTCTGAAATCTATAATCTCCATCTAGCAAGCCTACTATCTGAGTCCTGTAGTCCTGTGTCTATTATTGTCTGTCTGTGCCAGTTTTTATGCTTAGAATTGTAGCTCCCTAAGAGTGTTTTTTATAACTGTGGTGTTCATAATCATATCATCATGCCCAGCACGGAGGTGTTCAATCAATATACATTTCCAATGTCAAAATTTTTCAATGTGGTAAAACAAAAAATTTACCAGAACCATTTTAAAGTACATACTCCAGTGTAAGTACATTCATATTTTTGTGCAGCCAAACTCTGGAACTCACTAAATCCTGCCAAACTGAAACTCTGTCCCCATTCAATAAGCCATTACTGGCTCTCCCAGCTCCTGGCCGCCACCAGTCTACTTTCTGTCTCTGTGAATCTGATTACTCTCAGTCCTTCACATAAATGGAATCATACAGTATTTCTCTTTTTGTAACTGGCTTATTTTACTTTGCATAACATCCTCAAGGTTCATCCATGTGCTGGCATGTGTCAGAATTTCCTTCCTTTTTAAGGCTGAATAATGTTTGACTGTATGGAGAGACCACATTTGTTTGTTTATCTGTTGATGGGCACTTGGGTTGCTGCTATCTTTTTGGCTGCTATGAATAATGAGACCAGCTCAGTCGTGGAGACCCCCCAACCCACACGGTGCTGAAGGAATTAAGAAACAGACAGAGATAGAGAGCAAAAGGTGGGTTCAGAGTGGAGCACCAGGGCTCTCACAGCATTTCCAGCTGAGAGTCCAGAGCAAACTCTGACCTACGTATTTATTTTTGACTTTACAGTGACAAGTTTTACAAGCGGATGCTCTGTGTTCTTTCATTGGCTAAAGGTAAACTAACCAGGCAGCTAGTGTGTGTTTACTATAGGTTAAAGACAAACTAGAAAATGCTTTTTACAAGGGAACAAAGGAAAGGGTCACATATCCTGTGTTCAGAGAACTAATTCACCTGGTGTGAGACATATTTATATCGGTTACTGTTTTATAGTGCTTTGAGCAGTTTTCTGCTTTAGGGGGCACACTAGGTTTCCCTTGCCACCACTCTCAATAGGATTTCTTAGCAAACAATATGACTTCTCACACACATCAGAATTTGCTCTCAACAACGCTGCTATGAACATCAGTGTATAAATGTGTGAGGCCCTTTGAATTGTAGGGAGTACACACCCAGAAGTAGAAATGCTGGATTATATGGTAATTCTTTGTTTTGAGACAGAGTCTCGCTCTGTCACCCAGGCTGGAATGCAGTGTTGCAATCTTGGCTGACTGCAAACTCTGCCTCCTGAGTTCAAGCGATTCTTATCCCTCAGCCTCCTGAGTAGCTGGAATTACAGGCCTGCACCACCACACCTGGCTAAATTTTGTGTTTTTAGTAGAGATAGGGTTTCACCATGTTGGCCTGGCTGGTATCAAACTCCTGGCCTCAAGTGATTCACCTGCCCTGGCCTCACAAAGTTCTGGGATTACAAGTGTGAGCCACCATGCATGGCCTATTTTTACCTTTTTGATGAATTGCCATACTGTTTTCCATAGCTGCAGCTCCATTTTAAACTCCCAGTAAGAGTACACAAGGGTTCCAACTGCTCTGCATCCTCGCTAACACTTGTTATTTTCTGTATTGATTACAGCCATCCTAATGAGTCTGAGGTGGCCTCTCCATGTAGGTCTTCTTTTCCTTTTTTTGAAATGGAGTCTCACTCTGTCACCCAGGCTAGAGTGCAGTGGTGCAATCTTGGCTCACTGCAACCTCCAACTCCCAGGTTCAGGCAATTCTCCTACCTCAGCCTCCCAAGCATCTGGGACTTCAGGCATGTGCCTCCACATTCAGCTAATTTTTTCTATTTTTAGTAGAGATATGGTGTTACCATGTCAGCCAGGCTGGTCTAAAACTCCTGACCTTAAGTGATCCACCACTTCAGCCTTTCAGAGTGCTGGAATTACAGGTGTAAGCCACCATGCCCAGCCTCTCCAGGTGGTTTTGGTTTGTCTCCCTAAAAATTAGTGATGGTGAGCATCTTTTTATGTGCTGATTGGCCATTTGCATCTCTTATTTGAAAGACTGTCTATTCACATTCTTTGCACATTTCTGAACTGTGTTAGTTGGGTTTTTGTTTTGCATTGTGAGAGTGCTTTATCTATCCTAGAAGGGAACTCTGTCACATGTAATTTGCACCTCTGTCCTGTCATTCTGCAGGTTGCCTTTTCACTCTGTTAATAGTATCCTTTTGTGCAATCCAATTTGTCTACTTTTCCTTTTGTTGTTTGGGCCTTTGGTGTCATATCCAAGAAATCATTGCCAAAGGAAGCTCTCCTTCTATGTTTTCAGAGTTGTCAGCTTGGAATGGTGGCTCACGCCTATAATCCCAGCATGTTGGGAGGCTGAAGTGAGTGAATCAAGAGGTCAGGACTTCAAGATCAGCCTGGCCAAGATGCCCTGTCTCTACTAAAAATACAAAAATTAGCTAGGTGTGACGGTGAGTGCCTGTAATCCCAGCTAGTTGGCAGGCTGAGGCAGAAAGTTGCTTGAACCCGGGAGCCGGAGGTTGCAGTGAGCCAAGATCACGCCACTGCACTCCAGCCTGTGTGACAGAGTGAGACTCTGTCTCAAAAAAACAAAGAGTTGTATAGTTTTAGATCTTACACTTGGGTCTTTGATTCATTATTGAGGTTTTGTTTGTTTGTTTGTTTTAACATGATATAAGGTAAGGGTTTAACTTCATTCGTTTGCCTGTGGATATCTAGTTTTCCCACACCATTTGTTGAAAGACTGTCCCTTCCCTGATTGACAAGTCTTGGCATCCTTATTGAACTCATTTGACCGTATGTGTAAGGGTTTCCTTCTGCACATCTGTATTCCATTCCACTGGTCTCTCTGTATGTCTTTACTGCCATACCACACTTTTGACCACTGTAGCATTTAATACATTTTGAAATTTGGAAGTAAAAGCCTTCCAACTTTGTTATTCTTTTTTCAGACTGCTTTGGCCATTCGAGATCCCTTGAAATTGCATATAAACTTTACGCAATTTATAAGAGTGGATGGATTTTTCTATAATTGAAGAAAAAATGTCACTGGGATTTTGAGAGCAATTACACTAAACCTGTAGATCACTTTGTGTCCTATTGACAACTTAATGAAACTAAGCCTTATAATCTATAAATAAAAGATTTTTTGTATTTTACATTCGTTACACAACCAGTCTCTGGAACTTTAAATCCTGCCAAAGTCTTTGCCTCCTGGTTAAGTTTATTCCTATTTTATTCTTTTTGATGCTATTGTAAACTGACTTATTTCTTTAAGATGGTGTTTCACTATGTTGCCCAGGATGGAGTACACTGGCCATTCACAGGCATAATCGTTATAAAAACTGACAGCATGGAACTCCCAGGCTCAAGCAATTTCCCTGCCTCATCCTCCCAAGTAGCTGGGACTATAGGCATCCACAACCAAACTAGCAGGAACTGTTTTCTTGATTTCCTTCTTGGATCATTGACTGTTAGTGTGTAGAAATGCAACTGACTTGTATGTTGATTTTATAATCCTGAAACTTGGACAAGTTATTAGTTCTAACAGTTTATTTTGGGCAGTCTTCAGGATTTTCTACAAAGATGATCATGTCATTTGTTAATAGAGAAAATTTTACTTCTTCCTTTCCAATTTGGATGCCTTTTCTTTTTCTTTTCTTTCTTAATAGCTCTGGCTAGGATTTCCAGTATTGTGAAACCAGGCATCATTTTTTTATTCATCATCTTGGAAAACTTTGTCTCTCATCATTGAGAATGATATTAGCTGGAGGTTGTTCATATGACCTTTATTACATTGAGGTTGTTTCGATTTCTAGTCAGTATGTTTTTAATCATGAAAGGATATTAAACTTCATTAAATGCTTTTTCTGTACTAATTGAAACAAATTGTCATGTGTTTTCTTTCCTTCATTCTGTTAACGTGGTATCTTATGTTAATGTTTTTATGGTAACCACCTTTGCATTCCAGAAATAACTCTCACTTGATCATGTTGTATAATTCATCTATGACACTGTCGAATTCTCCTTATTAGTGTTTCCTTAAGCACTTTTGCATCTGTATTGATCAGGGATAGTGGTGTGTTTTCTTCTGCTGCTTTGGCTGCCTTTGGTATCAGTAATGCTGGCCTCACAGAATGAGTTTGGAGGTATTCTTTTCTCAGGATTTTTTGAAGATGAGCAAGATTGGTATTGGTTCTGTAAATGTTTGGTACAAGTCACCCTTGAAGCCATCTGTTCTTTTACTTTTCTTTCTTGTCAAGATTTTGGTCACTGATTCAATCTCCTTGGTAGTTATGTCAGTTTTTCTATCTTCTATTTCATTTATTTCTGTTCTAACTTTTATTATTTCCTTCCTTCTCCTAGCTTTGGGTTTAGGCTGTTCTTTGTTTTCTAACAATTTAAGGTACAAAGTTAGGATTGCTGTTTGAGAGCTTTTTCCTTTTTCTTTTATTTGACAGAGCATCTTGCCACTTGCTGAGTGAGTCTCAATTCCTGGGCTCAAGCAATCTCCTGGCCTCAGCCTTCCAAGTAGCTGGGATTATAGAACAGTGTCAATATGCCTGCCTGCTGCTGCTTTGTGTGTGTGGGGGGGTGGGGGTTGGAGGAAATGGAGTCTAGCTGTCTCACATAGGCTGGAGTGCAGTGGTGCAATCTTGGCCCGCTGCAACCTCCTCTTCATAGGTTCAAGTGATTCTGCTGCCTCAGCCTCCTAAGTAGCTGGGATTACAGGTGCTTGCCACCACACCTGGCTGATTTTTATGTTTCTAGTAGAGATGGGGTTTCATCATGTCAGCCAGGCTGGTGTTGAACTCCTGACATGGGGTTATCTGCCTTTCTCATCCTTCCAAATTGCTGGGATTACAGGTGTGAGACACCGCCCCTGGCCAGCTTTCTTTAATGTAAGCATGTACAGCTATAAATTTCCCTCCTAGCACTGCTTTTGTTGCGTCCCATAAGATTTGATATGTTTTGCCTCAAATACTTTCTAATCTTCCTTATCATTTTTCTTTGATCCATAGATTAGAGTATATTTAGTTCCCATAGATTTGTGAATATTCTGGTTTTCCTCCTGCTGTTATGATTTCAGTCACTTAAAATGTATTAAATCTTGCTTTGAGGCCTAATACATGATTTTTTCCAGAGAACATTCCGCATGTACTTTGAAGAATGTGTATTCTGCTGCTGGGTGAACTCATCTGTGTATGTCTGGTAGGCCCAATTCAACTATAGTATTGTTCAAGCCCTCTGTTTCCTTCTTGATCTTCTGTCTGGGTGTTGTATCCATTATTGAATGTGAGTTATTGGGCCAGGCACAGTGGCTTATGCTTGTAATCCCAGCACTTTGGGAGGCCTAGACAGGTGGATCACTTGAGGTCAGGAGTTCGAGACCAGCCTGGCCAACATGGTGAAACCCTGTCTCTACTAAAAATAGCCAGGTGTGGTGGCATACAACTGTAATCCCAGCTACTCTGAGGCTGAGGCATAGGAATCACTTGAATCCAGGAAGTTGCAGTGACCTGTCTGATGCCGCTGCACTCCAGCCTGGGCAACAGAGTCAGATTCTGTCTCAAAAAAAAGTGACATGTAAAAGTTGCCTACTGTTACCATAGAACTATCTGTTTCTCCTTTCATTCTGTCGGTGTTTGCTTCATGTATTTAGGAGCTCTGAGGTGTGCTGCATGCACATTTATAACTGTTACATCTTTTTGGTGAATTGACTGTTATTATCTCTTAAAACAGCTTTTGACCTTAAGTCTATTTAGTCTGAGATTAGCTCCTTCTCCTTTTTTTCTGGTTACCATTTACATGGAATATCCTTTTTCATCCTTTCACTTTCAACCAATGTGTAAGTCTCTTACAGTCTTTTGATTGTAGAATTCATTTGCATTTTTAAAGAGTATCATCTGACGAAACTCACTACCCTGTTGGGTGACTGTGCCATGAGGCCCACAGCCAAGGGCTCAGTGAGCAGTTGCTCTGGGAGGACTCCAGTACACCATTTACAGGGCCTCCCAGTGCCACTCTGTGGATTGTTTTCTGCATGGCTCATGGTTTATTTTCTCTCTCATTTTCTTCCTTCTGCCTTCGTGTTAATTGATTTTTTGATGTGACACACTTAGAATCCCTTCTTATTTCCTTTTGTGTACATTCTATAGATATTTTCTTTGTAATTACCATGAGGATTACATAATACATCCTGAAATTGTAGCAATTGATTTTAAACTAGTAAGTTCAATCACATACAAATAATCTACTCCTTGACAGCTGTACCCCGTCCTATGTTGTTGTTACAAAGTATATCTATATTTTAGAGAGAGAGTCTCTTTCTGTCACCCAGGCTGGAGTGTAGTGGCACTGTCATAGCTCATTGTAACCTCCAGCCCCTGGACTCAAGCAATCCTCCATAGCTGAGATTACAGGTGCACGCCACCATGCCTAATTTGTTTTTTTATAAATTATATATTTAACACAGACTTATGGTTACACATCTCTTTTAAATCCAAGAAAAGAATTAAAATCAGAGATACAAATCAAAATTCCAATAACACAGGTCTTTATATGTGGCTTCAAATGTCCACCTAGCATCCTTTTGTTTTGACTTGAAGGACCCTCTTAAGCATTTCTTGCAGGGTAGGTCCCAGTGTAATGAACTCTCTCAGCTTTTGTTTATTTGAGAATGTCTTAATTTCTCTGGTCCGGTGAGAGGTGGGAGGATCACATGAGGTCAGGGGTTTGAGACCGGCCTGGCTAGCAGGGTGAAACCCCATCTCTACTAAAAATACAAAAACATGGTGGCAGATGCCTCTAATCCCAAATAGTTGGGAGGCACCAGTGTACTGCAGCCTGGAGGACAGAGCAAGACCCTGTCTCAAAAAGATAATAAAAAGTATCTTAATTTCTTCCTCTTTTTCTTATGAGAGTTCATGTAACTTATTGTTGTAACCCAACGAGTGCAAAATCACCACCGAGACAAAGACTAGGCCAAATTACAGGGTCTTTATTGCCAGGGGTGCTGAGGACTCTAGTCTCTCTAACCTGCGGCCTCCAAGGGAGGGTGTCAAGATCTTTTATGCCTGTAAACCACCTCCTGGGTAGGCATGAGGGGCTTCAGACATTTCCAGGGCCAGGGGACTTTGGTCATTCCAATTGTTACTTAAGTGGTTCACAGAATCAAGATAAGCGTGGTTTACACATTGCCTGGGTAGGGTGGAAATTACAGGCCTTAGTTACTTATTACAAGTCGCAGGGGCGAAGATGGTGTGGGTTTGGACTGCTTGCCTGCCACATCAGGGTTACAGAGAGTAATTTCAACAGAAAGCCAATGTGTGGCTGAGGTATGCAGTTTTATGGGGCATTTCCCATGTCACATTATAACCACCTTTTAATTTGTCTTTCAAAATTTCACTATAATTGGTGACTGCTTTTCTTAAATACTTCACTGGTGTCCAAGAGAGAGGAAGAATTTAGCCCTTGTTTAACAAATAATAATAATAAACCCAGCTGGACATGGTGGCTCACACCTGTAATCCCAGCACTTTGGGAGGCCGGGGCAGGCAGATCATGAGGTCAGACGTTTGAGATCATCCTGGCCAACACCGTGCAACCCCATCTCCACTAAAAACACACACAAAAAAATTAGCTGGGCTTGGTAGCACCTGACTGTAATCCCAGCTACTCAGGAGGCTGAGGCAGGAGAATTGCTGGAACCTGGGAGACGGAGGTTACAGTGAGCTGAGATTGTGCCACTGCAGTCCAGCCTGGGTGACATAGCAAGACTCTGTCTCAAATAAATAAATAAGCCCTAAGAGGAAGGGAGAGGACCATAACTGCAGATAAGAATCCATTGTTACCCTGTGGCTATAAATCTTCTCTAAAAAAAATGAAGAAAAATAAAAGAAAAAGTGTTTTACCTTTAAAAAAAAAAATCTTCTGAGTTGCTCGTCCTGCCAGATGTTCTGTTGATAGCTTTAGTAGCCGACAGTTTTGTATTTACACAGTCAGAACAATGAGTGCTTCTGCTTGATTCCCAGATTCTTCAACCTTCCCTTGGAGCCACACCACCTGCTGTCTTGGCACTTCATGGGTCCAATGCTGCTTCCCGAGAGGATCTGGTTGATAGACCATGACTTTGACTCATGCCTCTAAGCCTAGCTTTATTCTCAGCAGCCACCACCTTTTTGGTACTAGAACAGTGCTTTTTCTAGTACACTTATAAGTGGATGCTGAAATCACAACCTGGCCATTCGGATGTTCAACTAATGCTTTATGCCACAGAGTCCCTGGAACTCACTGGGGCTCAGGTGTGTAGCACTACCTTGTTACTCTACGGCTGGGAGTGCAAACATTGTTGATGTGTTTATTTCCCATTTTTTACTTTGGAGGTTTTGTTTTGTGAGACAAGGCCTCACTCTGTCATGCAGCCAGGAGTGTAATCATGGTCACTGTTGCCTTGACTTCCCAGTTTCAAGCCATCTCACCTCAGTCCCCAAAAGTGCAGAGCACATGCATGAGCCACTGCACCTGGCCTACTTTTGAGCTTCGAGTTCTTTATATATTCCAGAGATGAGTCTCTGGAGATGACTCCTTGGTCTGATAGGTGGTTTGTAAACATTTTTTCCAATCTGTAGCTTATCTTTCCATCATTTTAATCGAGTCTTTCAAAGAGCAAAAGTATGGTCTCTCTTGGCAATACTCTGCCACTGTAGCAGGAGAGCAGACACAGACAGTATGTAAATGAACATGTGGTTGTATCCCTTGAGTAAGTGTCCATTTGTGGTAAAGAGATCTCTAGACAGATCAGTGCTGAGAGGTTATTTCATTCAGTAATAGTTGAGCTGCGGATCATCTCTAACCTCATGCTTACTTTCTCGTACTCCACTGTCTTCTGTTGCTGCTGGTGGGAAAGCAATTGTCAACATGTTGTTCTTCCCACCCTCCTCAGTAGCTTTTAGGATGTTTTCTTTGTCTTTTCTGCAGTCGTGTTTGGATGGGTCTAAGTATGGATGGATTTGGGGATTGTGCCTCCTGACTCTAAAGGGTCCTGGGTCCTGTCTCTGTATTCATTCTGGATTTTTTTTTTTTTTTTTTTTGAGACAGACTCTTACTCTGTCACCAGCCTGGAGTGCAGTGGCAAGATCTCAACTCACTGCAACCTCCACCTCCTGGGTTCAAGCGTTTCTCCTGCTTCAGCCTCCCAAATAGCTGGGATTACAGGCAAATACCACCATGCCTGGCTAATTTTTGTATTTTTAGTAGAGATGGGGTTTCACCATGTTGGCCAGATTGGTCTCAAACTCCAGACCTTAGGTGATCCACTCATCTTGGCTTCCCGAAGTGCTGGGATTACAGGGATGAGCCACCACACCCGGCCTGGAATTTCTTTGAGACATGTTGGATCCTCTCATGTCATCTGCCCTTTGTTGTATTTTCCAGTTGATTAATTTTCTCTTCTGTTGTTGAATTCATTTAGTTTTAAATGTCTATGAATGGTAGCCACTAATTCTGGCATCTGTAGCTCTTGGAAGTCCACTCCTCTTGTTGCCACTGACTTCTATGGTCTTTTAGTGAGGCTTCGGCTGTGGCAGTCATATGCAGCACTGGCTGAAGAATCTCAAGGTAGCTAGTGTTAGAACTGAATTAGAGGTCCACCCTGGTGGTGGGGACAAACCCCCACACATTTGCTCACAGAAGTCATCTTCTGTGTTGATGATGATTTTTGCTGTATGAGAGCAGAGGGAAAACAGGGGCTGAGCATTTTCCCTAAATGAGAGTGGACATTCAAATACCTAGTGAGGCTGGGTGCGGTGGCTCATGCCTGTCATCCAGCACTTTGGGAGGTCAAGGCAGGTGGATCACCAGAGGTCAGGAATTCATGACCAGCCTGGCCAAAATGGAAAAACACCATCTCTAGAAAAATACCTGCCTGTATTTTTGGGAGGCTGAGGCAGGAGTATTGCTTAAACCTGGGAGGTGGAAGTTGCAGTGAGGTGAGATTGTGCCACTACACTCCAGCCTGGGTAGATCATAAATAAGAGAGATAAATTGACCCGCAGTTCTGTAGGCTATACAAGCACAGCTTCAGCATCTTGGCCTCTGGCAAGGCCTCAGGAAGATTATAATCATGGCAGAAATGGGAATGGGTGCAAAGAGAGAGAGGAGGGGCCAGGCTCTTTATAAACAAACTGCTCTCAGGTGAACTAACAGAGCAAGAACTCACGCTTCACCAAATGCAGGATGCTAAGCCATCCACGAGGGATGTTCCCCCTCTAACAAATGTGAGATTTGGAGGGGACACACATCCAAGCTGTATCAGGCAGTAAATGTTTTGTTTTCACTCTTAGCTTCTTGAATGACAATTATTTGTTCTCCCTGGCAAGAGAGAGAGACGGATTTTCCCTCCAGGTGGAAGGCAGATGCCAGACAGGGGGCAGAGTGCCAGCCAGCTGGGGTAGCTTACCACACTGTGGAGGAGGGGCCAGGGGCCTGAAGTTGCAGGCACACAGGTGGATGTAGGTGGCCGCCAGAGTGCAGGCAGGCTGGAGATCCTGGGTGTCACAGGGGTCCTTCACACACAGGCCGAGGAATGGTTCAAGGTCCACCTGAAATCGGGGCCACCCAGTCACTGTCTCTAGCCTAGGCCCCTTCTCCATGCCACTCCCCAGGGTAGACTGGGGAAAGGGCTTTCTGTGCCCAAGGGGCCAGACTCACACTCACCACCCAGAAGCAGTTCCCCAAGCTGGAATGGGGGTCCTGGAAGAAGGCCCGGCAGGTGGGGCTCTGTCCTGGGCAGGTCGGCTGAGTCTTCTCGGTGGCCCTGCAGTCACCATCCACCTGGCAGGACAGACACAAGACTCAGGCCTCCCGCTGGACCATGTGGCTCCCCCACATACATCGTTCTCAGCAGAAGACTCCCCCCAACCCTGGGTCTGCAAAGACCACTGCAGAGCCAGCAGGCCACCTGCCTCTCCTGGGACTCTGCAGCAAGCAACCCTCAGGAGCCTCAGCCAGAGGGAGGAAGGGCAGGTGCACCTGCTCACCTGCCAGGCCAGGCTGAGCTCCTCCAGGCTGTGGGCCACAGAGCCATCTGGCAACGTCAGCTTATTGCCTACTTTATTGTCAGGTGCCCAGAGGGCCAGCGGTTATGCCTGTGGGGAGGAGGGAAGCTGAGGAGGTCCTGAGAGCCTGTGATCCTCCCCCTGGAGACCTATATGAGAGACAAGCCTGAGGCCCACTGAGAAGCGGTAGAATCCTGCCACCTCCACCCCAGACTCCCGGAGCCCAGGGCTCTGACTCCATAACCTCATGAAAGGAGGGAGAGAAAGCACAAGGACTGAGGGCAGCATGTTTCCCCCTGACCCCTCTCCACATCCTCAGCTCAAGTGGCCGGAATCCAGGCCCACCCCTTATGTTCATTGGCAGAGGGGCCACAGAAGGGCCCACTCCACCCTTATTCCAGGGAGCCACATGTCCCAGGGATGGGGGCAGAACGCCCTGGGCCTCAGTGCCATCATCTCAACCACAGTCACCACCTACAGCCCACGGACCTGTCTCACTGGAAGCTGGATATGGTGCATCCCAAAGAGGCTCTTGGTGGTGGGGCCAACCCTGCCAGGGCCCAGACTCACCGTGGTGCCAGAGGCCCAGAGTCAGGCTGCAGAGGCTGGTGGGCATGTCACAAGAGACGGAGACCCCATCCTTACTGGCCAGCTCAATCCTGGGGACGTCCCTCCGTGTCATGGCAGGGGGCAGCTGGAGGTCTGGACAGCTCTCCCCCAGCAGGTAGGAGTTGTACAGCCTGTAGACCTGTGGACCAGAGTGGGTGGGCAGGAGGGCTGACCCACAGCCAAGGGACAAGCTTGAAAGTGCCATCCCCCAGAAAACCTGCCCCAGGCACAGGTCTCCAAGGGAAGCTTGGGCCTCTCCTCACCTGTAGGCTGGGGTAGAAGATGAGGGTCACATGTTTCAGCTCCATGGTCAGGGCCATGAGCCCCAAGCCTGTCCAGCTCAGAATCAGGGAGAATGTGTTGTGAGCAAAGTCTTGGGCCAGGAGGATGCTGCCGCACTGGAGGCTGAGGTCCCACACCCGGCCGTCGAAAGTCACCACATGCTGTGCCCCGGCCACCAGGGCATGGTCTGGGGAGAAGCAGCTCCAAAGGCAGGGTGAGTGGAGCCAGCTCCACCCACCGCAGTGGGAGCACAATGCCTGCTGGGCACCCCAATGCCTAGAGCCCCGGCTTAGCCTGCCCTGAGGCCAGGAGTCCCCCTCCCCTGGTGCAGCAGCCAGAGGCCCAGTGATCCCCCACCAGCTTCAGGATGACATGAGCTGAAGGGCTACAGCCAATTCAGCCGTAATGAGGAATTAAGTCCTGAGACCCGCTACAAAACTGCTGTGCTAAGTAACAAAACCTGGCTCAGACCCATGTATTCTATGCTTCCATTTATATCAGATGTCCAGTGCAGGCACAGCCATGGACACAGCAGGCAGACTGGCAGCTGCAGGGTTTCATTTGAGGGTAGAAAAGTTTTAAAATCGATTATGGTGAGGCATGCACAACTCTGAATAAACTAGAAGCCACTGAATCATGCACTTAAAATTCACAGATCAGCCAGGCACAGTGGTGCTAAGCCATCCCAGCGCTTTGCAGGGCTGAGGTAGGAGGATCACTTGAACCCAGGAGGTCAAGGGTGCAGTGAGCCGAGAGCACACCACTGCACTCCAACCATGACAACAGAGTGACACCTAGTCTCAACTCAGAAAAAAAAAAACAAAAGAAAGGTCACACAAATCATCCATTTAATCTCAAGGAAGCTACTGGGGGGAAAAAGACATTAAGTGGATGGCCAACGGCTCCCTCAAACATGACAGCGGTGTCCTGCAGACCTGCCCTCTTCAGGGTAGGGAAGAGATGGCCTGTGAAGGAGCAGGTCTGATCAGTCCAGCCAGCGCGGCCCCTGAGCTGTGCCTTGGGGATGCTCGTGCCCGTGGCGGGAAAGCACCATCCATCGTGCACAGCCAGGCACCTGTTGGCTAGGGTCAGCATCCCGTGAGAGGCACTACCAGTCCCGTGGTCAGGTATCAGAACTGAGGGGCACAGAGAAGCCCATGGTCACACACACACAACCTGAAGACCAGGCTGTTTTCTACAGCATCAGCGTGCTGCTTAGACATGACTGCATCCACGCTTCTAGGGAGCCCTAGGCCTCCATGTGAGTCACACACAGATAAACTGCTCCTTGCCAAGCCTGATGTCCGTGGCTACCCCATGGACATGAGGGGCTCCCTCATGCATTAAGAACCATACATGCCCCTTACCCATGTGAGCGAGCTACGTGGTTACGTGCATTTCACAGTGGAGGAATCCAAGTCCACAGAGGTTAGCAGACTCACCTGAGCCACATGTAAGCTCCCTAGGAGCGCAGAGTCAGTCATCCCAGCACCAGATCGCCCCTGACCTTCGAGCCTGAACTCAATTAGTGCCCTTCAAGCTGCAATGGGAGGTCCGCCTTCTGCTCCAGCAGAGCCCACAGGGAGGGAGCTGGCCTGAAGCCCTAAACCACCCACTGTACTCCTCTGTTGGGCCAGGCCTTATGCTTCGGACAAAAGCAGGATGCGTAGCCTCAGCCCTAGTCCCATAGGACCTTGGGAAGTCCAGTAAGCTCTGGGCCTGGCACTGTGATGCCACGAGCCTCTACAGGCTCCCCTGTGCCCCCACAGTACCTGCCCCTATATGGCCCTGCTGCTGTGCCCATGGGGCAGGCGGCGTCTGAGCCAGTAGAACTCAGCCAGCATGTTGGCCCTGGACAGCTGTTGGAGTGGCTGCAACAGCTTCTCCTCCACCAGAGAGCCAGCCACCCAGGCCACGTCACCCTCAGGCAGCAGCGGCAGCAGCAGTGACACCACTGAGTAGTTCCTAGAGGGAACACAAAGGACAAGTCGCTGTGCCTGGCCGAGCCATGCTTCCTTTGGCTGCAGAGGGGAAGCTCACGGGTCTGCAGAAAGAGCTCTGCTGTGGAAAGCATGGGGGGGGGGCCTCTTGGGGGAAGGGCTGTCCTTGTTTTAGGAAATCCCATAGTGAGGTGGAGGAGCACAGAGGCTGGCATGACAGCGGAGGTAGGGTTGAGGCCAGGACAGAAACAACCTGCCCTATTTTGAGAATACAGATGTCTGATGTCATGCCTGATCTGCCCCCTGGGTCTTGGGCAGCATGGTGCCTGTGTGTGGGGATGCCGAGGACAGGAGCTGGAAGGTGTAGGAAATTGTTTTGATTTGTTTGCTGGGACAGAATCTCATTCTGTGTCGCAGGCTCGAGTATAGTGGTACTATCTTGACACTGCGACCTCTGCCTCCTGGGTTTAAGTCATTCTCCTGTCTCAGCCTCCAGAGTAGCTGGAACTACATGCACTCACTGCCATGCCCGGCTAATTTTTGTATTTTTAGTAGAGTCAGGGTTTCACCATGTTGGCCAGGCTTTTCTCGAACTCCCGACCTCAAGTGATCTGCCTAAAATGCTGGGATTCCAGGCATGAGTCACTCTGCCTGACTAACAGGTCTAGGAAATGTCTACAGTTGAGGGGGGGACTGGAACTTTCTCAATACGTAGAGTAGGTTCAATCCTGGGAGATCTGAATGATCAGGGAGATCTCGGCTCACCTGGGGGTGGAGTGGGATGAGGAACATTGCTCACTCTGTTGTTGATGGACCGGTGGAGGGGGTGCAGGGGCAGGTGGACTCACCTTCTAGGGAGCCCAGAGGCCCTGCAGCTGGGGGCAGGAAGCAGCCTGAATGCCCTCCCTGCCAGTTAAATCAATTTTTTGACATCCCCACCAGATCCCACTCACCAGGTAGGCGAATAACCAGGCAGGTGATTCTTCAACCAAGCCAAAGCCTCGCCCTGGGAGCTCTTCCCTTTCTCAGCCTACATTCTGACCACAAGGTGGCAGGAGCAGGAACTTGTATTACATGGAGCCTTTTCCCCATGAAGCGGGTGTAGTCCCTATTCTGCAGCTGGGGAAACTGAGGCATACAGAGCCGAGGCAGAGCTGGAGTCCAGATACTCTGTGAGGCCACCAGCATGGAAGAAGGGAGCTGCCTCCCTTCCTGGAGGCTGGTTCCTGGGAGGTCTCATGCCTAGGAGAGAAAAGGATACTGGGTCCCCAGGCTCCTGCTCTAGACTTGGTTCGCCACTTCCATCCACCACTGCCGTGTTCTCAAAATAGGGACCAAAGGGGCCTTTTGAAGTCAAAGGGTGATCATGTCCTTCCTAGGTCAGAGCAGAAGCCAGAGTCCTCCCCGCCATGACCCGGCCTCAGGACCTCCCAGTCCCTCCCAGTTGCATCCACTCTCCCTTGCTCACATTCTGCTTCAGCCCAACTAGCTTGCTATTAAAACAGGCCAGGCACGGTGGCTCTTGCCCATAATCCCAGAACTTTGGGAGGCCAAGTCTCTGGAGCCCAGGAGTCTGAGACCAGCCTGGCTAATATGGTGAAACCCTGACTCTACTAAAAATACAAACATTAGCCATGTATGGTGGTGCATGCATGTAATCCTAGCCACTTGGAAGGCTGAGACAGGAGAATCACTTGAATTTGAGAGACAGAGGTTGCAGTGAGCTGAGATCACACCATAGCATTCCAGCCTGGGTGACAGAGAATGAGACTCTATCTCAAAAACAAATAGGCCAGGCACATCCCTCTCCCAGGCCTCTGTGCAGTGGTGCCTCCACCTGGAGTGCTCTTCCCATGCTGGCCCCATGGCTCTTGATTGAACTGTACCTCTCCTTAAACCTGGCCATGGCCACACCACAGGATCCCCAGCCCACCATCTCACCAATGTTCCACCTCTAGCATTTGCCACCTAAGGTATGGCTCAGTGGGGGTAAATGATGAGCAGTGGGCCACACCCTGCCTGCAGCTGGCTTCTGCACGGCCTGCAAGAAGGAAGGGATTTGTGTGTTTAAAAGATTATAAAACGGGCTGGGAGTGGTGGCTCATGCCTGTAACCCCAACACTTTGGAAGGCCAAGGAGGGGGTGCATTACCTAAGGTCAGGAGTTTGAGACCAGCCTGTAGTGACAAAACCCTGCCTCTACTAAAAACTCAAAAACTTAGCCAGATGTGGTGGTGTACGCACCTGTAGTCCCAGCAACTAGAAAGGCTGAGGCAGGAGAATTGTTTGAACTCAGGAGGTGGAGGTTGCAATGAGCTGAGATCACACCACTGCATTCCAGCCTGGGCTACAGAGCAAGACTCCATCTCTTTAAAAAAAAAAAAAAAAAAAGAAAAAGAAAAAAAGATGATTACAAAACAAAAGGAAATGTGACAGAGCGGAATGGCCTGCTTAAGAGGTGACTCTCAGGCTTTCTGCAGGGAGCTGTGCACACCCTGCTGTAGATGATTTCTTGGGCTTCATGTCTGTCTCTGAGAAAAACTGAGCTTCCTGAAGGCAGGGATCAGCCTTGCCCACTGCGCTTCTCCTCAGCAGCTCCTAAAACCCTGCCTGCACTAGGACCATGCTCATGAGGTCTCTATGGAGTGAGGAAGAAATCCCAGCTTCCTCTCCTGTGAAATGGGGAGTGAAGAAGCCTCTGTGCAGGGCGGTCAGAGGAGTCAGTGAGTCAGAGCATGTTGAAGCATTCAGCATTGTGCCTGATATATGGCAGGAACGCTGAATGCACCACTCCCAACCCTGTGTTACCTGGCTGTGAGGCCATACAGTCCAGCAGGGGTTTGCGGAGCCTCTTCTGTGCCCATGAGAATGTGGCCTCAGCCCAGGACAGCATCTCATAGGCCACTTGGAGAGAGAGGGGACAGTGAGAGCTGTCTCAGTCATCCTCAACTGCCAGCCACAGCCCCATCCTTGCTCTGACTCACCAGCTCCAGGGCACCTTTCACAGCCCCCAGGGCCACCCTGATGGGTCTGGGACCCCCATTGCCTGGCATCCTGGGCACCCAGGTCTGCAGCCGCCACATGGCCTCCTCTGCCCGCTCCCACGACAGGGGCCGCAGTGTCACCTCCAGGTAGGAGTCCTTCAGTGCGGCCAGGGGCCCTGCAACTGGCAGCCAACACCCAACATGAGGCCTGTGGGCAGGTCAGAGGCCCAGTCCAGGCCTCATGGAGACAGGGCCTCTTCCTGGGATAAAGATGGTGGGGGGAGTGGGAGAAAAGGAATAGAGCAGCAGGCACTGGAGTTTGCGGGTGAGTTGTCACAGCAGACCCGAACCACCTCTGCATGGCCTGCTCATAGCTTGTCTGGGAACTTGGACTGGGGGAGGGTTCCACTCCTAGAAGGTGATATGAGGCTCTTTGCACCTGAACTGTTTGCACAAACGTGGTTTATGCTGAACCCCTGCTTGCCTCCTAGGAGTCTAACAGTGTGGTCCGCACCAAGCAGCACCTGCCAATGGGGCAGCCCCACTAAACACCCTGTGTCACATAATGCTAGGACAGCCAAGTGCATCCCGTGTGAAGGTGCTGGGACTGGGAGAGGACACTAGGTGCTGGCCCTGGTTCCCCCCGGACTCTGCCCCAGCCCCCTTCCCTTCACCAACACTCCTGCCTCCTGTCACGGTAGTAAATGACAGCTGTGAACAGCACAGTGTGCCAAGTCATGGAGCACTCTTTCAAATTCACGGCCGTGTGGGTGGCCATGGGACTCTGGCACAGCAGAGAGGATATGGAGGTGACATTCAACAGCTAGTCAAAGGGATACCCACCCTAGCGCTGGGCAGGGTCTTGGGGGCTCTGCACTGGGCCAGACATTAGCCCTGGATGGTGGAGAGGCCAGAAGTTCTTAGTCCTGCCAGGAGGGCAGTAGCTGTGAGTGTTTAACGACCACATGGCCACAGAGAGCTCATCGTGGAACCAGAAAGAGACCCTGTGGCAGTGAGCTTCACAGAAACAAGGATATGCTTTCTTTTGTCCACTCAAAAGAAAGCAGGCGGAAGACTGGAGAAACCTAGGCAGCAGGCATAAGGGATATTAGCTTGGAGACCCTGTAAGAATAAGACAGCAGACCATGGAAAAAAAGAAGGTTGGGCCAGGCATGGTGGCTGACACCTGTTATCCCAGCACGTTGGGAGGCTGAGGCGGGCAGATCATGAGGTCAAGAGATCAAGACCATCCTGGCCAATATGGTGAAACCCCATCTCTACTAAAAGTAGAAAAATTGGCTGGGCATGGTGGCACTGGGACCTGTAGTCCAAGCTGCTTGGGAAGCTGAGACAGGATTCACTTGAACTCAGGAGGAGGAGGTTGCAGTGAGCCAAATTCATGCCACAGCACTCCAGCTTGGGCAACAGAGTGAGAATCTGTGTAAAAAAAAACAACAAAAAAAGAAGGCAATAAGTCTGTAAGAAGTAAGGCGGGGGTCTCAACAGAGCTGGGCTGCAGGCTGGCGGGAAGCAAGGCCACCATTCTGATTAAAACAGAGCCATAGGCCAATGTGAGGGCTTAGGGCCCCGGACTGGGCGTGGATTTTGGTGCAGGGTTGAGCCCTCCCACCCACACTCACATCCCAGCTCATTCCACAGCTGCTCCAGCCCCACCTGCAGCCGCTCCAGGTAAAGAGGCAGGTGCTGGGTCAGTGCCTGTGTGGCCTGGCTCTGGCCCCACAAGGTGGTGACAGCCCGACCACTCACCTGCATGGCCTCCAGCCCTGCCTGGGACAGCTGAAAGAGGAGGCTTGCCACGCCATCCGGGGTGCCTACAGGCTGTACCTGGGCAGGAAAGCCAAGTCAGATTAAGGGTGAGGTCCAGGGCAGAGAGAGTCCCAGACCTTCCTGCCCCGGGTGGGATGCCTGGCAAGTGGAGGCTACAAGCCAGGCCAGAGATGGAGCTCTCCACCCAATCCTTTCCCCCTATGCCACCCACCAGGTGCTGGAAGCTTCTCCCAGAGGCACCCAAGGCTTGAACCTTCTTTTCCAGCCAGGCTTGCACCTGGGAGCCAATTGCTGCAATCCCAGACTGTTAGGACAGAGAAGAGGCTGGGACTCCCTTGGGGCCACATAGGAAGGAAATAGACAAAAGGTCTCAGTGCCAGCAGCAGGTGCAGGCCTCACACTGGGGCTGTGTGCTCTGGTTTCTAGGCACAGATGGACCCAAAGGGCTTGGGGTTCCTGGCACTGTGGCCTCTGCCCAGAGAGAGAATGGTAACCCCTTCCCTGTGTCCCAGTCCAGGCCCTCTCACCTCCACATGGCCCAGCAGGAGCCCCTGGCAGACATACGCAGCCAGCAGGAGGTTGTGATTGGCAGCCTGCAAGATCAGGCGTCCCAGGGGCTGGAAGGGCTGCCCGCCATCCCGGAACAGGACCTCCACCTCTGCTGACTGCCCGTGGTCACATGCCCACAGCACCACACTCTCTTCTCTGCTCCCTGGAGCCACAAGGGGACCTGCTGGGGCACGCTTATGTTTCCAGCGGCCTCCTCCTCCTCCACCGGTTTCCGTAGCTCCCTACTGCCCCAGGCCAAGCCTCAAAGTCCTAGGACTTGAGTACCTGGAGCTGTATCACCTCAATCGACCTGCTGAGCCACCTGAAGCCCCCTCTTCTGTACCCTTCCCAGCAGCCTCACCTGACATGGCTGTCAGTGAGGGATGCCATGCAGTCCTGACAGGGTTTCCTGAGCCTTTTTTTGAGACAGGGTCTCACTGTCACTGAGGGAGGAGTGCAGTGGCACCATCACAGCTGGGACACAGGAGCGCACCACCCCACCAGGCTTTAAGTAGAGATGGGAGTCTTACTATGTTGCCCAGGCTGGTCTCGAACCCCTGAGCTCAGGCAATCCTTCTGTCTTGGCCTCCCAAAGTGCTGGGATTATAGGTGTGAGCCCCTGGGCCCAGTCCCGACTTCTGAAATCTTAATACTGTACCCAGACCCCTCTCCTTTCTTGAGCCATTGGGGGCCATGACCCAGTGAGCCGAGTTGGGACCCAGGCACCACTCACTTTCCTCATGGGACACAGAAGCCTGGAGACAGCTTGGGGCCCTGGACATGGACAGCCTCACTTTCTTCTCCCTGTTGTCCACATTTCCCTCCAACTGGACCAGGCTTTGATAAGCTGAGGTGGAGACACGTCCCAGTAGACCAACCTGCTGAGCCTCGGAGCCACGAAGCTGGGAGCGGGAGGGCAAAGTCCTCAGTGGTTTGTCCCAGGCCCTGTCCCTGGTCTCTGTCTCCTGCCAGCCCCAAGCTTAGGAAGGGGCTGGCTGAGGAGGCTGCAGTCGGGCCTGTAGAAAACAAAGGGAAGGCACAATAACCACACCCAATCTCCAGGGCACCAAGTTCCCTGTGCCACATCCCTCCGGAAAGGCTCCCAGTGCCTCATCACAGAAAGCACCTATGAGAATACTCAGGGCCAGGCACAGTGGCTCACTCCTGTAATCCCAGCACTTTAGAAGGCTAAGGTGAGCAGATTACTTGAGCCCAGGAGTTTGAGACTAGCCTGGACAACATGGCAAAACCCCGTCTCTACCAAAAACACAAAAATTAGCCAGTCTCTTAGCAAATAGATTTAAACAATTTTTAAAATATCCATCTGGGCCAGGCATGGTGACTCACACCTGTAATCCCAGCACTTTGGGAGGCCCAGGCAGGTGGATCATGGATCATGAGGTCAGGAGCTCGAGACAGTCCTGGCTAACCCGGTAAAACGCTGTCTCTACTAAAAATACAAAAGATTAGCCAGGTGTAGTGGCACACACCTATAGTTGTAGCTACTTGAGAGACTGATGCAGAAGAATTGCTTGAACTGGGAGGCAGAAGTTGCAGTGAGCCAAGATGGTGCCACTGCACTTCAGCCTGGGTGATGGAGTGAGACTCTTTCTCCAAAAATAAAAAATAAGAAAAAAACCATCTAGGAGCCGACCAACCCAGCAGCAGCCTCCACAGAGCAACTTAGAGATGGCTTCCCAGGCCCCACCCAGGCACTCTGATTTAATTGGTTTGAGGGGGCACCCCAGGCACTTGTGTTTCTAAAACATTTGCAGTTCCCTGGTGTTTCTGCCAACAGCCCAGGCTTTCCGAATTTGCATAGGAACCACTGCAGAGGTCTAAGCAAGTTCAAGGAGATGCGGGTAACACCTGGCATAACACCCCCGGCACTGAGCAGTTTACCTAAATCCCTGCAGGCGCCTATCCTTGGGGCATGGCAGGGACCAGGACCAGGACAGGTGTCTAGAATGGGGTGGGGAGAGGCTCAGAGGCCCCAAGAGAACACAAGCCTGAAGGAGGCCCTGCAAGGGAAGGAGCCTCAGCTACCCTGTATTCTACTCCAGACACTGCAGCTAACAAGCTGTGCACCCTTCAGTAAGGGCGGCACCCTCTCTGGGCCTCAGCTCCAAGGTCTGTAAAGCATACAGAACAATGCTTCACAAAACGTAGAAGGACTTGAGAGACAGAGTGTGTGTGTGTGTGTGTGTGTGTGTGTGTGTGTGTGTGTGTGT
>NW_022436943.1:0-34221 GCF_009761245.1 Sapajus apella | reverse complement strand
GTGTGTGTGTGTGTGTGTGTGTGTGTGTGTGTGTGTGTGTGTGTACGTGTGTACGTGTGTACGTGCATCTGTTATGGGTTGAATTTGATTTCTCACATATGTTGAAGTCATGACCCCCCATACCCGTGAACTTGGTGTTATTTGGAAATTGTTTTTTTTGCAAATATCAAGTTAAGATGGGACCACAGTGGATGAAGGTAGACCACACACCCAATGAATGCTGTTCCCAGGAGAAGGCCATGTGAAGACACCACCCAGAAGGCCACCACATGGGACAGAGGCAGAGACTGGCGCAATGCCACCATAGCCAAACATTGCCGGCAGCAACCAGAAGCTAGAGGTGGTATGGAAGGACCTTCCCTAGGACTTTCAGAGGTAATGTGGCCCTGCTGACAACTTGATTTTGGACTTCTGGCCTCTAGAACTGTGAGACCAAACATGTCTGTTGCATTAAGCCTTCTGGTTGGTGGCAATTTAATACAGTAGTCCTTGGAACTTAATGCAGTGTGCTTACTAAATGTGCAGAAGCACATTGATCTCCAAGGAGATCCAAGTTGGTAAGAAGGTACAGCCTAGGACTCCTGTTGAATTTCACAGAGCACAGTGTGATCCTGCCAGGCAGGTGGGGGCAGGGGACAGTCTGCAGACCACACAGAGTCGGCCTCAGCCCCGCTGGCTATCACTGAAGAGCGAGGGCCCCACACGCCTCTGTGCAGCCTGGGAGAGTGCCTGACCTGCCTGAATCTGTCCCTTATCTGTCCTGGGGCCACTGGGTTGTGGGGAGGAACAAAGAAGGCTGAGAAAGCCTTTGACCACTCCACAGACCCCAGAATGGAGCCAATGAGGAGGCACCGGAACAGCTGTCCCAAATAAATCTGGGACAGGGAAGCAAGAGGACCAGTCACTTGCTGAGTGTCTACCACAGGCTCATTCCTGGGCATCTGGTTCCATCGGGCATGGGGCTTACAGATCTGGGAGCAGCCAGGAGCCTGGCTGGGAAACGGGAAGTGACCATCAGTCCCAGAGAACAAGAAGCTTGGAAGGAGAAGCTCCTTTGAAATGGCCACAGCTGCTGGGCTATCAATCCACAAATGCCATCCTCATCCAGATGCCAGGAAGGGAGGGAATTCCCTTCTCACAAGCACCTACTATGTGCAGATGTTGTATAAATGTCTGTTTTCCTCCTAAGAATTCTGCAAGGGAGATGTTGATGTTCTTATTTGACAGTGGGGAAGACTGAGGCTAAGCAAAGGAAAGTCACAAGGTCAAGTTCACCCAGCCAGGGAGACAGGAGGCCAATGGAAACACTGAGAGAGCACCTGCTGTGTCACGTGCCTTGGCTATGTAGGCAGTGGGAACTGCTATCTAGACCCCCAAAAACCACTGTATGAAATACCCGATCCAAGATGAGGAAACAGATGTTCAGAGAGGTTCCTTGCTGGGATCACCTGGCCAGGTCAGGGCAGAGTAGACATTGGAGGCAAACTCTGCCCCTTCTTACTTCCCAGTGCTGCTGGGAGGCAGGAAGGGGAGGAGATGGGGCCATTATTAGCCATTATTGGCTAATGGCAGCAAATACTTATGTAGTGGCAGTTTTCCATCAGGCACTGCTCTAAGCAATCTATGCCTATGAACATATGTGATCTTTGTAATATTAACCCCATTGGAGATAGGGCCAGTGCAATTATTATAACCATTTTACAGGGGAGGAAACTCAGGTGCCAGGATGCAGCTGGCCTCAGATTCAAACTTGGGCAGCCCAGCTACTACCTCTCCTTTATAGGAAGGGCTGGGTGTTGGGCTGGTGGAGGAGCTGCTTTGTCTTGGTGCCAGGCCTAGCCTGGGGTTCAGCAGGTGTTCCCTGCACCCAGAGTGATGCTCTGGCCCTATCCAGGGTGCTCGTCTGCAGTTCCTCAGGTGGCCTCTAGATGGCGGGGCCGCCCAGGCATTGAGGACCTGCTGGCCAGGGAGGAATGGGAGGGAAGTCCCGGCATCTTTCCCCGGGACTGTTAGCCTGGTCCTGGCCATCCACCTCCAGTTCCCGGGAGAAGTCAGGCGAATGAGACCTGCTGTGGTTTCGGAGGGTCAGGCTGAGGTGCAGGCCGTGGTCTGGGGCTGGGGCGAGGCTCGAGGGAATGCAGCAGGAGCCCACCCTGGCATAGGATGAAAGAGTCTGGGTGTCAGGCAGGC
The DNA here is from genome assembly GCF_009761245.1 of Sapajus apella. Lineage (NCBI taxonomy): Eukaryota > Metazoa > Chordata > Mammalia > Primates > Cebidae > Sapajus > Sapajus apella. The sequence goes on along the minus strand of NW_022436943.1, from coordinate 32,031 downwards.
ACTGGGGGTGGGGGGTTGGGCGGTAAGAGCTGCTTCTCACCATCCCCTGCACCTAGAATATCACAGCAGCTATCACCTCCCAGCCTCCACGCCTGCCCCTGCCCCAGCTAACCTCTAAGAAACACAAATCAGGGCCAGGTGCAGTGGCTCACACCTGTAATCCCAGCACTTTGGGAGGCCGAGGTGGGTGGATCACAAGGTCAGGAGTTCAAGACCAGCCTGACCAACATGGTGAAACCCCGTCACTACTAAAAATACAAAAATTAGCTGGGCATGGTGGTGCTTGCCTATAATCCCAGCTACTCAGGAGGCTGAGGCAGGAGAATTCCTTGAACCTGGGAGGCGGAGATTGCAGTGAGCTGAGATCGCACCACTCCACTCCAGCCTGGGTGACAAAGCGAAACCCTTTGTCTCAGGAAAAAAAAAAAAAAAAAAACGCAAATCAGACATTGTCCCCTGCACTTAAGAGAAGCTGGGCTCTGGCATGGCCTGTTGACTGTTTTGTCTTCCCAACCTCACCTCCCTCACTCCCTCCCTAAGGGCTGCCCCGTGGTCCTCAAGACAAAGTCCTGCCTCAGGTACCTTCCCTCTGCAGGGCTCACCCTCACCAGTGAGGCCCCTTTTCCAACACCCTGCCCTCTCTCCCTGCTTCCTCCCTGCGCAGCATTTACCATGCCCTGACCACATACCAAACAGCTCTAGTTTGCTGTATCTTCCTGGCCCCACTGGAATGCACCACCCAGGAGGCTGGCACCTGGTCTGTCTCTTTCACTACCCAGTCCCTGAACCCACAGCACAGCCTGGTATAGGTAAAACACATACATGTTTTCTGAATGAACAGAGGAATAGATATTGGGTGGGAAAAGATGGTTCAGAGCTCAATCTGGCTCACTGCCAACTCTTACAAATACTTTTACTGGAATACAGCCATATGTATTCACTTACATATCATCCATAACTGCTTTCACAGTGGTGGAGTTGGTAGTTGAAACAGAGACTGGATGGTTCAAAAAGCCTAAAATATTTACTATCATCTGTCCCTTTCCAGAAGAGTGTGGGTCCCTGGGATGCATAAATGGGTGGTGGATGCATTGATGGACGGTAGATGGATGATGATAGATGGATGGTGGAGGGATGGAGGGATGCAAGGGTGGGAGGGCAGAAATAGGGGGATGGATGGAAGATGGGAAGGAGGAAGGAAGGATGGGTGAATGAATGGATGGGTGGGTGGATAAAAGAACCAATGAACCAGGTACCAACCCCAGGAGGGGAAAGGGGTTGAGGAAAAGGGGTCCCAACACCTCTCTTCTGAGGCAATCATGACAACAGCAATGCTAACTTCTCTGCCAGGCACCAAGGCTGAGCATTCCTGCATCATATCTCTCTTAACTCTCACCATCAACCTACATCCTGGAACTTGCTGCTGCTTCCATTCCTCAGATGAAACACTGGAAGCTCAGAGAGGAGATGTGCCCTGCCCAGTCACCCAGCAGGTAAATGGCAGAGCCATTTACCACACTGGTGTCTGGCTGCCTCGCTCACACCCCTGCCTTCTGTGAGCACCACAGTCCGTACTGCCCCATCACCATGGGTCCCTGGTCCTCCAGCTGCCCCTTTCCCCAGGGCAGACTCACCCTGGGCAGGTCACAGATCCCCTGGTGGAGGGAGTGCCGCAGCCAGTGTGCGTAGTCAGTCTGTACTTCTCCCCAGAAGCTCTGCCGGGCACAAGAGGCCCTGAGGACGTGCTCTAGCATGGCCTCCATGATGATCTTGTCTGGCTGAGATGGCCGATGCCTCTGGAATGAGGGGGCCCATGTGTCAGGGGCTCATCATGTAAGAGAATGCCCATGGCCAGCTGTAGGTGGAGACCCTCACCTAGCAAGAACATGTGCCAGGAAACCACCGTCAGAGCCCTCATCAGCCACAGCACTCCCTTACACTCTGGTGCAGGATTTTCTTCTTTTTTTTGAGACAGAGCCTTGCTCTGTAGCCCGAGCTGGAGTGCAGTGGCACAATCTTGGCTCACTGCAACCTCCACCTCCCAGGTGCAAGTGATTCTCCCACCTCAGCCTCCCAGATAGCCAAGACTACAGGTGCACATCACCACGCCCAGCTAATTTTTTGTATTCTTAGTAGACAGCGTTTCACCATGTTGGCCAGGCTGGTCTCAAACTCCTGACTTCAGGTGATTCCCTCCCTCAGCCTCCCAAAGTGGTGGGATTACAGGCATGAGCCACTGCACCCTGACCATGGCAGGATTTCTGCTGTGAGCACTTGGGGGGATGGGCCTAAGAGCCCCAGGAACCCAGATGGGATGCCCGGAAGAGGAGAGGCATTCCAGGGCCAGTTCTCCCCAGTTCTCCATGGGGGGGTTCCTGCCCGAGGCTCTGCAGAACAGTGCTCGGCCCCACGAGGAGCCCATCAGGTAGTGATGCTGGAGGAGACCTGGTCCCTGATGCCTTTATGAACCTGAGCTCTCGATCTGCCTCCGCCCCCTCCTGAGAAGCCCACTAGCACCCAACTCCTTCCCCATCTGTTTCCAGCATCTCATGCTGGAAACACATGCTTTTCTTGTCTTCCAGAGCCCTCACCACATCCCAGGTAGGAAGGGAGTATTGTGTGCATTTCCTAGGTGAGAAAACCAAGGTGCACAGCAGGGAAATGAGTTGCCCAGGGTCCCGCAAGCACTGGAACTCAAGAACACACAGTCCGAGAGCAGGGCACTCCTGCAGCATGTGGAGCCATGTGGGGGTTCCCTGCCTGGACACTGCTCCCCAGGCCACATCTCATATCAAGTTGTGCTGCTGGCCCCAGGATAGGTTGAGCTGTTCAATGAACACTCCTGGGGTCTGTGTTATGGCCCCGCAGGCCCGGATCGGGTACAGGCCCAAAGTTTTCTGGAGCACATAGGGAAGAGAATAGGGCACATGACCTGGGAGGGGGGGCAGCCAAGAAGCCTGGAGCAAACAGAAGTCCCACACTGGGCACAGTGGCCAGACCCCACATACCTGCCCCGGGAAGGCAGCCAGGCAGCCATCCCAGGTGGTGCTGTGTGTTGAGAACCTGTCGGCCCAGGCGAGCTGCAGTCACAGGCTGTCCTCTGTTCCAGATGAGCTGTACCTGCATTGAGATGGGAGGGTAGTGGCAGGGTTAAGGGGGAGACTCGGGGGAGAAGAGAGGCTAATGGCACCCCCACACCCCATCTCTGCTGGGAAATGAGAGGCTAGGGAGGATGGAGAAGCTGACACTGCCCTCCTGCAATATCCCTGTAGAGGAATTAGGATGGAGGGTGAAGAGATTGCCCTACCCCTCATCTCTGGAAGATCCCAGAGCAGTTCCCAGGCTGCAGGCTGAAAGCATCTGGATTAAAAAACTGCCTCATCCCCAACACCCAGACTCAGCATTTCCAAAAGCAGAAAGCAATTGCGTGCTTCCATGCAGCCACCAGGCCCAGCAGGATCTGTCCTCCGCCAAGCACTCTGCCCCTGTCTTGTTCCCCTTCCAGCGCTCCCCGAAGCACCAGGCTCCTTCCCACCACAGAGGCCTTTGCACATGCTTTTCCTGGCTCCTGCAGTGCTGCTTCTGCAGCTTTTCGCAAGCCTGGTCCTTCCCATCTCAGGACTGCCTCCCCCATGAGGCCCTCACTGACCACCCGCCTTAAGTAGCTCCCCCATCCACCTGTCCAGTTACTCTCAATCTTATATACTCTTTACTTTTTTTTTTTCCTCTGAGGTGGATTCTCAGTCTGTCACCCATGTTGGAGTGCAATGGCATGATCTTGGCCACCTGCAACCTCTGCCTCCAGTGCTCAAGCAATTTTCCTGCCTCAGCCTCCCGTGTAGCTGTGATTGCAGGTGTGCACCACCATGACCAGCTAATCTTTTGTAGACAGGGCTTTGCCATGTTGGCCAGGCTGGTCTCAAACTCCTGACCTCAAGTGATTCGCCTGCCTCGACCTCCCAAAGTCCTGGAATTACAGGCGTGAGCCACTGTGCCCAGCCCATCTTTACTGCTTCATGGTGCTTACCGCACCTTCTGATTTTTAAATTCATTCCTTGGCTTGAATTCTGGAGAGCATCTTCTGCCTGCACACAACTGGCCTATTGTCCCCCATTTCACAGATGGAAAAACCGAAGGCTCAGAGGCGATGGGAGACACCAGAGGCCACCTAGCCAGATGGGATGCCCAGCTGCTCAGTCCCCAAATCTACCACTAAACAGCCAACTATAAATGAATTGGAGATGCCCAAACCTGTTTCTCATGTTAAAATGTGAGCTGTCTGCAAACACTGCATGGTATACAGTAGGTGCTTAATGAGTTATTGATAAAGGAACAACTGAAGGACCCTGGAGATCCCAGGCTTCAGGGAGCTGTGGTTCTGGAGAAGTCCTTGTCACCAATGAACACGGTCTCCTTCTCCTACCTGAGATGCCCAGCCCTCCAGCCTCAGCCATGTAGCTCCTGGCTCCTGCCCCCACCAAGGGCACCTAGAACATCCTCGCTCACCTGCCGGCTCTGCCTGCCACCTCTGTTCTCAGCAAGGCCACTTGCCTCAGCTTGCCACCAGGAGACTTCGAATGGGTGAGCCAGGGCCAGGCGGGCAGCCAGCTTACTCTTCCCCAGCCATAGGGAGGAAGAGACAAGCACCTGGGGAGGGGGACAGACTCAGGCAGGGGCCTTACCCAGACAGGCTGCACCTCTTTTCCCACCACCGTCTCCATCAAGGTCAAGGCTGCAAGGACAGATGGCATAGTTGAGCACAAACCCAGCCCTGTTCAAGGCCCTGGGAGAGCCCAGCTCATTTCTCAGAGGAGGACATCGAGGCTTGGAGAGGAGCGGATGGAGTGAACACATGACAGATGAAACTGGAGGACCCCCCCCCCCCCCCACTGTCTTCCCTATCTCTGTGGCTCCAGGCAGGTCATACCATCTCTAAGTCCTTCAATTTTATCATCTGAACACGGGGCTATTAATAGCACTGAGCAGATTGGAGGCTGAGGTGTGGCTTGACCCACAGCACCTATCACGGGATAAGCATTCAGGGCCTGTCAGCCACCATCACTGCCATGCCTGTTAAGGTGCTGTGGGGACCCAGGTCTCCTGCTGCCCTTCTAGTGAGACTGTGGGACACTGTGCAGCCTTCTCAGCCCCAGGTAAGACTCCTCGAGTAGTGGAGGGCCCCAAGGACCCTGCTAAGCCTGCAGGGTGGATTTCAGCCCTGCCCCAGGGTGACCTTCAGCCCTGACACCTACCTGGTTCCTGCCATCTCAGCTGACAACCAGGCCGTCCTGGTGGCTGCCTCCCGAATGCTCTGAGGACAGGTGGAGGCTGCAGTGTCGAGGCAGGAGGAGGTGCAGCGGGTGGGCGAGCTCCACTGGGCAGGGGAGGACACACACAAGGGGTAGGCCATGTGAGCTGAGGTCAGCAGCTCCAGCCCCAGTGTAGTTCAGAGGACTCTTGGCGGCCGCCGCTGCCAGCTCAGGCAGGTGGCCACTCGAGGCCACACACCCAGATAATTTTCACAAAATTTGAAAGCTATGCTCTCATTTTGTCACCGTTACCACTTGACACCCTGCACTGTCCCTGTGGGAATCCCCATTACAATGAGACTTCAACGGTTCTCCAGGAGGTGACATCTGCCTCCCCAGCCCTCGGACCTGGGCTGGCCTCGTGATGCTCTAATAAAATTCGGTGAAGTGACCAAGAGAGCACCAGTTCTAAGCCCAGGCCTTAAGAGACCTCGCCACACTTTCTCCCTTGAACCCCTTCCCAGCCACATGAGAACCGACCCTGCTTGCCTTTAGGCTGGTGCCACCCGGGGTTGGAGGGAGCCTGGTTTCAGCTCAGGATGTCCGAGCGAAGGTGACAGCCAGCCCCCGAGCAGTTCAGAGAGCCCAGCCAAGGCCAGTGGGGCCGCCTGCCCACCCTACAGACCTTGAACATGTGGAAGACCAGAAAAGCTGCCCAGGTAACCCACAGCCTTATGAGCAAGGACCAATGCTTGCTTGATGCCGCTAAGTTTTGGAGTTTTTTACCATCTTGAATCAAGATCTAATGGGAGCAGTCCCAAACCCCAACAACCTGCATCTCTTTTGGGTGCCTCACATGCATGGGTGACCTGCGCCCTCTCAGATTCCCCACACCCCCATCCCGCCCAGTCCTATGCTCTCCTTCCATCGCTGGGTATGACAGGTGGCACACCATAGCTGAGTACTTGCAACAGTCTGCACACCTTGGGTCTTCTTCCTTTGTCCCCCAGGTGAGTCAAGCTGCCCTGACCTCCTGCATCACTTGACCCCACCTCCTAAGGCCCCTGCACAGTCCTGCTTCCCCAGACCTCTACAGCAGGAGGCTGCCTGGAGGCCCTTTGTGCTGTGGTGAGCTCTGTACAAAGGGCACCCACCTGTTCAGATGGGCTGCAGGGAGCTATGCCCAGAGACACTGGCACTGGCTGGTTCTCAGGGCATCATCCAGTCGCTGGTTCTGGGGAGGCTGACCACATGCAGGGCTGGAAGCCTCTTCCCTGCCACCCACTGACCCACCACGTGCAACACTGTGACCACAGTGTGGGGCTGCAAGCTGTGAGGCTCACCAAGGGTGGCACAAATACACACATGCGTGCACGTGCATATACACACACACCCATGCACACAGGCATACACACATGCATGCACACACGCATGCTCACACAGGCATGCACACACACAGGCATACACATGCACACATACATACACGTGCCTACAGGCATGCACACATACACATGCACACATACAGGCATGCACACACATGCACACTGCCTTGGCCTGTTGAGGACCTGTTCATTTTCTCTGCCTTCCAGGGCACACTGGGAGGATTCCATCAGGCCACCTGGCAAGCCTTGCCCCCGGGCTGGGGTCTGCACTCTGTCTCTGCACCTGGTGGGTCTGGGGTTGGGCTCTTCTCTGTGCCCAGGGGGTTTCTCATACAGCAACTGACAGTCTGCATGGCTGCACAGACCATGAATGACAGCCCCTTCCAGGGATGCCTGTTTCTGGAGGACCCTGGGGCTCATGGCTGCCATCGGGGCTGCATTGGCACTGGGCTGCAGTGGCACTCACCTCCCCTGGCACCATAACTGCACAGGGATGCCACCCCTCCCACACGCTGGCCCCTTCTCCCTTCCCAGTCACACTCAGGATAAGCCCTAGCTCCTCTCTGTGGGCTGAGGCCCTGTATGCCCTAGGTCCCCCAGCCCTCCTGCCTCACCTCCCTTCTCCCCACTCCAGCCACGCTGGCCTCCCTGATGCTGCTCTACATGCAAAGCTCATTTCCACCCGGGGCTTCTGCCTGAAGTGTCTCTGCTCAGATCTGCACCTCAGCCAGCAGCTTCTTATCTCTCAGATCTCAGCTGGGAAGTCACCTCCTCCAACAGGCCTCCCCAGACCACCCCACCTGAAGGAGCCCCACACTCCACACAGGCCCTGCTTGCTCTCACAGTCTTTCCCACACATGGAAATAGTCATGTTGGATGTTATTTTGCTTATGTGTGTCTTGTTGCTCAATGTCTCTCTCCCTGAGGGTTGACAGCTGGGTCATCTTGCTTCCTGATGGATCCCTCATGCCTAGCTTCATGCCTGGGATCAGCAGGTGCTCAGTGATGGCTTCTTTTTGAGACCAAGTCTCACTCTGTTGCCCAGGCAGAAGTGTAATGGCGCGATCTTGGCTCACTGCAACCTCTGCCTCCCGGGTTCAGTCAATTCTCCCGCCTGAGCCTCCCAAGTAGCTGGGATTACAGGCACCCACCACCACACCCGGCTAATTTTTGTTTAGTAGAGATGGAATTTCACCATGTTGGCCAGTCTTGTCTCGAACTCCTGACCTCAGATGATCCACCCATCTTGGCCTCCCAAAGTGCTGGGATTACAGGCATGAGCCACTGTGCCCAGCCAGGGATGGTTTCTTGAGTGACTGGGTCACCACTGCCCGCATCCCCTCACACACTCACAGGCTGAGGTTCCTGAAGGGCCTGGGGAGAGTCTTGGAGAGGCTCCCATTGAGGGCCAACTACTGGTCATCCCACAGCACCATGTGGTGCAGGACAAAGGTCCCATAAGCTCACTCATATGTGATCTGCACCACATATGAGAGGACCAGCTCCCTCGGAAAGGTGCTGAGCTGGAAGAGAATCATGGCACCACAGGGGAAACTGGCCCACACTTCTGCCTGGGATGGGAAAGAAGAGAAGCTTGCAGAGGAGCAGAAAGGGAGTATTTGTGGATCATTTATAGATTTCTGCATGGTGACATGTGTCAGGGAATCAAAAAGCCAAATGCTTCCTAAGGATGAGCGGATAACATAAAAGAGGGGAGTGGGTGAAGGAACTGTGGCCAACTGGAGACAGCACAGAACAGCCACTTCTCAACTCTGTGGTCAAGCTGTGTGGCTCTGGGCAAGTTTCCAACCTCTCTGAGCCTTACTTTCCTAGACAATGAAGGCAAAAAAGTGTGAACCTCTGCAAGATAATACAAACGGTGCACTCAGCCCACGGCTAGATTGTGGAGAGGAGCTTGTAAAAGCCACACAGTTGGTATTGGGATTTCTCAATCATGCAGTGAGCAAGTATTTTGCTCCCAAGGCAGTGCGGAGTGCCTGCGTACAAAGATAGCCAAGAACTGGTCCTGGCCCTCACAGGGCTTCCAGGCTGACAGGGAGATAGTCACAGGACAGAAAATGATGTGACAAGGATGGTCACAAGAGACATTCAAGGGAGAAAGCAAAGCAGTCAAGCAAGCTTTGGCAGAGGCAGGGAAGAGCATTCCAGGCAGATGGAACAGCCTGTGCAAAGGCTCAGAGAGGGTCGCTGTCCCTACTGGTAGGTACCTTAGCCTGAGGGTCACTTGAGGGCACTGTAGGGGGACTGCTGGGGTGGGGTAGGAAGTTTGCTTTTTGTTTTTGTTTTTGTTTTTTTTGAGGTGGAGTCTTGCTGTCATGCCCAGGCTGGAGTGCAGTGGTGCAATCTCGGCTCATGGCAACCTCCGCCTCCCCAGTTCAAGCGAATCTCCTGCCTCAGCCTCCTGAATAGCTGGAACTATAGGTGTGTGCCACCACACCTGGCTAATTTTTGTATTTTTAATAGAGACGGCCTCACTGTGTTGGTAAGGGTGGTGTCGATCTCTTGATCTTGTGGTCCTCCTGGCTCAGCCTCCCAAAGTGCTGGGATTACAGGCATGAACCACCACACCTGGCCTTCCCGTAGATTTTCAAATGTCTGCACTTATCATCCAAGGCTAGCTCAAGCACCACCTCCTCAGTGGAGCCTTCCCTGGCCACCTAATCTAAATACACTCCCTGTTCACTCAGTCACTTCAGTACATTTTCTCCAGATCTTACTACTATCTATTTGTGTCATTTTGGGTAATCTCCCCCACTACAGTACACAATTGATGAGAGGAAGGATTAATCAGTTCCATTTTAGGTCACACCCCACCTTCTGAAATAGTGCCTGGCAGGTATTAGATGTTCAACAAATCATGCCAAAGGAAGAAGGGTTGGATAAAGATACCAGTGGATAATCTATTCCAGCAAATTTTGTCCATTTCACAGCCTTAACTGCCCTTCTTCCCAGGAATCAGTACATTAGGACAATTTCTTTTTTTTCCAAGGGCTGTCCCAGGAGCCCCCCACCCCCACCCCAGCCCTTGGCCTCAGCTGTTCTACACACACCTGCAGGAAGGAATGTTCCAGCTTCATGAAGTTGGTGAGACTGGCCTTAGCAGCTACCAGGTGGGTGCTGGTGTGAAAATGATGCTCCTTCACGCCCAAGGCAAACATGCTCTGAGCCTTGCCCTTGGAGTACTCTGAGCCTTGCCCTTGGAGTAGTGTAGCTGAATCAGGAAAACACACACACACACACACACACACACACACACACACACACACACAATAAATCTCATCAGGGCTCTGATGGAACATTTAAGCAGTTGCTGGCTTTAAGCCGTGAGCTCTGCCTCCCGAAGCCCCAGGCCCAAGAGACCCACAGCTTCCTGGGCTGGAGGAACTTCGGTGAAGTAAGGGTTTGGAGCCTCAGTTTAGGCCATCAAATATGGCCATAGCAACTCTCTTCTCAGGCCCTCCCTGCTATAACACTGACTTGAAAATATCTACCAGCCTGGCACTGGCAGGCAAGAACTCTAGTTGCAGTACTGTTGCAGACAGCAGGGGGCAGTCTTCCAGAAAGGACAATGCATCAAACACACAGGGCTCCAAGTGTGGATGCACTATGGAGAGTTAAGTAATCTCCAGCTAGTTCCTTAATCACTTGAGCCTCAGCCTTCTAATTCAAAACACAGGGATAAGAACATCTATTTTATTATGGGTTACTGTCAACATTGTATGAAATAATGTGCTAACTTCCAGGTTGGCTGAACAGCAGATTCGCTAAGGGAAACTTACTAAAAGTGTATTCTGGGCTCCCACTTAAAACCTACAAAAAGGGAGTCTCTGAGAAGAGGTTCAAGAGCTAGTACTTTTTTTTTTTTTTTTTTTTTGAGATGGATTCTCTCTCTGTCACCCAGGCTGGAGAGCAGTGGCACGATCTCGGCTCAATGCAACCTCCACCTCCCAGGTTCAAGTGATTCTCCTGCCTCAACCTCTCGAGTAGCTAAGATTACAAACATGTGCCACCATGCCCAGCTAATTTTGGTATTTTTAGTAGAGACGGGGGTTTCGCCATGTTGGCCAGGCTAGTCTCGAACTCCTGACCTCAGTTGCTCTGCCCACCTCAGCCTCCGAAAGTGCTGGGATTACAGGCTCGAGCCACCACACCTGGCCAAGAACTGGTACTTTTAATGAGCTGACCAGAGATGTGTCATTACATTAGTGATATCCCTGTCAAAAATGTTCAACCTGAATCTTGTCTTCAGCAAACAATCTGACAAATCCACATGAGGAGAATGTTTTGCAAAATAACTTGCTGAACACTTCAAAATTGTCAATGCAGGATTTTTTTTTTTTTTTTTTTTTGAGATAGGGACAGGGTCTGGTTTGTCATCCAGCCTGGAGTGTGCCGTGGTGTGAACACAGCTCACTGTAGCCTCAACCTCCTGGACTCAAGCAATTCTCCCATACCTCAGCCTCTCTGGCAACTGAGACTACAAGTAGGCACAGCCATGCGTGACTAATTTTTTCATTTTGTGTAGAGACAGGGTCTCCCTCGGTTGCCCAGGCTGCTCTTGAACTCCTGAAGTCAAAACAGTTCTCCCATCTTGAGTTCCCAAAGTGTTGGGATTACAAGTGTGAGCCACTGCATCTGGTTGGGATATTTTTTTAAAGGTGGTTAATGATAATAAAATGTTTAGGGGAAATCATATTGATATCTGCAACTTACTTTGAAACGTATCCAAAACTAAGATGGATGGAGAGTTATGTGATTATGCAAAATAAAATCTGAACAGGAAAATCTAGGTATGCGGGTGTTCAACTGTGAAATTACTTCTATTTATTAGTGTCTGAAAAATTGTATAATAAAATGTTGGGGGGGTGCTGGACACAGTGGCTCACGCCTGTACTCCCAGCACTTTGGGAGCCCAAGGTGGGTGGATCACTTGAGGTCATGAGTTTGAGACCAAGCCTGGCCACCATGGCAAAACCCTATCTCTACTAAAAATGCAAAATTTAGCCAGGTGTGGTAGTGCATACCTGTAATCCCAGCTACTCAGGAGGCTGAGGCAGTAGAATTGTTTGAACCCAGTGGGCGGAGGTTGCAGTGAGTCGAGATTGCAACACTGCACTCCTGCCTGGGTAACAGAGAGAAACTCTGTATCAAAAAAAGTTAAAAAAAAAAAAAAAAACATTGGTTAAGAAAAGGTAGGGTGTGGAAGGAGAATGTTTTAGATCAGGAGCTGGCTTTTGGGTCAAATGTGGCCCACAACCTGATTTTGTAAATGAAGTTTTATTGTAATGCAGTCATGCCTATTCACTTACATGTTGTCTAGAGCTGCTTTTGTGTTACAATGACAATTCTGGGTAGCTGTAACAGCGATCATAAGGCCTGCAACCTCTACGTTTCACTTTACAGTAAAAGTTTGTAGACCTCTGTTCTAGACTAAGAAAATTAAAAAGACATGGCAATTATGCATGCTGTGTGATCTCGGCCTGTATTCCAGATTTAAAACAAAAAAAAAAACAGTTTTTTGAAAGAATGTTATTGGGAAAGCTGGGAAATTTTATATGGGCTGTACATTAAATGAAGGTATTACTTCAATGTTCAGTTTCCTGAATGCTGTAATTATTGTGTTAAATCAGAAAATATTCTTGTTACAGGAAAGAGGTGAAGTATTTCAGAGTAAAAAGGTGACATCTTCAGAAACATCTCTATATTAATTCTTAATGATACAGAAAAAAAGTATGTATAATACAAATTTATGTAACATAGATGAGAAATATGGAAAGATATTAACAATTGATCAATGTTCACTGTCCCACAGTAAATTTTACCTGAGTTCAAATGACTCAAAACAAAACTTGGGCAAAAACTAAGCAGCTCGCTGAACAGAGCCAGGTGTGACGGTACCACCTGTAGTCCCAGCTACCCTGGAGGCTGAGGTGGGAGAATCACTTGCACCCCAGAGTTTGAGGCTGCAGTGAACTATGATCATGTCACTACACTCCAGCCTAGGTGACAGTGCAAGACCCTGTCTCGAAAAGAAATTTTAAAAATGAAAAGTAAGGCTGGGCATGGTGATTCACACCTGTAATACCAACACTTTGGGAGGCCGAGGTGGTGGATCATTTGAGGTCGGGAGTTTGCAACCAGCTGGGTAAGATGGCGAAACCCCATCTCTACAAAAACAAAACAAAACAAAAATTAGCCAGGTGTGGTGGTGCGTGCCTGTAATCCCAGCTATTCAGGAGGCTGGGGCAGGAGAGTCGTTTGAACCCAGGGGGTGGAGGTTGCAATGAGCTGAAATCATGCCACTGCACTCCAGCCTGGGTGACAAAGGGGGACTCTGTCTCAACAAAAAAATAATAAGAAAGAAGTTCCCTGAATGATTGTGCAGTTGTAGGGAACTCCAAAATCATGTGTAAATTCGGCAGAGAACCCCAGCACATAGCATGTGCTCTGTAAAGAAATTCCGCCTGGGCCAGGACTAGGAGGGTGCCTAGCAAAACACGGTGGCTGGCCAGAAAATGAAATGACCAGTTGGCAGATGTGACCATTCATGCATGCACTCACCCATTTATGCCCTGTTCTTTACTGAGCACCTATTATGCACTGGGCACTGTGCCAGGCACTAGGCATGCCCTCCAGGGAGCTCCAGATTTGGACATGTACAACGACAACTCAGAGGGACAGAGGAACCTGGCCTAAGTCTAATGGGCCCTTCTGTCCACTCCCAGGACCTCCTAGTCCTTCCTGCAGAGCAGAAATGGGGTTGACACTGGCTCAGCTCAAACGGCTGCATCATCAGCTCCAGCCTCTATAAGTGCGCCAGGCTAGGTGAGGCAATGCCAGGTGCCAGGTACTGGGTGAGGAGGCCTCCCCCATCTCCCAAAGGGCTCGTGGGCCTGGCTATGGGCCGGCCCGGGGATGTAAACCTGGGTATGTTTGGGAAAGCTGGAGCCAGAAGTTTCTGAGGGTGGCCCACACGGGCCTGCTGCAGGCTGGCAGACAGATGCGCATGCGTTAACATGCCCCAGAGGGGCCTGGCCTCCTTCCACCTGGGGCAAGCATCTGGAACCAGTTAGGAGCCAGGCAGCTGGGGCACAGTTACTTTAGCTGAGACTGAGGCTGAGCTGGGGCAGCAGCCCAGGAGGGAGGGGAGGCGATGCTGGCCTGAGAACAGCGGCTCTTTGCCAGAAGGAAGGACAGAGAGGGCTTGAAGCTGGCAAGACGCCGCCTTGTCCAGTGCCCCCAGGGCCAGTTTGGACCAAGTCAACTTCCCCAAGAGAGGGTCAGAGAGCCAGGATCACATCAGTGGCCCAATGCAGGGCTATTCCCACACCCTGAGGCCCAAGGGCCATATGCTGTCCTGGTTAGGGCTGGACTCTGGAGCCAGGTGACCTGGGTTTGAATCCCAGCTTGGCCTCTACCTAGCTCTGACACCACGGGCAAGCATCTCAGTTGCCCCTCTCTGAGCCTCAGTTTCCCCATTGGTATCAAGGGTTAAGCCTGGATCTGGGCTGCAACTCTGCCATGAGCCCGTCCATGAACTTTCTTGGGTTGTTCCCATGGGAGCCCCAGCAGGGTCTGGACAGCAGGATTGTGACCCCCTGGCCACCTCCCAGGACTCCTCACATGGCTCCCCTCCCCTCAGTCCTTCAGGCCAGGGTGGGAATCATCTCTATGTTTCCTTTTCATTTTTCCTAGAGACAGGGTCTTTCTCTGTCACCCAGGCTGGAGTGCAGTGGTATGATCTCTGCTCACTGCAGCCTCTACCTCCCAGGCTCAAGTGATCCTCCTGCCTCAGCCTCCCAAGCAGCTGGGACTGCAACAAGCATCACCACACCTGGCTAACTTTTAAGACTTTTTGGAGAGATGGGGGTCTCACTATGTTGCCCAGACTGGTCTCACTATACTGCTGGAGCTCCTGGGCTTAAGCAATCCTCCCACATCGACCTCCCAAAGCACTGGGGTTACAGGTATGAACCACTTTGCCAGGCCTGGGTAACCCCAGGGCTCTGCACCCTCCTGTGGGGTTTCTCCCCACCCCAGGGTCTCAGCCTTGGCACAGCTGATGTCTTGGCTCATGGCCTCGCGGTTGTGGGTGTGTCCTGCGCACTGTAAGATGCTTAGCACCATCCGTGGCCTCTGTACACTGACCCTCAGAGCGTCCTCCTCCCCAGTGTAGCAACCAGAAACTCCCCAGACATGCCAAAAGTCCCTGGGGGTGGGGGGGGAGTCGCCTCTAAGTGAGAAGCACTGGTTTACCCCTTCAACAAGTGGCTTCCTCATTCCTTCCCTAGCTGCTAAGATCTGAGCAGAAACTGGCTGGTGGCACCTGACCTACCTCATGTGTGAGCACCTCACCAGGCGCCCAGCCCTAAGGGCAGTCATAATCACTAATAAGTGTCTAGAGCCTGGGATGCACTTAGTTTCTGAGACCAGGAACTCACCAGTGCTCTGCCTGGAGAGACTGAGGGATTTTTATAGCTAGGTGACCTTGGAAAAGTTACTTGCCCTCTCTGAGCCTCCCTGCACACATTGGTGCAGCAGGGCTGAGCAGAGGATTGAGAGGTGCTGTGTCCAGCATCAGTGCACAGTAGGTGCCCAGCCAATGGTTTCTTTCCCCCACTCCTCTTCTCCTGGTAGGTGGGGGCCTCACCTGACTGCCTGGTTCTGGCCATGGACGTCAACGACCAAGCTGGCCTGAGAATCGCAGGTCAGCAGCAGCGAGAAGCTCATCTCTTGTGCTGCCCAGAGTCCTAGGAACATGAGGTAAGGAGGGAGCAGACTGTGAGGTGTGCGGGTAGAGACAGCCTGAGGACCCTCACAGGCCAGGTGGGGACCCCAGCCAAGCTCTACAGCCCAGCACGTCCCTGTCCCCAAGCCCCACAGGCCTGGCTCATCCAACACTCTCATGGGTGCTGAGGATGCAAGGGGTCGGCCCCTGTTGCAGCTCAGGATGGCAATGCCCACTCAAAGGGCAGCTGCAACCTAGACATCGGCTGAGAACATGCTCCCCGGGGGGCTCCCAATCACCTGGCCTCGAGTCCAGAGTAGAGTGTAGATTAAGTCAGGAGCATGGGGTATCCAGTCCACTCAGTTGTGGGGTACAGAGCTGAGATCCTTTGCAGGAGGGGTGATATCCTAGCCCCCTGAGCCCCCAGGAGCCACCCCCTTCTCCCACCACAGAGAGGACTAGGGCAGGGGTTGCTGGGTAATCTGAAACAGGAGTGTGTATGTGAAAGAAGCATTGGAGCCTGCTCTGGAACACACTCTGTGGCTCTTGGAGAAGGAGGGCCAGCCAGGCAGGGTGAGTTCATGCCAAGTGACAGTGGCCATGGTGTGGCCCATGTCGGCTCCTCTGCCGAGACAGGAGGGCCGCATGAGGGAGGACCTGGGTGCCAAGTCTGAGGCCCTATTTTGCTGCTTGCTTGCTAGGTGACCTTGGGCAAGTCACCCACACTTTGGCCTGTGACCCAGATAGGATGATGATGATGATGATAATGGTCACTGTCACACCATCAGCATCACCTTTTTCATCGTTATCACAAATGCTTCTTATGCATCTACTCAGGCATTTGTGAGATTAACTCACTCAATCCTCACAACCTCCTGTTATAGGTAGTATCATCATCCCCATTTTGCAGATTAAGAGATGAGGGCACGGAGAGGCAAAGGAATTTGCCCAGGGCCACACAGCTGGCAAGCAGCAGAGGTGGGATCCAAACACTGGAAAAAGCTTGGTAAGGAAGGGGCCATCCTGCCTCTCTCTGGGACGTTGGGAGGATGAAACTAACAAATGCCCATGAACTCTTCAAAAGGGGCTGGCACGGGGCGGTCACTGGACAAGCAGGAGCTTTGATTCTGACCCAAGACTGCAGGGCAGAAAGACAGATCAGAAGCCAGATGTGAATCCAGGGTGCCCGTTCACACCAGCCCTATGATTGGGAAGGCAGAGACTGCTCAGCAGACCTGGTTACAGCGATTACAAATGAAGCCTTTGTAAACTCTAAAGTGCTGGGGAAACCCAAGGCCTGGCACTCCCCATCTGCTCTGCACACAGCGGGTCCTCTGCACCCCAGGAATTGGACAGAGGGGACAGAATTTGGAGGGAGGTCTTCCCCATCCACTTCTTACCTGGCTGGAGAAGGGCAGGCCCAGCCTCTTAAGAGCAGGCACTGTGTGGCTGGCATTGGCCACCATCTGCAGTGGGCTATGCAGTGTTCAAGCAACCAGGGCCACCAGGTCCAAGCTGACACCACCGTCCCTGTCACGGAGGGCCACGTTGGCCTGGGCCTGAGACTCCAGAGACAGAAAATAGCACAGGCTACTGAAGACAGGTTCATCTCCCTTCCCAGTCCAGGAACACACCAAACTTTGGGAGGGGCCATGTCCTGTGGCCCTCAAACACAACACCAGCGGGATAGGAAAAGGCTACCATGGGGGGCTGGGTGGGGTCAACCCCTTTTGAGCCTCCTTGACATCATCTGTCATCATTTGTCCCTGAGGACCTAGGCCTGAGTGGCTCCTCCTTTCATTGAAGTTGAAGTTGTTGAAATGACACCTCCTCCAAGAAGCCTCCCCTGACTACCCCTCTGAAGTCCCTCCCAATTCTTTGCTGCTAGGCATCCTCCATCCATCTCCCTGGAGTGGGGTTCCCAGCACAACCCAAAATGACCTCACTCCCTTACTTACTAGGTTCCTGCTCCCCTACTGCCACTCCATGGGAATGCCAGCCCCCTGGGGATGGGGTTTCTCTTAGGACAGCTCGTGACACACAACAGCGGGTCAGTGAGTACTTTCCAAATGACTGAGGGAGGCTGCTTACTGTAGGGATTCTTGGGGATTCTCTGAGCAGCCTGCAGATGAATCAGCATGAGGTCTGCTCTTGATAAATGGCCACTACGACCTGATACCCACCTGCAGCCACCTGGCTCTGGCTGGAGGGTCCCAACCCTCCCATCACCCCCCACAGAAGAGGAGAGCCTGGCTCACAATAGGAGTTTATTCTTTTACTTAAATTCCCACTGCTACACATAGAAACCCAGCGGGCCCAGGAGCCCCCGAGCAAACAGATGGCACCTACTCTATGTCAGATGCCAGGTTCCTGTGGGATGCAGCTCATGGCTCAGGCCCAAGTGACACTCAGTCAGGCTCCAGCACCTCCCATCTGGCCAGCAGGGTGGATAAGCCCCGCAGCTCTGAGCCTCGACTTTCTTATCAATAAGGTGGGCACAGCCCACCCGCCTCAAGGGACAGCATCCAGAGTAAATGGGGTTACACATGGGAAATGACCACCTGTAGGGCATGCAGGAGGCCTGGGAAATGCTTCCTTCCTTCCTCATTCCACACTCAACCACGTGTACCTACTACGTGCAGGCCAAGAGGAGGGAGGGGACACAATTCCCACGCCCGGGAGCACCTGGCTGTCAGAGATACCAAGAATGTTAACTACAGGCAGAAACTATCCCTGAGAGAGGGGACAGCAGATGGCGGACAGCCATGGGAGGAGGGAAAGGTCATCCCTGGCTGGGGGCAGCCACACTAGGCATCCTGGGTCAGGAACTAGAGCAGCATCAGTGTTCATCCAGAATGACCTCCCATCACTCCATCATTTGTCCCCAACAAATTCTGAGGTCAGCTCAGATTAGGGACAATTTCCTCACGTGACCCAGTCCTCCGTTCACCCCTCAGGAGGCTGAGGGCCAAAACTAAAGTTTTTGTTGTTTTTTTTTGTTGTTTATTTTTTTGAGATGGAGTCTCACTCTGTCACCCAGGCTGGAGTGCAGTGGTGCGATCTTGGCTCGCTACAACCTCCACCTCCCAGGTTCAAGTGGTTCTCATGTCTCAACCTCCTGAGTAGCTAGGACTACAGTCATGCACCACCACGCCCAGCTAATTTTTTGTTTTTTGTAGAGACAGAGTTTCACCATGTTGGCCAGGCTAGCCTCTAACTCCTGACCTCAAATGATCCACACACCTCAGCCTGACAACATGCTAAAATTACAGCCATGAGCCATTGCACCAAGCCCACAAATTAAAAAAAGTTTGAGGCCAACAGAAGATGCCCTAGGGGACTAGGGAGACCCAGGGGTCCTGAATGGTCAAGAGCCAGGTCTCCGTAATCTATCTGGGGGTCAGAAGGTAGCTCTGGGTTCAATCCTTGCTCCATCATTACCAGCTGTGTGGCCTGGGCCAGGTGACTTAACCTCTCTGAGCCTCCATTCCTCATCTGCAAAATGGGAGTGGCATTCCTAACCCTACCTCATATGCTCATTCACGCATGTTCAACACCTACTATGTGCCCTGCGGCAAAGCAGACAAAAGTCATCCCTGCCCTCATGGAGCACACATTCTGGTGATTCTAGTGTAGAGTAAATAAGAAACCAAGTTATTTGTATGTTACATGGTGTGTTCAAATGACAGAACTGGGGAGAGGGTGGGAGGAGATGGGGAGGTGGAAAAGAGGCCTCCCTGAGATGTCACTGGAAAAACACCTAAGGGAGGTGAGGGAGACAGGTAGGTGTGTGGGAGAGAGGCATTCCAGGTGGCAGGATCAGCCTGTGCCAAGGTCCTGGGGCAGCAGCAAACCTAGTGTGTTAAAGAATAGAAAGGAGTGGAACAGGTGGGGTTGGGCGCCGGGAGATGAGGTGAGATGGGGGAAGGGGGAGGGTTCTGCCAGCTTGAAGGCCCCTCTAAGAGCTGTGGCATTCCCCTGTGTGATGGGGACAGCTGTACTGTACTGAGCTTTTGTGTGTACACACCTTGCCTGGCGTGTAGGTAGTAAGTGCCCAGCCAATGTTGGCTCCTCCTATTGCTTTTATTTTCCCCCCATAATGGGCTGAACCATGGACCCCGAAAGGAGATAATGAAGTTCCACTCCCCTCACACTCTGTCCTATGAATATGACCTTATTTAGAAATAGGGTCTTGGCTGGGTGCGGTGGCTCACAACTGTCACCCCAGCGCTTTGGAAGGCCAAGGTAGGTGGATCACAAGGTCAGGAGTTTGAGGCCAGACTGATCAACATGGCGAAATGCTGTCTCTACTAAAAATACAAAAATTAGCCAGGCATGGTGGTGCATGCCTGTAATCCCAGCTACTCAGGAGGCTGAGGCAGGAGAATCACTTGAACATGGGAGGCAGAGGTTGCAGTGAGCCAAGATCACACCACCGCACTCCAGCCTGGGTGACAAAGTGAGATTCTGTCTTAAATAAATAAGTAAGTAAGTAAATGGTCTTTACAGATGGAATAAAAATAACTTCACATTCAAGACAGACGGGTGTTCAATCCACTGTGGATTGTTTAGTTTTATTTTGAGACAGGGTCTCATTCTGTCACCCAGGCTGGAGCACAGTGTTGCAATCATAGCTTACTGCAGCCTCGACCTCGGGTTCAAGCGATTTTCCTGCCTCAACCTCCCAAGTAGCTGGGACCACACACATGTGCCACCACATCTGGCTAAGATTCCTGTGTTTTAAGCCATTCCGTGTGTGGGAATTGGTTGCAGAAGTCCTAGGAAACTAATCTTCCTGCATTGGGAGTGAGGCCACTCATAAGCAAAGCTGTCCTGGTTGTCCCAGAGCCCATGGCCACACTGGGCTTAATGAGGTACCATCTGGGTCCAGGCCTGAGGCTGCTGGCTGGCCCAGGCATGGAAGAAGTTAGCTCCCCAGTCCCAGGGCTGTGCGCTGAGTGCCTTACCCTGTATCTGCAGTTCTACGAGCAGGGAGGCCTCACCTGAGAATCCAGCCCACAGCAAGTCCTCACTGTTATGCTGACTCTAGCCACAGGCTCCAGGTGCCCATCATGGTAACAGCAGCTCACAGAGTAGTTGAGAGATGTGGGTCACATCAGAATGCGTCCAGAAAGCTCAAAGCCCGAGATGCCATTGTGAATGTCCGTGAAGACCTGGAATGCCACCAAGGAGATGCTGGGCTGCCCTGTGCAGAGAGACAGCCAGCCCCAAGCAACCTGGCACTGGCTCTGACACACCCTGGGGTTATCAGTGCCATCCGTGTCCCTGTGGTGGGAGGAACTCAGACCATCTTGAAGGAGCATGTTCGATGACCAATGCAGTTACTCCAGCTAATTACACGTGCACCAAGAAACCCACAGAGAAAATACAGAGAACCAATCAGGAGGTGGGGCAGGCAGGGGAGAGGGAGCCTGGGGAGGACGGCTAGATCAAAACTCTGGGAAGAGGAAGATGTCCTGGCTGATGTGAAACAGGTTGGCAAACTACAGCCTACATCTTTTGTTGTAAATAAATTTTTATTGGAGCATAACCCTGCCTATTTGTCACAGGTGGGTGAACCAGAGCAACTCCATCTTGAACAGGGGCTTGGTAAAATGAGACTGAGACCTACTGGTCTGTATTCCCAGATGGTTAGGCATTCTAAGTCACAGGATGAGACAGGAGATCACACAAGATACAGGTCATGGCCAGGCATGATGGCTCATGCCTCTAATCCCAGTACTTCAGGAGGCTGAGGTGGATGGATCCCTTGAGGTTAGGAGTTCAAGACCAGCCTGGCCAATATGGTGAAATGTCATCTCTACTAAAAGTACAAAAAAAAAAAAAAGACCCAGGCATGGCGGCACCTGCCTGTAATCCTAGCTACTCAGGAGGCTGAGGTGGTAAGATTGCTTCAACTCGGGAGGTGGAGGTTGCAGTAAGCCGACATTGCACCACTGCACTCCAGCCTGGGGAACAGAGCAAGACTCTGTCTTCAAAAATAAAAAAGTAAAAAGGAATTCAGGTGTAGGCGTAGAGTGCATTAGCATGAGCAGGGGTGCTGTGGTGGTGGAGAAGGTGGTCAGGAAGGGCCTCTCTGTGAAGGTGATAGATGTGAGGGCTGAGCCTGGGGAGCCCTGGGGAGAGCAGCCCGGGAGGGCTCTAGGTGTTGATGCCATTTGTGGTCCTTTTGTTTTGTTTTGCTTCATTTAGTTTTTGAGAAAAATTCTTGCTCTCTCACCCAGGCTGGAGTGAAGTGGCACAATCTCAGCTCACTGTGATCTCCACCACCCAGGTTCAAGCCACCTCAGCCTCCCAAAGAGCTGGGATGACAGGTGTGAGTCACTGCACCTGGCCTAATCATCAACATGTTTAAATTCTTCTGAAAGCTGTGCTTCAGGAAGAGTGTTCTGACAGCCATCGGAAATAAATGACAGAATGGCAGGACAAGGATTATGTCAGTGACAGGGTGGCTGTGGACATCTGCTGGCCAGCAGCAGGGAAACCACTGGGACCCCAGATTCTACCTCTGCAGCCCACCTGCACCTGAACCCTTGTCCCCACATGTAGAAGCCTGGAACTCTCAGAACAGGAGACCTCATCAGCCGCTGCCACCTTCACCAGAATGATGTGATTAATTCGTTCACACAGAAGACAGCAGGAACCCTGAGAGAACAGGATCCAGAATGTGTGGGTTTTGATGGACAGGGTGGTAGATCTGGGAGGCTCCACCTACCTCACCCCCTGACCCCCACACTCCTTCCCCAGTCCTGCTCGGCATAGAGGCTAGAGTGACATCACCAGAAATGTAGATGGTTGGAAGGACACCAGCGACACGGAGAAGAGGAGGCCGGAGGTCCACAAGGCGCCCAGCTCCTGGCCTCGGATGCCCAGGACTCTGTCCACAAAGGCTCCCTCCCAGCCATGGAACTTCATGGTCCTCGAGTTCCTGAGGATGGAGCTGGTGAGCCAGGCCCCCTGTCCTTCTGCCTCATTTGCTCTCCTGGGATTGGAGGGAAGAGAGAGATGAAGACATGGCCGGTCCAAAATTCTCCCCTATGCCCTGACAGTCACCCTGCAGCAAATCCCACTGATCTCACCAAGTGCGTCCCAAAGCTGTCTGCCTCTCTGCATCTCTGACCCTCAGTCCTGATCCATCCACCATCATTCTGTGCTTGGACCCCTGCAGGAGCTGAGCCGGGACCACTGCCATGGGGAGGCAGCTTCTGATGCACGGAGAACAGAGGCTGCCCCTGAGCCCACCTGTGGATGGCGCCATCAGGAATGCTAGGTGGAGGTGGGTAATGCCTGAGCTACATCTTTTTTTTTTTTTCTTTCACATTTTTGGTGGAGTTAGGGGGATCTCACTATGTTGCCCAGGTTGGCCTCAAGCTCTTGAACTCAAGTGATCCTCTGCCCCCGGCTTTCTAAAGTGCTGGGATTACAGCCTGAGCTAAACATTAAATGACCAGGAGGTGGGTGCTGGGCAGGCAGAGGATAGGGGGATAGAGCCGGGAAGAGGGAGGGGAGGCCTTCAGACAGGGGGCAGCAGAAACCCAGGCACAGGGAGCAGCATGACTCGGAGGACACTCAGTGTGGCCAGGGGAGTGCGTGGGCAGGGTCACTTGGCACTTTAGGGTCAGGCAGGAGTTTGGGGTCTCCCGTGCTTCACCGAGGGAGGGGGGCATCATCAGAAGGCAGCTGCCTGGAGGGGTTTTTTTATTTTTTGAGATGGAGTCTTGCTCTCTTACCAGGCTGGAGTGCGGTGGCACGATCTCGGCTCACCGTAACCTTTGCCTCCCGTGTTCAAGTGATTCTCCTGCCTGAGATTCTAGAGTAGCTAGGATTATAGGTGCCTGCCACCATGCTCAGCTAATCTTTGTATTTCTTAATAGAGATGGCATTTTGCCATTTTGACCAGGCTGTTTTGGAATGCCTGACCTCAGTTGATCCGCCTGCCTCGACCGCCCAAAGTGCTGGGATTACAGGTGTGAGCCACCATGCCTGAAGGAGGCCACGCCGGAGGCTGGAGAAACAGTCCAAGTGACAGATGGATATTGGGACAGTTGGGACTAGAGAGGAAATAAGTTCCTTTCCTCCATCCCCCTTCCCTCCCTCCCTCCCTCTCTCCCACCTTTCTTTCCTTTCTTCCCTACTCCTTTCTTCCGCTCTCCTGCCCTTTTGTTCTTCCCTCTCCTTTTTCCCCTTCCTGCTCCCTTTCTTCCTTCCCTCCCTCATTCCTTCTCTTCCTCTTTTAACTGTTTCCTTCCCTCCATCTGTCCTCCCCTTTCCTTTCTTTCCTTCCCTCCCTCCTTTTCACTCCTCCCCTCCCTCCTTCCTTCCGTAGTTCTCAAACACTGATCCAGCACCTTCTGCATGCCGAGCACTAACTAGTTACTGAGTCTGCCACAGGGAGTGGCCCGTGCTGCTGCGGAGCTTCCAGGCTTCCAGTCTAAGGAGAGCGAGGCCATCAGCCCCTGCCAGGCGCTTCCTGCAGGGCCCTTTAGGAAGTGGGAAGTGCTGGGGAAAAGCAAAAATGAACCCAAGACAGGCCAAGGAAGGGAGCTGCTGGGAGGAGAGGGATGGGTGGGCCGTGTCCTTGCTGGATGGTGGTGAGGGAGGCGGCCCTGACTGCAGGGGGTGCTGGAGGGTACAAGGGTCTTCTGGAGTGAGGGTGGTCCGGGGTGGAGGATACAGCTAAAGCAGATGCCTGGAGAGATGTGTGAACATCAGGCAGGTGTGAGGATGGTGAAGAGGGGTAGGTGGGAAAGGGAGGAAGACGGATGGAAGGTGAGGCTGGAGGCAATGAGGCAGCTCAGGGCAAGCCTGGTGGCTCAGACCGAGGAAAATGGGGCCTCTGTGGGTCTGAGCAGAGGAGGGTGCAATGGATTCAGCTCACACAGGTCTCCTGTGGCTGGAAGTGGAGAGAGGCTGGGGCAGAAGTAGGGAGTGAGCCAGGGCCTTGCTGCTGGATGCATTTTCAAGGTGATGTCAAGCAAATCTGCTGACTGATGGGGTGCAGAAGAAAAAGGCATTGATCTGACCCAGGGCCTGGGGCCTGAACACTGAAGAGAGGAGCCGCCATCCACTGCGATGAGGAAGGGGCGGGGCAGGTCTACACAATGGGCAACTCACAGAGACAAGAACAAAGCCAGACCCACCGGCTCCCAGTCAGCTCTCCCCTCCCCATCGCCCACACCAGGGCCTCTGTCTTCCTCCCTACTTTCTGCCTGGTCTGTCCCTTTCCCAAAAGCCGAACCTGACTGTGATTCCTCTTCTTGGTGATGAAGTAATTCAGAGGGAGGAGGCTCAGGAAGACAGCGATGGTGGAGGGACCCAGGAGCTGGGGACAGAGGGAACAGAATGTCAGGAGATCCCGAGGAGCCCAGCTGCCAGAGACATGTGAACCACAGCAACTCGATCTTGAATAGGAGCTGGGTAAAAGGAGGTTGAGACCTACTGGGCTGCATTTCCAGATGGTGAAGGCATTCTAAGTCACAGGGTGAGACAGGAGGTCAGCACAGGATACAGGTCACAAAGACCTTGCCAGTAAAACAGGCTGCAGTAAAGAAGCCTGTCCAAAACCCACCAAAACCAAGATGGCCAGGAGAGTGACCTCTGGTCGTCCTCACTACTACACTGCCACCAGCTCCATGACAATTTACAAATGCCATGGCAACGTCAGAAAGTTGCCCTATATAATCTAACAAAGGGGAGTCATGAATAGTCTACCCCTCATTCAGCATGTCATGGAGAAATAACCCTAAAGATGGGCACCAGCGCCCTTTGGGCTACTCTATGGGGTAACCATTCTATCTTTACTTTCCTAAAAAACTTGCTTTTTCAGGAAAGAATAAACTTGCCCTGTGGCTCACACCTGTAATCCCAGCACCTTGGGAGGCTGAAGCAGGTGGATCACCTGAGGTCAGGAGTTTGAGATCAGCCTGGCCAACATGGTGAAACCCCATCTCTACTAGAAATATAAAAATTAGCCAGGTGTGGTGGCAAGCACCTGTGATCCCAGCTACTCAGGAGGCTGAAGCAGGAAAATCACTTGAACCCGGAAGGTGTAGGTTGTAGTGAGCCAAGATCACACCACTGCCCTCTATCTAGGCTGGGCAACAGAGTGAGAGTCCATCTCGAAAACAAAACAAAAACAAACAATAAAAAAACCCCCAACAAACCAACCAACCAAAAAAATGTGCTTTCACTTTATAGACTCACACTGAATTGTTTCTTGCACGAGATCCAAGAACCGTCCCTTGGGGTCTGGATCGGGTCCCCTTTCCTGTAACACAGCTGCAGAACCTGAAGAGGGTCAGACTTGGATCCTAAGATGGGGAGTCGGGGAATGTAATAAGGGCAGCCACCAGGTCCCAGGGATCTGGGCTCATGGGGGTCTCCTGGTTCAGGAGGCGCCTGCTGAAGATGGGTTCCTTCAATGTCAGGGAGGGGAATGACCCACTTACACGATGCGGAGAGAGTCATATTCAAGACAGAACATGCACACACAGGAGTAGGACTGGGGGGTGTTCCTGGCCACAACAGTGAAGTTGAGACCGCTGGAATCAGGACTGCGTTCAAATCCTGACTCTGACGATTTTGAGGGTGGCCTTGGGGCAAGTCACCTCCCTAATATGCAGTTCCCTTGTCTGCAAAATGGGAACAGATTTGTCCTCATTTTGCATGTTTGCTTATTACATTTAAGTATTTTCCTAATCTTCATTTCACCCTCATGAGCGTTGTCAGACTTAGCAAATCATCATACAGATTATTTACCTTTGAAGACAAAGAGTGAATAAGGTTTTAGTTTAAGCCTCGTGCATTATTTGGGACATACACTGAGAGTCCGAAACTCTCACCTCACTGAATGTCCTGTGTTTTCTCTGGGAACCCTACTCCTCACCAATGTGGTGATTTTGGGATATATCCCCTCTCTCAGCTTTGGTTTCTATTTCTGGAAAATTTGGAAGTTGCGGGGTAGAATAAATGATTTTTAAGATGCTGTGACTTTCTGAGAGTCCTTCACAGGTTACTTGAACCCATTCTCTCACCAAGCCCCACCCCAACTCTAGTCTGCATGCCTCAGTTTCCCCTCTCAGTCCTTAGGAATACTATTTTTTTTTTTTTGAGACGGCGTCTCTCTCTGTTACCCAGGCTGGAGTGCAGTGTCACAATCTTGGCTCACTGCAACCTCTGCTTCGCAGCCAATTCTCCTGTCTCAGCATCCCTAGCAGCTGGGATTACAGACGTGCGTCACTATGCCTGGCTAATTTTTGTATTTTTAGTACAGACAGGGTTTCAGCATGTTGCCAGACTGGTCTCGAACTTCTGGCCTCAAGTGATCTACCCACCTCAGCCTCCCTAAGTGCTGGGATTACAGGTTTGACCCACCCCACCCAGCTCAAAGAAAAGAGAACACGATTTTCTAATTTTGGGTCTGTTAATTTATGCAGCAATGGCGCCACCTGGTGGCTGCATGGAGAAGTGCCCTGAGGGTAAACCGCCCACAGCAGGGGTTGGAAAAACTCAAGGGAATCTGACAGAAGATGACCATGTCTCTCTGGGGAAAAAACGGTTCATTAAACTGTAGCAACCCCAGTATCCACCCCTCCTTCACCAGGATTTCATGGTGATATTAGGAGCTGTCTACGAAGAGGCAGGAAAAGTGCACAGGGAAAGTGACACGGTGCATTATTATTTATTTTTTTTGAGGTGGAGTCTTGCTCTGTCAGGCTGGAGTGCAATGGTGTGATCCCGTGTAACTGCAACTTACGCATCCTGGGTTCAAGCGATTCTCCTGCCTCAGCCTCCTTAGTAGCTAGGATTACAGGCACCTGCCACACCATGCGTGGCTAATTTTTGTATTTTCGGTAGTGATGAGGTTTTGCCATGTTGGCCAGGCTGGTCTCGAACTCCTGACCTCAAGTGATCCACCTGCCTCAGCCTCCTAAAGTGCTGAAATTACAGGCATGAGCCACCGCACATGGCCTAGTCTCTGATTTTTAGCAACGATGGTGGCAACCTGATCAATTGCCCTGAATTTTCCCATGTTCTTCCTCGCTCCTTTCTTTCTTCCTAATGATAATATGTATGCACTGCACACCAAGCACTCTCTGAGTGCCTTCGATTGTACTTGCTAAGCACCTATTGTTTGCAAGGCCCTGCAATACAAGGTGAAGGCATTAGAAAACGTCCTGGCCCCTGGTCCTGGCAAAAACAATCATATGCATGCGCATTTCATTTTTTTTCAAGTATTCAATTATAATCAAAATGCCACTAACATTTTTCACAAGGCCGGGCACAGTGGCTCACACCTGTAATCTCAGCACTTTGGGAGGCCTAGATGGGTGGATCGTTTGAGGTCAGGTGTTGGAGACCAGCCTGGCCAACTTGTTGAAATCCGGTGTCTATTAAAATTCAAAAATAGCCAGACCCAGTGGCACACACCTGTAATCCCAGCTCCTCAGGAGGCTGAGGCTGGAGAACTGTTTGAACCCAGGAGGCGGAGGTTGCAGTGAACTGAGATTGCACCACTGCACTCCAGCCTGTGTGATGTAGCAAGACTGTCTCAATAAAGCAAAACATTTTTTTTACAATTTTTAGAAACAGGATCTTGCTCTGTCTCACAGCTGGAATTCAGTGGCGTGATCACAGCTCACTGTAACCTTGAACTCCTGGCCTCAAGCAGTTCTCCTGCCTCAGCCTCCCAAGTAGTTAGTGCTATAGGTGTGCACTACCAACACGCCCAGTTAATTAAAAAAAATTTTTTTTTGTACAGATAGGATCTCTCTGGCTGATATGTTACCCAGGCTAGCCTTGATCTCCTGGCCTCAAGTGACCCTCTCACCTCAGCCTCCATATGCCATTATACCTTAAATGTACCTAGCCAGGGCTCATGCCTGTGATCCCAGCACTTTGGGAAGCCAAGATAGGTGGATCACTTGAGGCCAGGAGCTTGAGAGCACCTGGCCAATGTAGTGAAACCTCATCTCTACTAAAACTACAAAAAATTAGCTGAATGTGGTAGTGCCTGTAATCTGAGCTACAAGGGAGGCTGAGGCATGAGAATTGCTTGAACCTGGGAGGCAGAGGTTGCAGTGAGCTGAGATCATGCCACTCCACCCGCCTGGCCAACAGAGACTCTGTCTCAAACAAACAAACAAACAAACATCTAGCCAGGGCTCTGGAAACCATGGCATACAGTATCTACATGGGAGAAAGAGATCCCACCACCTGTTTTTATATAGCCCATGAGCTGCACAATAATGTTTGTTGGTTTTATATTTTTAAATACTTGACAAAAATCAGGCTGGGCACAGTGGCTCACACCTGCAATCCCAGCACTTTGGGAGGCTGAGGCGGGTGGATCGCCTGAGTTCAGGAGTTGGAGACCAGCCTGGCTAACATGGCGAAACCCTATCTCTAATAAAATACAAAAATTAACCAGGCCTGGTGGCATGCACCTGTAATCCCAGGCTATAGTGTAGTGGCACAATCTAGGCTCACTGCAATCTCTGCCTCCTGTGTTCAAGCAATTCTCCTACCTCAGCCTCCCGAGTAGCTGGGAATACAGGTGTGCACCACCATGCCCACCTAATGTTTTTATAGTTTTAGTAGAGATGGAGTTTCACCATGTTGGCGAGGATGGTCTCGATCTCCTGACCTTGTGATCCGCCCACTTCAGCCACCCAAAGTGCTGGGATTACAGGCATGAGCCCCAAGGCTTTTTTCTTTTTTTTGAGACAGGGTCTCACTCTGTGCAGATGCAGACTGCGCTGAGCTCTGACTGTACTACTGCACCCAGGCTGGAATGCAGAGGTGACATCATGGCTCACTGCAGCCTCCACCTTCCTTGGATTCAAACAATCCTCCCCCCACCCAGCCTCCCGAGTAGCTGGCTACAAGAATGTGCCACCATGTCTGGCTTTTTGGTGTTTTTTGTAGAGACTGGGTCCCCCTATGTTATGCATGCTGGTCTCAAACTCCTGGCTGCAAGCAGTCTTCCTGCCTTAGCCTCCCAAAGTCCGGATATTACAGCCGTGAACCACAGTATTCAGCCTGTTTCATCCTTACAATGGAATTTTTTTTTTGAAGACAGGGTCTCACTCTGTCGTCCAGGCTTACTGCACGCAGATGCGATTGTGGCTCACTGCAGCCTCCACCTCTCAGGCTTAAGCAGTCCTCCTGCTTCAGCCTCTCAGTAGCTGCGATCACAGGTGCACCACCATGCAAGACAAACTTATTTTTTTGTAGAGATGGGCTTTCACCCTGTTGCCCGGGCGGGTCTCAAACAGCTGGGCTCAAGTGATCCTCCAGCCTCAGCCTCCCAAAGTGCTGGGATTACATATGAGAGCTGCCAAACCCAACCTGTTTTATTGCTTATAGTAGTCACCTGTATTAGAAGACATTCCATTGTGTTCAAGCCCCTGGCTGACCAAAAACTCAACGGCCATTCCTCTGAGCCTGTTTATAAAGAAGAAGCAGGAAGATCAGTGGTGAGGGGCAAGGGTGCCAGACAGGCCGATCCTCTATCATGCCCACAGAGAAACCCTTTTTTCTCCAGGGCCTGGGGAGCAGCCAGGTTCCACGAGTTAAATGCAGATCTAAACCATACCAAGCTGGGATTGCAGTACACTTTCCTCTTCTGAAGAGTAGCTAGGGATTCCAACTTGGTAAGAGGGAGACTGTGGCAGAGCCAGGCTAGACAAGGACTAATCACCTGAAAAAGACTGCCATCAAAGGACTTGGTGAGTGCTGGGTGCCGTGGCTCAAAACTGTAATCCCAGCATTTTGGGAGGCTGACTGAGTTGGGTGGATCACTGGAGGCCAGGAGTTCGAGTCCAGCCTGGGCAACATAACAAAACCCTGTCTATACTAAAAACACAAAAATTAGACAGGCATGCTATGCTTCTGTAATCCCAGCTACTTGGGAGGCTGAGGCAGGAGAATCTTTTTAACTGGGTAGGCAGAGGTTGAAGTGAGCTGAGATTATGCCACTGCCTTCCAGTCTGGGAGACAGAGTGAACCTGTGTCTCAAAAAAAGAAAAAGAAAATAGCCTTGGCAGAGTGGTTGGCCTGACAATGCCTTCCCTGGGTTTCTCCTGGGTAGGGCTCTGTCATGAGGAGGTGCTTTTGTTTCCCTGTTCATGGTCCACATCCAAGAAATTTCTTTTTCTGGGAGTTGGGTTGGGGACAGAACTGGAAACCTTCCTTTAGGTGATTTGTTGTTGTTGTTGTTGTTGTTTTTTGAGATGAAATCTCATTGTGTCACCTAGGCTGGAGTGCAGTGGCTCAATCTCAGCTCACTGCAACCTCCTCCCTTCCGGTCTCAAGCGATTCCCATGTCTCCGCCTCCTAAGTAGCTGAGATTACATGCATGTGCTACTGCACCGGCTAATTTTTGTATTTTTTATAGAGATGGGTTTTCAAACTCCTGACCTCAAGTGATCTGCCCATTTCGGCCTCCCAAAGTGCTGGAATTATAGGCATGAGCTACCATACCCAGCCCCTTCAGGTGGGTTTTGAGGCTTCACTACAATACTAATTTTCTGTTGCTTCTGCAACAAATTACCGCATGCTTAGTGGCTTGAAACAAAACAGATGTATGCCCTTACAGTTCTGAAGGCCAGAATTCTAAAGTCAGTCTTACTGACTCAAGGGGGAAGCAGGGTCAGTGCCTTTGGAGGCTCTGCAGGAGAATCCCTTTCCTGGCCCTGGAGATGGCCTGCAATCCTCAGTGTGTGCTGCCCTTCTTGAATGACTTAAGTTTCCTGCTTCCATTACTACGCCTCCCACCACTCTCCATGACCTGCTCTGCCCTTATAAGAATCCGGGTGAGTACACCAACCCAGCTGGGACAGGCTGGGATAATCTTCCCAGCCAAAGATTCTTAAGTTCATTATATCTGCAAAGCACCTTTTGCCATACCAGGTCATGTTCACTCGTTCTTGCGATTAGGATATGGGCACCTTGGGGGGTTACTATCAGCCTACTACAGCTAGGCTGCAAAACTATTACACCCTTTTGGTGTTTTAATGATTGAGAGAAAAAGGGTTGGGATTTTTTTGGGGAATGGGTTCCTCTTAAACATGTATCTTTAAACTCTGGGGTCCATCTTAATCTTGTTTTTTTTTTTTCTTTCTTTTTTTTTTTTAAATTACTTTTTTGATACGGAGGCTTGCTCTGTTTCCCAGGCTGGCAGCGGCAAGGTCTTGGCTCACTGCAATGTCTGCCACCCGGGCTCAGGCAATTCTCCCACCTCAGCCTCCTGAGTAGCTGGGACTACAGGTGCCTGCCACCACACCTGACTAAGTTTTGTATTCTCAGTAGAGAAGGGGGTGGTGGTGGGAGAATGGGGGTTTCTACTCTGTTTCCCTGAGCACAAAGCGATCTGGCTGCCTCTGCTCGCAAAGTGCTGGGATTACAGTCCTGCACCAGTGCACCTGGCTGCTGTAAAGTCTTATTTCCACACAGCTGAGACATGTTTTTGGAATTTTGCTAAAGGGCCCCTGGAGACCTCCTGATGGTGGTTTTCCTGTTGTTGTGTTTAATTTGATTGATCTTTTCTGCTTTCCAGAAATTAAAAGGCTAACATGAGGTAATAAACTTTAAAACTTCTCTTTTCATTTATTTATTTATTTTTTGAGAT
>NW_022436942.1:88990280-89186728 GCF_009761245.1 Sapajus apella | reverse complement strand
GCTTCTCCAACTCCCATTACACACAAATCCCCAGGGGTCTTGAAAAATGCAGGCCCCAACTCAGCAGGTCTGGGCTGGGGTCTGAGACCATGCATTTCCAACAAGATCCAGAGGAAGCGGATTCCTTGGAGCCAGTGTGGACATCAGGGAGCTCCCAACCCTTTGTGGGGGCAGAGACGGCTACAACTGTCCAGCCTACACCAGGGGCTGCTCCAAGAAAAGTCATTCAACCAGACCCCACAGCTCACCCTGATAACCCCTGGAGGGGACATCAACTTTCTTCCCACTCCCCCCAAATCCATGAGGCCCTTCCAGCTCGAGTGCCCACACAGGGATCTGCCCAATGCCATCTTCCTTCCGCTGTCGTCCTGAGCAGAGGCTCACGGGAGGCTTCTGATTGGTTGAGCCCAGGTCACATGAGGGGCCTGACTGCAAGCGATGCTGGGAAATGGAGTCTGGTTCCTCCTTGGAACTGTGTGAGGGAGCCTGAGGGTCATGTGCGCATAGGAAGGGCACTCACGGGGATCATCAGAGGCCACAAAATGCCATAGCAGCTTTTCCCAGAGCCTGGAGGAGATGCAGATGGTCGTCCTGCTGTTCCTGAGAGTGGCTGTGGGGACGGACTCACTGTGATCCCACAACAGGCTGCAGCTGAGAGCCCCAGTATGCCCAGCACCTCTGGCCTCTAGCTTCCTTCCTTCCCTGAATTACTGGGCTCAGTTTTTAAATTTAATTTTTTATTGTTGCATAATAGATGTACATATTTCCAGAGTACCTGTGATAATTTAATATATTCATATAATTTGTAAGTATAATTGGGGTTACCCACCACCAGTTACCTGATGGATATTTGAATATAAAAATTTACAATTTGAGAACAAAATCCTTCAGACTTCTACCAAATACTTCATTGTTCTTTGATTCCAATGTACTCATAATGGTTTAATTTCTTAATGACTGTCTTTGTTAAGCTATTCTAAAACTAGCAATTCAGGCTTTACAGAGATAACGATTTTGTCCTTTTATCTCATTGGGTTATGATGGTTTGTTACAAGTACCGAAACTCAATAACACATATAACTGGCACAAGCAGATTTCAGACCAGTCAGCATTTCCCTGAGCAGGAGCACACGTGTCTGGGGACTGGAGAGGGGCTGACCCTACACGTGGTCAGCACCCTCGGGCTGTGCTCAGTGTGTCTAGAGGGAAGAGTAAGTCAACGTGGGGATTCACCATGTGGATATAGACCAAAGTGTCTTCTACTAAGTTATTACATGGTACAAAATAGGACTCTGGTGCCCACTCATGTACCTTTTAAAATCTCTCTATATATACTCAACAGAGAGATAGTATGAGCAATCTTAAACGATTTAGGTAATTCCATCAAGGAGCTAAGCCTTGACAGCAGGGGAGTGGGGGCTGGAATCTGCTGTCCCCTCATCAGTCTCTCCTGTAGGTGAACAGCTCGCCATCCTCAGGGTGATCCCAGGGTTTAAAATTACATTTTTCATTCAAGAATCCTACAGACAATGCATTCATTTCATGTGCTGCTCAACAGAAAAGAAAAATAGAATCCAGTGATCTCTCGCAATGCTAAACAATTCCAGTGATTCCTGAAGGAACTGAATTTAAATGCTGTGCCCTACAGCAAGTAGCTGTCATTCTTCACAGCCAGGTTTACTGTGCTTAACCACCCCACACTGGGTCCTGGGTGGTAAGTGTCCAGCTTAGACTGGAGTAGGCTTGTGTGGAATCAATCCTGGATCCACACCTTGCTGGATGTGGCCAACTCTGTGAACTCTCGTTGGCCTCAGTTTTTACATTGGTAAAAAGCAGGTGACAGTGGTACCAGCTTCAATGGGCAAGCATTAAATAAAATAATCCATGAAGAGCCCTTAGCATGAGGACTGCCACACAGCAGGTGCTCAGTCAATGCTGTTACTATTAACATCGCAAGCACAAGATAGACTTTACATTAAACAGTGCAGAGGTAATATAAACATCCATCAAGCCACGTTTCAGGGCACTGGCAAATGAAGATTAGAAGGCTTTTTATCAAATACATTCCCATCTCTCTCATAAATAGGTCCCTAGACTCAAATAATTCTTTATGTGAAATGTACATAGTTGTTTCTAAGCCCATATTTCTTATTGCCTCAGTCTTAATGCTTAAACCTGTATTTTAGAAGAATAACAGGAATTGGAGTTACTATTTATTATTTTTCAAGATTAAAATTGATTTTCAGATTTTATCCAATATTGCCTATGGGTTATTAACATTTAGTCAGAGCTCCCGTTTCACAGTCTCCACATCTCAGTCCTCCTGCTTGTCATCCAGAAAAAGAGAGTCTCCCTGAGTTTTTAGGCAACTCACTTTAGATTATTTTTAATTTATTTCTGAGAGAAAACTGAAATTGCTCAAACTTAAACTTTCCCATTTTCTCTCAGCCTCCTGTGTCAGCAAATATTTCTTTTTCTCCATTTTTTCAGCTAAAATATACATAACATAAAATTAACCGTTTTAAAGTGAACAATTCAGTGACGTTTGGCGCATTCACAATGCTGTGCAACCACCACCTCTATCTAGTTCCCCAGTGGAGCCGTCCCTCGGAATCCACGAGGGCCCAGTTCCAGGAGCCCTGCAAATACCCAAATCTACGAATGCTCAAGCAGTTTATATAAAATGGCCTACTGTTTTGGTTATTGTGCTGCTGTTGTCATAGGCTCCTTCAAATGTCACTTTTCCCGCCTGAAACCTCTGTGGCTGGCAGCGCCTCGGCCTGAGTTTTGCTCGGGCCTGTGGGCCTGGCTTTGCCCACTCAGCCAGCAGGCTGCACTTGGGAGCGCTACCAGCTTAGGTCCCACGCCTGCCAAGAGGGGTCAAGTGCAGAGCCGTGAGGGCTGTGTGCGTGAGCATGGGGTCTGGCCCTGCACACAGCCAGCCATGCCAGCTGCAGCAGGGTGGGCAGCTCCAGGTGCTGGCACAAGCAGCAACTTCATGCAAGGCTGCAGCAGGGCCGGGCCTACTGCAAGCGGCTTTCCACTGTGGGCACCAGGAAACATGGTGGCACTCAGAGGCTCGGAGACATCAGGAACTGCAGAGCCCCACAAAGGGTGTCGCAGCCCTGGCTTGGGGAGCCCCTAGGCCTGAGCTCTGTGCCCAGAGTGCAGCCTGCTGGCTGAATGGGCAGAATGAGCCCACTGGGCCTGAGCAGCACTTGGGCAAAAGCGTCTCCAGCACAACTCTTCTCTCCTTGTTCCTGCAACACGGCGAGCAGGGGGCATGTTTCAGCCCTGTTTGTGTATAGCTCTTTCGATGGTGCCACTCAGTGGGTCCCAAGGTCTTGTCCCAGGTCCAGGAAGAATGGCTGAGATGGTTTTGCTGTGTCCCCATTCACATCGCAGCTTGAATTGTATCTCCCAGAATTCCCACGTGTTGTGGGAGGAACCCAAGGTGAGGTAATTGAATCACGGGGCCGGTCGTTCCTGTGCCATTCTCATAATAGTGAATAAGTCTCACAAGATAGGATTGGTTTATCAGGGTTTCCGCTTTTGCTTCCTCCTCATTTTTCTCTTGCTGCCACCATGTAAGAAGTGCCTTTTGCCTGCCTCCATGATTCTGAGGCCACCCCAGACATGTGGAACTACAAGTCCAATTAGACCTCCTCTTCTTCCCAGTCTCAGGTAGGTATTTATCAGCAGTGTGAAAACAGACCAACACTATGAGGTACTCAGACAACAGGAAGGTGAGCAAGGTGGAAAAGAGCTTTACTGAGCTACAGAACAGCTTTCAGGAGACCCAGAGGGGGTAGCTCCTTTCTGCAGGCAGGTGGCCCTGATGAATGTCCAGCTCTCAGCCAAGAGGAGACCGCAGTGGGTAGCTTCTTTCTGCAGACAGGCCAGCTCTCAGTGGTGCCCAGCTCTCGCTGGTGCCCAGCTCTCAGTGGAGAGGAGACTTGGAGTGGATAGGTCCTTTCTGCAGGAAGGTTGTCCTGATGATTTGAGGAGACCCAAGGTGGGTATGTCCTTCCCACAGCTGGTAGCCAGTGAGATCTCTGTGAGTCCGGCTGAGTCTGGACTTCAGAAGGGAGGAAGTGCATGCTGATTGGTCCATGGACGGCCATGAGTGGGCCTGTAAAAAGCATCACAAGTTCTTACTCCAGGCCGTGGACTTCACCAGGAAACTGACCTCACCTGGAATTGGTGGGACTCCACCTAGCCCGTATGCTTCTGGGCATCCCTGGCTTGAAGGTGGGGCTTCACTGGGGACCCCCCCTTTCTGCCCACCCAAGAGCCTGTCTGTCTCTTGCTGCCATCAATCATGCTGTCCACAGTGCCCAGGTTGTGCCAAGGGGCAGCTGTAGGCTCATGCCAAACCACCCTCAGTGCCCCCTTGGCCTCCCTCTGATGCTCGTCAACACCTAAATTCCGGAGGCGGCCAAAGTGGCAGGGGCCTGGCATCTCAGTGCCACCCTGAGAAAATGCACACCCAGCCAGGTTGAGACAGCTCCCAGGCTCAGCCTCAACTTTGCTTCAAAATCAGAGCAGGCACCAGAAGCAGGAAGAAGCCAGGCAGCAGGAGCAGGCACATGCCAGCCTGCAGAGGAAGGGCATTCCCAGGCCCCTGAGGTCAAAGGGAAACCTGGGTCTGCAGCCATGGCCGGGCAGCTGCAGCTGTGCCTGGGAGCACAGGGCTCCAGCCCCAACAACTCGGAAGGGGGCGGGGTTCCCACCTGTTTCTGGTTCCCACTGGCTCCACGGAGCGGGCAGCCCAGCCACGCCTTCCCCGCTGCAGCTGTTGTCTTCACTGTGGCTGCTCCAGATGGGCCACTGCTGCCATCACCATCATGTGTACACAAGTATTTCTTACAATACCTGTGTTCAATTCTCTGGGGTATATACCTGGGAGTGGAATTGCTGGGTCACATGTCCTATAGTTGAAATGTGATCCCCAGTGTCAGAGGTGGGGCCTAGTGGGGGGTGTTTTGGCCATGGGAGCAGGTGTCTCGTGAATCAATTAAAGCCCACCCTCAGGAGTGAGTTCTCGCTCTGTTAGTTCCCAAGAGAGCTGATTGTTACAAAGAGCCTCAGACCTCCCCTTCTCTCTTCTGCTTTCTCTCTTGCCAGTGATCCCTGCATCCCCTTCACCTGGCTCCCCTTTACTTTCCACCATGAGTAGAAGCACCCTGAGGCCCTCACCAGAAGCCAAGCAGCTGCTGGTGCCATGCTTCTATACAGCCTGCAGAACCATGAGCCAAAGAATCCTCTTTTCTTCATAAGTTAGCCAGTGTCAGGCATTCCATTATAGCAACACTAAATGGACTAAGATATGGGTAATTCTGTTTAACTTTTCGAGGGACCTCCAAAGTTTTTATGTGAACTACATCATTCTACATTCCCATCAGCAAGGTACAAGGGTTCAATTTCTCCACATTCTGGGCAACTCTTTTTATTTTCAATCTCTCTCTCTCTCTCTCTCTCTCTCTCTCTCTCTTTTGCTTATAGCTATCCTTGAAGCTGTGAACTGGTATTTCATTGTGGTTTCAATATACATTTTCTAAATGACCAATGATATCGATCATCTTTGCTTCTGCTTGTTGATTTATATATCTTCTTAGGAAAAATGTCTATTTGAGTCTTTTCCAATTTTTAATATTATGTTGTCTTTTATAGTCAAGTTATGAGTTTTTATATAGCCTGCATATGAGACCTTTGTGAGATAAATGATTCACAAATGTGTTCTGCCATTCTGTGGATTGTCTTTTCACTTACTTGGTAATGTTCATGATGGTTAAATATTTTAATTTATTATTTTACTTATTTTTTAATTGATAGATTATTTCTATGCATACTTATTGGATACAGTGTGATGTTTTGATACATGTATATATTTTGAAATAATCAGATCAGGGCATATAGCTTTCCTGACGCCTTATACATGTATCGTTTCTTTGTGGTGACAACATTCAAGGTCCTCTCTTCCAGCTATGTTGAAATATACAATTCAGTATTTTTAACCATAAGCCCCTTACTGTGTAACAGAGCACCGAAGCTTACTGCTGTTGCCTAACCCTAACTTGGCACCTGTTCATCTGTTTCTCCCCACTACCCTCTCCAGCTTCTGGCAACCACTATTCTATTCTCTATGGAAAGACAAATGCCACCTGATCTCACACATATGTGGAATCAACTTCTTTAGATTCCACATATGTGTGAGATCAGGTGGCCTTTGTCTTTCTGTGCCTGGCATATTTCACTTAACATAATGTCCTCCAGGTTCATTCAAATTGCTGCCAATGACAGAATTTCATTCTTCTTATGGCTGAAGAGTATTCAATTGTGTATATATGCCACATTTTATTTATCCATTCAGTCTGTTGGTGGATACTTAGGTTGATTCCATAGGTTGACTTTTGTCAAGGTGGTCTCAGATGAAGATGAGAAACTTGTTGGGAACTGAAGTAAACATTACTCTTGATATGCAAAGAGGCTGGCAGTATTTTGCTCCTGCCCTAGAGATCTGTGAAACTGAACTTGAGAGAGATGAATTTAGGGTATCTGGTGGAAGAAATTTCTAAGCAGCAAAGCTTTCAAGAGGTGACAGCATTAAAGTTTTAAAAATGTATAGCCTGATGATGCCATAGAAAAGAAAAACCCATTTTCTGGAAGAGAAATTCAAGCGTACTGCTGAAATTTGCTTTAAGTAATGAGGAGCCAAATGCTAATCACCAAGGCAATGTGGAAATTTTGTCCAGGGCATGTCAGAGACCTTTGTGGCAGCCCCTCTCATCACAGGCCCGTTTCCCGCCTTGCTTTCCTTTCGCTGCCTGACTGCCATCAGGTCCAGGGCCCCTCTGTTGTGTGCAGCCTTGGGACCTGGTGCCCTGCATCTCAGCCCCTCCAGCTGTGGCTAAAAGGGGCCAAGATACAGCTCAGACCATTGCTTCAGAGGCTGCAAGCTCCAAATCCTGAAAGCTTCCACATGGTGTTGGCACATAGAAGACAAGAATTGAGGTTTGGGAATCTCTGCCTTGATTTCAGAGGATGTATAGAAATATCTGGATGTCCAGGCAGAAGTCTGCTGCAAGGGCAGAGCCCTCATGGAGAACCTCTGCTAGTGCAGTGTAGACAGAAAATGTGGAATTAGAGTGCCCACACAGAGTCCCCACTGGAGCACTGCCTAGTGAAGCTGTGAGAAGAGGGCCATTGTCCTCCAGACCCCAGAACAGTAGATACACTGACAGCTTGCACCGTGTGCCTGGAAAAACTGCAGACACTCAACATCAGGCCATGATGGCAGCCCGTAGAGAAGCTGTACCCTGCAAAGTCACAGAGGCAGAGCTGCCTAAGGCCGTAAAAGCCCACCTCTTGCATGTCTTGAATGTGAAACATGGAATCAAAGGAGATCATTTTGGAACTTTAAGGTTTAATGATTGTCATATTGGATTTTGGACTTGCATGGCACCTGTGGCCACTTTTCTATGGAAAATTCCTCCCATTTGGAGTGGGTGTATTTGCCCAATGCCTGTATCCCCATTGTATCTAGGAAGTAACTAACTTGCTTTTGCTTTCACAGGCTCATAGGCAGAAAGGATGTGCCTCATCTCAGATGGGACCTTGGAATTGGACTTCTGGGTTAATGCTGGAATGAGTTAAGACTTTGGGGGACTGTTGGAAGAGCATGATTATGTTTTGACATATGAGGAAATGAGATTTGGGAGGGGCCAGGAGCAGAATAATATGGTTTGGCTGTGTCCTCACCCAAATCTCATCTTGAATTGTAGTTCCCATAATTCCTACATGTCATGGGAGAGACCCAGTGGGAGGTAATTGAATTATGAAGACAGTTACCTCATGGTGCTGATCTCATGATAGTGATTGAGTTCTCATGAGATCTGATGGTTTTACAGGGGGCCTTTCCCTCTTTGCTCATTCTTCTCTCTCCTGCTTCCCCGTGAAGAGGTGCTGTCCACCATGATTGTAAGTTTCCTGAGGCCTCCTCAGCCATGCAGAACTGTGAGTCAATTAAACATCTTTTCTTTATAAATTACCTAGTTTCAGGTGTTTCTTCATAGCAGCATGAGAATGGACTAATACTCCCATCACCTAAGTAGTATACAGTGCACTCAATATGTAGCTTTTTATCACTCACCACCTTCCACACTCCTACCTTCTTAGTTTCCAATGTCTATCATAGCACTTTGTAGGCCTTTGTGTACCCATAGCTTGCTCCCATTTATAAATGAGAACATGCTGCATTTGGTTTTTCATTCTTAAGTTATTTCACTTAGAAAAATGGCCTCCAGGCTGGGCGCGGTGGCTCACGCCTGTAATCCCAGCACTTTGGGAGGCCGAGGCAGGTGGATCACGAGGTCAAGAGATCGAGACCATCCTGGTTAACACGGTGAAACCCCGTCTCTAGTAAAACTACAAAAAATTAGCTGGGCATGGTGGCATGTGCCTGTAATCCCAGCTACTCAGGAGGCTGAGGCAGGGGAATTGCCTGAACCCAGGAGGCGGAGGTTGCGGTGAGCCGAGATTGTGCCATTGCACTCCAGCCTGGGTAACAAGAGCGAAACTCCGTCTCAAATAAAAAAAAAAAAGAAAGAAAGAAAAATGGCCTCCAGCTTCATCCAAGTTGCTACAAAATGTATCATTTCATTTTTTTAATGGCTGAGTAGTATTCCATGGTGTACATATACCACATTTTCTTTATCCATTCGTCGGTTGATGGGCACATTGGTTGGTTCCTTATGTTTGCAATTGTGAATCGCACTGTGATAAATTTACATATACAGGTCCCTTTTTGATGTAATGACTTCTTTTCCTTTGGGTAGATACCCAGTAGCAAGCTTTGTGAATCAAATGGTAGATCAACTTTTAGTTCTTTGAGAAATCTTCATACTGTTTTCCATAGAGGTTGCCCTAACTTACATTCCCACCAGCAGTGTATAAGCATTACCTTTTCCCCACACCCATATGAATATCTATTATTTTTTGACTTTTTAATAATGGTCATTCTGGCTGGGGTAATGTGGTGTCTCATTGCGATTTTAATTTGCGTTTCCCTGATGATTAGTGATGTTGAGCATTTTTGCATGTTTGTTGGCCATTTGTATTTCTTATTTGAGAGCTATCAATTCATGTCCATTGCCCACTTTTAGATGGGATTGTCTTTTTCTTGTTAATTTGAGTTCCTTGTAAATTTTGCCTATTAGTCCATTGTCAGATGCACAGTTTTCAAATATTTTGTCCCGTTCTGTGGGCTGTTTACTCTAATGATTCTTTAACTGTTCAGAAGCTTTTTAGTTTAATTAGGTCCCTTTTTTTATTATTACATTTGCTTTTGATATCTTACTTATAAATTCTTTGCCTAAGCCAATGTCCAGAAGAGTTTTTCCTTGATTTTCCTCTAGATTTTTTATGATTTTGAGTCTTAGATTGAAGTCTTTAATTAACCTCAAGTTGGTTTTTGTTTATGGTGACAGGAATCCAGTTTTATTCTTCTGCATGTGGCTATTCAGTTTTCCCAGCACCATTTATTGAATAAGGTATCCTTTTCTCAATTTATGTTTTTGTATGCTTTGTTAAGGATCAGTTGGTTGTAAGTATTTGACTTTATTTCTGGGATTTTATTCTTTTCCCTTCAGTGTATGTATCTACTTTTAAACCAACATCATGCTGTTGTGCTTACTGTAACTTTGTAGTATAATTCGAAGTCGGGTAATGTAATGCCTCCAGATTTTTTTCTATTTTCTTAGGATTTCTTTAGCTATTCAGGCTTGTTTTTGATCCTATATGAATTTTAGATTTTTTTTTCTATTTCAATGAAAAAAATATGTTGGCATTTTAATAGGAATTGGAATCTGCAGATTGCTTTAGTCAGTATGGTTATTTTCATGGTATTGATTCTTCCAATCCATGACCATAGGAAATATTTCCTTTTGTTTGTGTCATCTACGATTTCTTTCAGCAGTGCTTTGCAGTTCTCCTTGTGGTGATATTTCACCTCTTTTGTTAAATATATTCCTAGGTATTTTATTATTTTTTTGCAGCTATTGTCAAAGGGATAGAGTTCTTGGTTTGATCCTCAGCTTGGTCATTGTTGGTATATAATATTGCTACTGATTTGTGTACATTGATTTTGAATAAATAAAAATAATAAATACTGAATTCATTTATCAAATCTAGGAGTCTTTTGGAGGAGTTTCTATAGAGTTTTCCAGGTATACAATCATATCATCAGTAACAGAGACAGCTTCTTCCTCTTTTCCAATTCAGATGCCCTTTATTTCTCTCGCCTTCTTGCTCTAGTTAGGAGTTCCCTTACTATGCCAAATACAAGTAGCAGAAGTAGGCATTCTTGTCTTGTTCCAATTCTTAGGTGGACTACTTTCCACTTTTCCTCTTTTACCATGATGTGGACTGTGGGTTTGTAACATATAGCTTTTATTATTTTGAGGCATCTTTTTTCTATGCTTAGTTTGTTGAGGGCTTTTATCATAAAGGGATGCTGCATTTTATTAAATGCTGTTTCACATCCTTTGAGATGATCATATGGCGTTTGTTTTGATTCTGTTTATGTGACTAATCACATTTATTCACTTGACTATGTTGAATCATCCCTGCATCCCTTGGATGAAACCCAATTGATCATGGTGAATTATCTTTTTCATGTGATGTCAGATTAAGTTTGCTAGTATTTCATTAAAGATTTTTGCCATCTGTGTTCATCAGAGATATTGGTGTGTAGTTTTCTTTTTTGTTGTCGTTGTTACATTATTTCATGGCTTTGGTATCAGGATAATACTGGCTTCATGGAATGAATTAAGGAGGATTCCTTCTCTCAATCTTTTGGAATAGTTCCAATAGGATTGGTACAAATACTCCTTGGAAGGTACAATAGAATTCAGCTGTGAATCTGTCTGACCCTGGGCTTTTTCTTGTTGGCATTTTAAAATTTAATCTCACTGCTTGTTATTGGTTTGTTTAGGATTTCTATTTCTTTCTGATTCAACCTAGGAGAGTTGTATGTTTTCAGAAACTTATCTATTTCCTCTGGTTCTGTGCATAGAGGTGTTCATATTAGTCTCAAATTATCTCTTGTCTTTCTGTGGTGCCAGTTGTAATGTCTCTATTTTCATTTCTAACAGACTATTTGAATCGTCTCTCTTTTTCACTTGGTTAGCATAGTTAATGGTCCGTCAATTTTGTTTATCTTTTCAAGGAATCAACTTTTTGTTTCATTGATCTTTTTTCCATTTCATTTAGTTCTGCTCTGGTCTTTGTTATTTCATTTTCTTTGCTAGCTTTGGGTTTGGTTTGTTCTTATTTCTCTGGTTCCTTGAAGTGTGATGTTAGGTTGTCAATTTGTGCTCTTTCAGACTTTTTCATGTGGCTTTTAACACCATAAACTCTCCTGTTAGTACTGCTTTTGCTATATCCCAAAGGTTTTGATAGCTTGTGTCACTGTTATACATTTCAAATAATTTTAAAATTTCCATTTTGATTTCATTGTTAACCCAAAAATAATTCAGGAGCAGATTGTTTAAATTTCATTTATTTGCACGGTTTTGAGGGTTCTATTTGGAACTGATTTATATTTTTATTCCATTGCAGTCTGAGAAGATACTTAATATGATTTTACATTTATAAAATTTATTGAGATTTGTTTTGTGGCCTATCATGTGTTCCATCTTGGACATTGTCCCATGTGCTGATGAGAAGAATGCCTATTCTGCTGCTCTTGGGTAGAATGTTCTGTCACATTCTACTCAATAATATTCTGTAAATATCTGTTCAATCAATTTGTTCTAGAGTACAGTTTAAGTCCAGTGGGTT
This sequence comes from Sapajus apella, assembly GCF_009761245.1. Classification (NCBI taxonomy): domain Eukaryota; kingdom Metazoa; phylum Chordata; class Mammalia; order Primates; family Cebidae; genus Sapajus; species Sapajus apella. Next base: position 89,174,887 of record NW_022436942.1, on the reverse strand, counting down.
TTTGTTTGTTTGTTTGTTTTTACTTTCTGCTTCAGTTATCTGTCTAGTGCTGTCAATAGAATATTAAAGTCCCCCATTATTATTGTGTTGCTGTCAATCTCTTTTTTTCAGATCTAGCAGTAGTTATGAGTCTGGGAGCTCTAGAGCTGGTTGTATATATACTTAGACTTTGATATGTTTTTGTTGGATTGATTTTTTTATTGTTATATAACGACCTTCTTTGTTTTTTTGTTTTAGTCTTGTTGGGTTTTTTTGTTTGCTTTACTCTTGTCTGTTTTATATTCCATTTGTTTGGGATATCTTTTTCCACCTCCTCACCATGATTCTATAAGAATCCTTGTGTGTTAAGTGTGTCTCTTGAGGACAGCAGATATTTGATTTGTAAATTTTTATCCATTCTGCCAATCTGTATTTTTAAGTGGAGCATTTATACCATTTACTTTTAATGTTAATAGTTACATGTGAGGTACTGTCCCAGTCATTATGTTGATTGTTACCTAGTTGCTTTGTTTTCTTCACTGCGTTTTTTCTTTTCCTTGTGAGTTTTATGCTCTCAAGAGGTTCTATTGTGATGCATATTGTCTGTTTGTTTCAAGATTTAGAACTCCTTTTAGCATTTCTTTTAGGGCTGGTCTGGTAGTGACAAATTCACTCAGCATTTGCTTGTCTGAAAAAGACTTTATTTCTTCTTCATTTAAGAAATTTAGTTTTGCTAGATGTAAGATTCTTGTCAGACAGCTACTCTGTTTAAGGAGGCTAAAGATAGGACCCCAATCCCTTATGGCTTGCAAGGTTTCTAATGAGAAATCTGCTGTTAGTCTGATAGGTTTTTCTTTATAGATTACCTGAAGCTTTTGTCTCACTGCTCTAAGAATTCTTTTCTTCACATTGACTTTAAATAGCATGATGACACTAATCCTTGGTGATGCTTTTTTTGAAATGAATCTCCCAGGAGGTCTTTGAGCTTCTTGTATTTGGATGTCTAAATCTCTAGCAAGTCCAGGTAAATTTTCCTCAGTTATTCCCTTCAATAAGAAGTTTTCCAAACATTTTGCTTTTTCTTCTCCCTCAGGTACACCAGTGATTCTTAGATGTGGCTTTTTTATATAACCCCATATTTCTTGGAGGCTTTGTTTATTTATTTTTTTTCTTTATTTTTGTCTGATTGGGCTGATTGGGTTATCTCAAAAGTCTTGTCTTAGAGCTCTAAAATTCTTTCTTCTACTTGGTCTGGTCAATTGTTAAAACTTTCCTCTACATTTGTAATTTGCTAAATGTGTCTTTCATTTCCAGAAATTGATTGGTTTTTCTTTAAAATATCTATCTCTTTAGAAAATTTTTCATTCATATCCTGAATTGATTTTTTAAAAGTTCTTTATGTTGGGTTTCATTCTGTTTTATCTCCTTGAGCAATTTAATAATCAAGCTCTTGAATTCTTTACCTGGTATTTCAAAGATTTCATCTTGGTTTGGTTCCATTGCTGGATAGCTAGTGTAGTCTTTCCAGGGGTGTTATAGTACCCTGCTTTTTCATATTGCCAGAATTATTTTTCTGGTTTCTTATCATTGAGTAGATTATTTCTTGTAATTATTTTAATATCTTTGATTCAACTGTGTTATTTTATTTCTTTTCTTCCCCCTGAGGATGTGACTTTAATATTTATAGTTTATTGTAATCTAATTTGGTTCTGGGTGCTTTCAGAGAAGAATACGTTGTATAAGTTCCTTGGTTACAGAGTCTTTGTATGATGACTTTTTCAGATGCTGGTTGTGGTAGCAATCTGCTCAGTGTGTGGGCAGGTTGAGAATGGCAGAGGTCTCATGAAGCTTATCTCATTCCCCATTGGTGCGCACTTTTAAATTTGTTTATATTGTCCCCAGTGTTTTTTCACTGGTTTGAACAGTTCAGGCTTCAGGCCAGTAGGAGGTGTCCACAAGTGACAAACAGCTGTGGCTAAAGCAGGTGGGTAAATGCAATACCTGATGATAGGCAGAAGTCCCAGCTGCTACAGAGGAGGCTGGGGAGCTTCTCTGAAGGAGGCTGGAGGAGAATCCTGCTTCTCCTCTGGGTCTAGCCACCTAGTGAGGCTGCCACACTCCAGGCTGGTGCTGGGAAATGTCTGCAAGGGATCCAATGATGTAACCTCTTCTCAAGTCTCCCAGCAGTGGGTACCAGCGCCAGCTCACTGAGACACATTAAGGCCTTTACAGGGGGAAGGGAAGGAGCCACCTCAGCTCCTGTATCAGGCCAACATGAAAGTGACTCACCTCCCAGCCATGCTCCTGACCCAGTGTTCCCGCTATTTGGATCAGACGGGCACTTCTTTTCATCTGCAGGAATGCTGATGTCCTACGTAGAGAGGGATCATGACTCTACCGCTTGTGCAAGCCTGAACCTGAAGGACACTTCTCCTGTGGGGATGTGGTCACCCTGAAGTGTTCCAGAAAGGCTGTCTACAGGTGCACTCATGCCAAACTCCCTTGGGAGGAGCCCCAGCTGTGACTGCAGTGTGGGCATGAGGGAAGAGAAGAAACTTTCTTCTCCAAGACTCTTCACAAGCACCAGGGCTGCCTGACTGTTGAGGTAGAGCTGCAGACTTTCCCCATGTAGCCTGGCACTACATCTGTAGCTCTGCTGAAAGAAACTTGCCATAAGCAGAAAATTTGGGGACTCAAGGCCTGCCACCTGGATTCTTTTGTCCCATGGAATGCTCCCTTGATGTGGTGTGCTCCCCTTTCCCCTAGGCGTAGGAGTCCCTGAGTGCCAGACTACTGTGAATCCTGCTTCTCCTCTGGGTCTAGTGAACCCAGACTGGTGCTGGGGAATGTCTGCAAGGGATCCAGTGATGTGACCTGTCCTCAAGTATCCCAGCAGTGGGTACCAGCACCAGCTCTGATGGGGTGGCAGAGTAATGATGTCTATTCTGTGAGATTTCCTTGGTTACAAACAGCCTTAGCGTGTTGGCTTTCTCAAATGCCTGTTGTAGTCATAATAAACCGGTCACATGAACACTCAGAGCCTCCGCTACCAGGGTAATAACAGGCAATGTTAATAGCCGAAGTCACACATAAGTTTTCTCATTTTGTTATTATGTCTGCAGATGCTCTAACAGACTGCTGGCTGGCCTCCAGCCAGGAGATGGTGCTTGCAAAACAGTGCCAACTGCAGTGGTAGCTAGCGGCAGGGTTTGTGCTTGCCTTGTTACCCAGGGGAGGTACTCCAATGTCTCAGGAAATGGGCAAGGACATAGAGCTCCCAAAAGTTTCTGTCCTCTGTGTTAAGCTACCAGATGGGGTGGAGGTGCAAAGCCAGGTAGGGACTGTGTCAGGCAAGTCCACATTTTGGTTCCTCATGTGCAGGCACGAGCAGCAGCCCCTGCTGGGTGGTGTTCCAGGGAGGAGCACAGCTGTCTCTGCTGCACAGAAAAGTCCACAGGGAGTGAGGAGTAGCAGGTGTCAGTAAGCCTCTTTTAGCTCCCACGCACTTGGCAAGGCAGGTCTCACACCAGCAGTGTTCCACTAGCAGCAGCTAGCTAGGTTCCAGGCAGTCTGTGCTCAGAACTCAAAACTGCGCCAGGCCAGGAGCCTTCCCCACTGAGGCAGAAGTCATGGCTTTCGGGCCACACCACTACCAGTGTTCCCATGAACCAGGGACATCCAGCTTCTGCCTCTGTGACTACAGCACACTTCCCACTCACCCCTGAGTTCCGGACAAGAAGGGTTATTCCCACTTGAGGTTATATCATGAATTTGAGTTGGGAGCTTCTCTCAGCCTGTGACTGCTGCCTGAGTCAGCTGGCAGATTTCTGTGGGATTCCCTGTGACTCAGGATCAGGAATGGCATCCCTGTTGTCACTGGAGTCTGGGAGTGCATACAGTGCACACCCTGATGCCATTCCCTCTTAAATACTCCCCACGACTCAATAAATTAGTTCCAACACCAGGTAGGATTAAGGCCTGCCCCCATGGCCTGGATTGCCAGGTTTCCCAGTGGGAGCACATATGCTGGAGACCATTCCTCCTCCCTCTCACTCTGGGGACTTAAGGTTTCCACCTGGCTCATGGTGCGGGCTTTAGTCCACCACTTCTTCCAAAGAGTCTGTGGTTTCTTTCAGTTTTCTTAAGTTCCTGTGTTGCTTCTTGGAAAAAAATGTTCACAGCATGAGTGAACACACTATTTTGTCTTTATAGTGGGAGATGCATACTAACAATGTCTCCAATCTGCTATCGTGGAAATTTCTTTTTAATTCTGATATCAAAATTTACACATTTTATATTGCTTATCTCTTAATAAATTATTGCACTTATTACTATTTTAATAGCTTTGTCTTTTAACCTTCATGCTAAAGCGATAAATGATTTACACACCACAGTTACATTTAGAGTATTCAAAGTTAACTCCCTACTTATTTTCCCAGTGACTTACATACTTTAAGATGTTTTCATGTTACTCATTAGCACTCTTTTCTTTCAACTTGAAGTAATCCCTTTAGCATTTCTTGTAATACAAGTGTGGTGGTGATTAATTTCCTCAGGTTTTTGTTTTTTTTTTTTTTTTGGTCTGGAAAAGTCTTTCTCTCCTTCATTTCTTTACTGGATACAGTATTTTTGGTTGACAGAGGGTTCCCCCAACCCCAGCACTTGGATTATATCATCTCACTCTCTCCTGACCTGTAAGGTTTCCACTGAGAAGTATGCTGTTAAACATATTGAGACTTCCTTACATGTTACCTGCTTTTTTTCTCTTGCTGCTTCCAGGATCCAATCTTTGTCTTAATTTTTGATAGTTCGATTATAACATGTCATGAGGTAGTCTTATTTGGATCGAATCTGATTGAGGACCTTTGACCTTCCTGTACTTGGATATTTATATATTTCTCTGTATTTGCAAAGTTTTCTGTTATTTCTTTAAACTTTCTACCTCTTTCTCATTGCCTACTCTCTCTTGAACACTGATGACTCACACATATTGTCCTTGTGTGGTTTTCCCATAAATCCCATAAGCTTTCTTCATTCCTCTTCATTATTTTTTCTCCTTTGAGTGTATATTTTTAATTAGCCTATCTTTGAGCTCGCATACTTTGTTCTCCTGCTTAATCAGTTCTGCTGTTATGCTCTCTATTGCAGTTTAAATTTTCATTGCATTTTTCAGCTCTGGGATTTCTGTTTGATTTTTTTAATTATTGCAATCTCTGCTAAATTTCTCTGATACATTTCTGAATTACTTCTCTGTATTTGGTTGGTACTTCTTGAGTGTTCTTAACCCTCTTCTCATTTAGAGAGAAAAAAATGTGCAGCTCACTGCCAGCACACATTAAATTTTATATAAACACAGTCTTTGAGGTTGAAGAAAATCTGATTTTCAATGTGAAAATAAAATTTAAAAACCGTTCTTACAGTTATTTCTAAACAGAACATCAGAATCATCTGAATAATCAAAGTTGTGTAGTTTGAAAAAATCAGATTCATCTGATGAATCTTCATCCAACTGTTTGAGAATGATGTCAGCATCATGCATAGGAATGCTACATTTTCTAGGATCTGACATTTTCAGTGATCAGGAATTACTGTATTTTGTAAATGGAAATACCACTATTAAAAACAGAATGCTATAAATAGAATAATGTCTTTTGTTTCCAAAGTCAATATACTAGAGCAATGCAAAAATCGTAATAAAAGTGAGATATTTTGTGGCAAAGTTATCTCAGGGTAAACACTGCAGCACAAGCACTGCTGGTGAGTATTCTCAGGGAAAATGGGAAAAGGGTGACAACAGCTGCTTTGAATTCTTTGTATTCTTCCATCTCTATTTTCTTAGGGTAACTGGCACCTGATTTGTGTTTGATAATGTCATGTGTCTCTCACTCATCTTGATCCTTACTGGCCATATATGGATGTCTGTGCGTTGATGTTGGTACTTAATCCAGCCTTCATGGTCTGGCTTTGGAGCTTCCTTCAGCAGGAAGGCTGTCCAGAAATTCCAGGCAGGTTGACGTGGGGAACCCTAATCCCATGACTGCTTCAGGCATTAAAGCCCTAGTGGTCGCATAGGACCAGGACCACCGCAGCTGGAATCCTTTAGACACCAAGGCTGAAACAGCGCTGAGTCACACCCAAAGCCCATGTCCACAGAGACCTGCACAGCACTGAGGCATGCCCAAGGCCTGTGACTTTTGCCATCTGCCCACCACTAAGGTTTATTCAGTGCCCAAGGCTGCTATAATCAGCAAGTAGTGATGTGGGCCAGATCTTGCATCCATCTTGCCAGAGGAATGGGTTTCCCTCTGGCACCAATGCAAGTTAACAGAGTCTGCCTATTGGTACCAACCTGGTATCAGGGGCCATAAGGCTCTGCCCAGTGCTGAGTTTTACTGTGATAGTCTTAGTATTAAGTTCCAAGACCGAGCCCCACACTTCTCCCAAAAGTGAGTACTCTCTCTGCACTACACTGCACTGCCTGGAAAAGGGGTGACATGAGCAATTCCATGGCCACTGAGGCTGACAAAGTACAGTTACATACAAAGCCCACAGCTGCCAAGATCAGCACAGCACTGGGGTATGTCTAAGGCCCATAGGTGCTATAGTCTATCTGCCACTGAGATTTACTCAGAGCCCAAGTCCATTGTAGTCAACCAGCAATGATGTGGGCTAGAACATGAGTACATCTCACTGGGACCAGAGGCTCCTGTTTGGCACCAGACGGTACCAGAATAGGTCAAGAGGTTCCCTCTGTGGGTACCAGCCGGGTGTCAGAGACCAAAGGGTTGTGCCCAGTGCTGGGTTTCACTGTGGCAGGAGCATTACTGTGTTGCAAGGTGAAGTTCTATGCTTACTTCCTTCTCCTTCCCCCAAGTGGACCATGTCTCCTTCTATACTGTTCTCCCTGGGGTTGTGGAAGGAGTGATGTGGATAATGTAAAACTGTCCTTTCTACCCGCTTCACTACATGTTTGCTTATTATTATGCTAAAACAATGTACTGTGACTTCTCACCTGTTTCCTGAGATCTTGTGAAAATTTTCTTTGTGTGTAAACACTTCTTCAAATTGATGTTTCTGTGGAGAAATTATCCCTAGAGAGTTCTACCCAACGTCTTGTTTCACAGCTTCTCAAGATTTTAATTTTCACAAAGTTCAATTTATTATTTTCTTCCTTTTGCTGCTTGTTCTTTTGGTATCACATGTAAAAATCCACTGCCAAATTCAAGTTTAGGAAGATTTGCCACTATGTTTTCTTCTAAAAGTTTCACATTCTTTTGCCCTTACGCTCAGGCTGCCGGTCCATTTTGAGTTCATTATTGCACATGGTGTGAGGTAAGGGTGCAAGTTTATTTTTTGCATGTGATAATTCAGTTTTCCCAGCATCATTTGTTGAAGAGACTATGCTTTCTCCAGTGAGTGGTCTTGGCGCATTTGTCAGAAATCATTTTACCTTATATGTGGGGGTTTATTTGGGGGATCTTTATTCTAGTCAATTAGTCTGTATGTCTGTCTTTATGCTAGTATCACCATGTTTTGATTTCTGCAACTTTGTAACAATTTTTGAAATCAGGAAGTGCAAAACCTTAAACTTTGTTCTTCTTTTTCAAGATTGTTTTGACTATTTAGGGTCTCTCGAGATTCCATACAAATTTTAGAAAAATTCTCCTATTTCTGCAAAAAGAAATTGGGATTTTGGTAGAAATTACATTAAATCTGTGGACTGTGGGGGTAGTGTTGTCATTTTAGCAATATTAAGACATCCAATCTATAAGCACACTATGTCATCCCATTTATTCAGGTCTTCTTTAATGTTTTCAGGAAAGTCTTCTGGATTTCAGTGTGTAAGTCTTTCACTTTATTGGTTAAATTTATTCCTATGCATTTTATTCCTTTAGATGTTATTATTAATGGAATTGTTTTATTAATTTTTTTGACTGTTCTTTGCCAGTGTCTACCATTACAACCGTTTTTTGTATGTTGTTGTATCTTGCAGCTTTGCTGAATTCATTTGTTGGCCCTAATTGTGTGTGCGTGTATTTTTTGAGATTTTAAAAATATATAGGATCATGTCATCTGTGAATAGAGATATTCTGACTTCGATTCCAATCTGAATACCATTTATCTCTTTCTTCTTGTCTAATTGCTCTGATCATAACTTCCAGTATAATATTAAGCAGCAGTGATGAAAATGAGCTTAGCTGTTTTGCTCCTGATCTTAGAAGAAAGTTTTTAGTCTTTCGCTGTTATGCATATTGCTTGCTGCGGATTTTTCATAAATATGTTTATTATACTGAGGATATTCCCTTCTACTCCTAGTTTACTGAATGTTTTTATGATGAAGGAATGTTGGATTTTGTCAAATGCCTTTCCTGATCATGTAGTTTTCATAAATGATCATATGGCTTCCCCCCCCCGGCATTCTATTAACATGGCATATTACATTGACTGATTTTCTTGTGTTGATTCACTCTTGCATTCTTGGGATAAGTCACACTTGGTCATGGTATGCTATGCTTTTACTATGCTTTTGGATTTGGTTCGCTCATATTTTGTAAAACATTTTTAACAAAAATGTTTTTTCTATATTCATAAGAGATATTTGTCTGCAGTTTTCTTTCCTTCTGATATGTTTCTCTAGATTTGGTATCAGATAATATTGGCCTCATAAAATAAGTTTGGAAGTGTTGCCCTCATTTATTTATTTATTTTTGGAAGAGTTTGAGAAGAGAGTTGGTGTTAATTCTTTAAATATTTGGTAGAATTTAGTAAAGCTATTTGGTTGTGAGCTTTTCATTACTGGAAGGTTTTTGTTTACTGATTCAATCTCTTTCCTAGTTACAGATCTGTTCAGACTTCCTACTTCTTCTTCAGTCAGTTATGGTAATTTGTGTGTTTCTAAGAAATTATCCATTTTGTCTTGGCTATCTAAATTTTTTGGCATACAATTGTTTATCCTCTCATAATCATTTTTATTTCTGTAACAACAGTAATCATGGCCCCACATTTATGATTTATAAATAGTCACTATCTGTGACTATTTATGATTTTGGACATTTTTAGTCTAGCTAAAATTTTAACAATTTTTTTTTTTTTTTGAGACACAGTATCTCACTCTGTTGTCTGGGCTGGAGTGCAGTGGCGTGATCTCAGCTCGCTGCAACTTCCGCCTCCCGGGTTCAAGCGATTCTCCTGCCTCAGCCTCCCGAGTAGCTGGGATTAGAGATGTGTGCCGCCGTGCCCAGCAAATTTTTGTATTTTTAGTAGAGAGAGGATTTCATCATGTTGGCCAGGCCGGTCTCGAACCCTGAATTCAAGTGATCTGCCCTCTTCGGCCTCCCAAAGTGCTGGGATTACAAGCATGAGCTACTGTGCCCAGCTTGATATTTTTAGAAAACCAGCTTTTGATGCTATTAATTCTATTGTTTTTCCCTATTCTCTATTTTGTTTATCTCTGCTGTAATCTTTATTAATTACTTCCTTCTGCTTTTAGGTTTTAGGTTTACATTGCTATCTTGTCTCTAGTTTCTTAAGGTGTAAAATTCGATTACTGGTTTGACATCTTTCTTTTGTAATGTTGACATTTACTGCTATAGATCTATGTGTAAGTACTGCTTTCACTGCGTTTTGTAAGTTTTGGTATGTTGTCTTTTTATTTTTATTTCTCTCAAAGTATCTGCTAAGTTATCTTTTGATTTCTTATTTGGTCTACTGGTTGTTTGGGAGCATTGTTTAGTTTCCACATATTTTTGAAATACCAGGCCAAGTGCGGTGGTTCACACTTGTAATCCCAGCTCTTCGGGAGGCCGAGACGGGTGGATCACATGAGGTCAGGAGTTCAAGATCGGCCTGGCCAACATGGTGAAACCCCATCTCCACTAAAAATACAAAATTAGCCAGGTGTGGTGGCAGGTGCTTGTAATCCCAGCTACTCGGGAGGCTGAGGCAGGAAAATTGTCCAGGAGGTGAAGGTTGCCATGAGCCAAGATTGTGCCACTGCACTCTAGCCTGGGTGACAGAGTAAAACTCTGTCTCAAAAAAAAAAAAAGAAAAGAAAAGAAAAATAAATAATTCCAGCTTTTATTCTAATATTGATTTCTAGCTTTATTCCACAGTGGTCAGAGGAGAGAGTTCGTATAATTTCAATCTTTTTAAACGTAGCGAGACTTGCTTCGTGACGATCCTGGAGAATGCTCCGTGTACACTTGTCAGGAATGTGCATTTGGTTGTTGTTCATCTTCTGTTTCTTGTTTGTGTCTATCTCTAAGTTGTATCCATTATTGAAAGTGGTCCCTCTTCTGTCTCTTTGTAATACTCATTCATCTAAAGCATATTTAAATAACCTCCACAACAACAGAACATCCCTCAAGAAAATCCTTCGGCTGGACGCATCCCCTTCGCCCACGTCCAGGCAGACCTCACACTTCCTCTCCCGCCGCTCGCCATCCAGCCGCTCTGCTCTCTACAACCCCGGATTTCTCAGGATAGATGATACTCTCCAGCCTTCAGGTAAGGGCTGCAGCTTCACCTGCTAATGCCTCTTAGATGCAGGGAGCTAGCAGGGATAGATCTTGCTACAACAGGACAGAGCTGAAGTTCATCCCATTGGTGAAAAAGCGTAAGTTTTCTGGAAATCCAGAATGTTTAAAATATTAGGAGTGAAGTGAAAATTACCCCCGTCGTGGTATAGAGAAAGTGCAGATTCCAGCCTGCTGCCATCCCACCGTCTCTGCTCCCCAAATCTCTGACATATGAGTTGGTTTACAGGCCTGGTCTTCCCACTGATGCTCACACCCAGCATCCAGGGGAGGCCCTGGCCCACAATCCACACTCAGTAAAGATCAAGTAAAAGAAGGAATATCAGGGAAGTGTGGAAGGGGGACCAGGTTCCTAGCACCATTCAGCCAGATCCTTGTCATGGGAACAGACTCCTGCTCAACATCATCCTAAGAACTCAATGTGGTCTCTTTTCAGGAAGTCCTCACAGCCGCAGGTCACAGACAACGTTCTGGGATCCATACCAGAGCTGGTGCAACTGGATCAGAGAAGCTGAGAGAAATTGCCCAACCGCTCTATAAGTAGTGGCATGTGATTCAGGCCTGCCAGCGAAAGAAAAAATGACCCCTCCCTGAGAACCTTTGAAAAATATCAGAAGATTACAGCAAGCAAAGAGCAGTTTCTTAACAAAATCAATCTTTCGATGTATCATTTCACAGTTAGGACACAAAGAGCACAAACACGACGTTCTCAATAGAAAAGAAAAACACCTCAGCAGATCACACACCTTCCAAACCTGTCTCTCTGCCCCAGCATTGCTAGGACGTCGTTCTGCTGATCCTCTGCCAAGTCTGCTAAGCAAATGGCAGTGTCAGCACTCTGCTAAGTGGGTCATCAGCTCTCAGGATGCCAGTTCACAGTGGAAGTGGTTTGGGGCTGACTCACCGTTCTACCTTTCAGGATACCGGTGAACACTGCCATTGTTCTCTCCTGGGCAGCTGGATGCACCCTTCTGACCACAGTTGTTTCTATTCTCCATCCGAAGGTCAGCTCTCCCCACCCAGTAGCTTGCACGTCCACACCTGCCTCAGGTGGGGCGGCCTTCCAGTCTCTGCACGCTGAAGGTCCGCTTTCCTTTACTCCCAGAACCATAACCACGTGTATTCCATTCCCGCCGCTGCCCTAACCAATCACCACAAACTCTGAGGCTTGAAAACACAAATCTATTTTCTTGCAGTTCCGTAGGTCAGAAGTCAGACGTGGACCTCACTGGACTGACATCAAGGTGTCTGCAGGCTGCGTTCCTTTCTGGAGACCCAGGGGAGGATCATTGGCTGGTGCACTCAGGTTGCTGGCAGAATTCAGTTCCTTGTGTTTATCAGACTGAGACCCCTGTTTTCTCTCTGCCTATCAGCTCAGGGCTCTCCCAACTTCTGGGGACCATGTGCATGGCTTAGCAGCTTTCTCTGTTTTCCAAGCCAATAACAGGGTGAGACTCTCTTAAGCTTTGAATCTTTCCTCCTCTGGCTCATCTCTCTGACCCAGCTGGGAAAGGTTATCCTATTGTAGGGACTCATGTGATGACACTGGGCTTACCTGGACAACCCAAGATACTCTCCCTGTCTCAAGGTCCATACGTTTAGTCACATCTGCAAAGCCCTTTTTCCCATGTGAAGTCACATATTTATACATCCCACAGATTTAGGTATGGACGTATTTGGGGGCCATAATTCTGCTGACCACACCATCCAGGTTCTCCCCACTGTTTCCCTCCACAGATGCTGTCCTGTGATATGCTGAGCCGCTTGTCTGTCCATCTCATGCAACATGGAAATCAAACTTTCTCAAGGTCAAAAACAGTATCACAGTTTCCAAAGATCCATTCAGTGAATGTGAGTTGATGCAAAGCTGCAATCTTCAGAACACCCTCGGGCACATGGCTGCAGGACAAATGGAGTAGGCAGGCTGGATGGGCTGGTGAGAGCGTGCCCCCAGGAGGGGATGGCCACCGCCCAGCCATGGCTGCCATGTGAGAATGGGGCCTGAGGTAACCACAGTCCTGACTGTTCAAGAAAACAGAAATCTGGATGACAAACAAAACCTCTCCATTTTAAGCATAAGCTGCTAATTCAAATGTTAACACTGATCATGTTACGCAAACACCTGAGGACCTTGCCCAGCACCTGGTCCTCCAGAGTGAAGTCTTTGCTCTGGGAAATTTCTTATTTACCAATCCAGCCCAGTGCCTCCTGCGGGCCTCCAAATTAAATCTGCTCTTGATGACCATCATTTTTCCCCCTCCCTCAGAGGATCCGGCCTAGGGGCGGAAGGGTCTCCGGGGGACGGAGGGCCTTCCCCGCCTCCTCTCAGGCCCCACCTGCTGCCCTGCCCTCCTCCACCTCCCATTTCCCCCACTCCCCTTCCCTTTCACCCCACCATGTGCACTCCTTGAGCCTCGGCCCCACTGGTTTCCACCCCTGGAATGTCCTCTCCCCCATCAGCCTGGTGAATCTGGCTCATGGAGAGCCCCCTCCTCTATGAAGGCTTCCTCTACTTCTCCAGGGGACTTTGGGCATCTTCCTCTGAGCCAGTATCTTCCCCTAATGGGCTGTCACCATGCATGATAGATGTTCATGGAGTCAAACAAATGTTTATTTACCACCCACTGTGTGCTGGTAGCCTCTCCATCCTGAAGACGCAGCAGTGAGCAAGACAGACATGGGCTCAGCCCTCATCGAGACAGTGATGCCAGCTATGAAGGGAACAAATGGGGCGAAACGATGCAGAGTTGGGTAAGATTGAAAGAGGGGGTCCCAGAGGGGCGTCTCTGGAGATGTAACTCACTCCCTGGAATGATGGGAAGGAGCTGACACCCAGCTGGCTGTGGGAAGAGCTTTCCAAGCAGAAGGAAAAGCAAGTGCAAGGCTCTGAAGTAAAGAAAAAGGAAGATCATCACAGAGGCAGGGCAGATTGGGGGTGGAACAAAGTCAAGGGTATGTCGCTGAGGAGATGGAGACGGAGGAGCACGTAGGACCTCACAGACCAAAGTAAGGGGCTAATTGCTGACGTGAATTCCACCCACAACCCCCACCTACTGGGGGACTCATGAGTGCACGCCCAAGTCACTTGAAGGGTGGATCGCAGGACTCTGGGGTCTGGGCCCTTCTCCACCGTGGGACAGACTTGGCATGGTCGAGTGCTCCCCGCATCTGGACACAGCTGTGGGGTTGTTGTTGCCCCATCTTAGGTCTTGTTTCTACATGTTCCCACCAGAGAGAGTCTCTCGTCACTTTCCCCGCGTGATTCAGGAGCTCCGGGTGTCTTTAGGTTGCATTTCTCATTCCCAGGTCCAGCGGAAATCCCAGCCTGGAGCCTCCCACCGGTGCACACGTGCATATCTGCATCTCACTGATACTTTGGAACGTCTGGGCGTGACGTCACCTTCCGAGTTCATGAATCAGACAATCAGAATAAAAATTCAAAATCCATTTGGAACTCCCAGACCTCCGAAGCTACGCGTGTTCTGCACGCAGTGGCCACAGAGCCTGGGTCCTGGCGCGGATGCGCTGGGGCCGAATGCCCACTCTGGACAGCACCGTCCTGAGAGGTGCGGCCCGCAGCAGGGCTGGGGGAGCCGGGGACCCGCGGGCCCCGAGGAGGCGCAGGATGAGGGGCGCCGAGCCCCACCAGGACCGTCCCGGCGGCCTGAACGAAGTGTCTGGAGGGCCTGAGGAAGCCAAGACCCTCGTCCCCAGTTCCCAGCGTGGGGCCTCAGGGCACAGGCTCCAGATCTACCGAGGGCGTCACCCCCTCCTTTCAGGACCGCCCAAGTTTCATTCAGGAGCCGGCCCACCCACAGCTAAGACCCTGGGACCGCTGTACGTGCTCCTGGTCTGCGGAGGAGCCTGTGGCCCAGGTGCGGGTGGAATTCCCGGTTCCCTGGCTCTGTGATTGGTGCAGGGCTGGTCACATGGCCTGAGCAACTCCAATCAGAGTGAGTGTCACGTGGCTGGGCCCTTCCCCTATGATTGGTACAGGCCTGGTCACATGGCTCCTCCAGTCCAATCAGATTATGGCCAGGACTTGCCTCAGTGACTGGTGGGAGAGCTACGAGCTGAGAGGAAGCCAGGGAGCCCCTGCCGCCATCTTATCCCTTTGTAGGGGGAACCGGATGGGTAGAGGTCGCTGACCGGGGCACTAGCGGGGCCAAAGCCGCTGAAGACTCAGGTTTGAGATAGCAAAAAGGATCACTGGCCCCTGGATCCAGCCGAGCCTGCAGCCACGCCTGTGCTGCAGCGTTTCCAGGGCCAAGTCCCCTCCACGCTTTTACTTCCTTGAGCTCGTTCGAGCATTTCTGTGACTTCCGGGCTTCCTAGCCCAAGCGGTCCTCATCCACACAGAGCGGAGAGAATCCGGAACCGGAACCTGGATCACGCCCCCTCCTCGCTGCGCGGTCCTGGCCTGGGCCTGTGGCCTCAGTTTCCCTGCTGCGAAAAGAACCCGGAGGGCACGGGCATTGGGAGCGCCAGGGGCCTCAGGGCAGCATGGCGGGTGGCGGCGCCGGGCCGACCCGCCTGGGCGCCAGCCCCGAGCCCTCAGAGCCCGCTGTCCCCGCATCTGCCTGTAAAGGACAGAGGGACGGGGTCAGGCCGGAGGGGGCCGCCCCTCCGCAGAGGAGCCACGGCGCTTGGCACCCGGGCAGCAGCAGGGCCACCCGAGCTGGGCCTCCGGCCGTCCCCTGGTCGGAGGCTCTGGCTCGGTCCTGAGGGTCCCTACCAGAGGAAGGAGGGGCCCAGGGACAAGTGAGGAGATGCGCTCCCGGTGCGGACAGCGGCCCGCTCTGCCGGTGACCCGGAG
This sequence comes from Sapajus apella, assembly GCF_009761245.1. Classification (NCBI taxonomy): domain Eukaryota; kingdom Metazoa; phylum Chordata; class Mammalia; order Primates; family Cebidae; genus Sapajus; species Sapajus apella. The sequence continues at coordinate 89,159,557 of NW_022436942.1, read as the reverse complement.
GGCCCTGTCAGAAGCAGCTTGAGGACCCGGAGTTCCTCGGAGTCTCCTGCCGGCCTCCGTCTCGGCCTGGCCCTCGCGCCACAGTAGAGGGAAGGGTCAGTCTGCGGGGGAAAGCGTGTGAGTATCTGCGAGGCCCCACGCCTGGGTGACACTGGCAGTGTCCACATGTAGCACATGGGTAGTAATCATATCAGTAGCATGCGTGTGTGACACACAGAAGTACAGGTGCAGGTGGCACCGCATGGGTGATGCGGATACACACGGCGCCACACAGAGCGCCGTGCAGGTCACACAAGGAGGGAATCAGCAGACTCCTCCACGAGCGGCACACATACCTGAGTGTGTGGAATGTTTCCTGCACAGCAGCAGCCACAGGTAGCAGGTGATGGCGCACAGACTGTTCACTGGCAAACACTCAGAAGCAGCCTACAGCCGAACGCGCACACCACACAGCAGGCAAAATACAGGACTCACGTGGCAATGCTAAATGATCACCAGCAAACAGATGACAGGCACAAGAGGCACGCGATGGTGACTCACTCAGGTAAGGTGGAGGGACCACAGACACAGGAAATACAGCACACAGAAGCAGCCTGCACTGTAATAGCATGTGAGCCACCCATTCAGTCCCCCGGTGAGGGAAGGTGTAGGTTGACTGTAGATGACATGCAGTTAATACACACATAGCCCTTAAAGAAATGCAGCAAGGTGTACACTCATAGAGATAACACACACGCAAGACCCACACTCAGCATCAAGGGCGCATATGATCAGGAGACATGCAGGTCACATACCAGAGCGTTAAGTGTAGCACACAGGCCACACATACAGAGATAACCTGCGGACAGCAGCACACGGGAAACCCAGAGACCACGCTCACTGGGAACACAGTAGCACGTGTCACACCAAGGTGACATGCAAAGCCTTACCCATGTTGGACCTACACAGGTAACACAGATTCACAGGCACAGGCAGCATACCCAGAACCGTGCATAGCTGATTCTGACCCCAGGCTCAGAGGTTAAGATTGAAGAAGGTGCAGATATGGACCCAATATTACTTCTGTCCTGAATGTTGGATGCTCTGGGAAATGCAGCCTGTTTGGAAGCCAGGGCAGAAGGCAGGAAGGATAGTTGGCCTGACTTCCTTGCTTGGTCCTAAAAAAGAGATGGCTGTGTTCCTGTGTTGGGCTGACCCCTCCTTGCTACAGCACATCACAATTCTAACTCATTATCATTAGATCATCCACAGGAAAGAGCATCAGGATGTTTAAATAAGGTAACTTGCAAGCGTTCATTTGCTTTTTCAGCACCACTGGTGCAGTAAATACTTTGCAGGTAAGCCTTTATTTCGTAGATTTTTAAAAAAAGAGCTTATGCAGACACTACTGTTTGACTCGCTTCATAAATCTTCCCGGCCACGTCCTACTGCCAAGGCCTGTCCAAGCACCCCGCCTCTCATTGGAAGCAGGGTTTCACTGGGATGTTAAAATTGCTGGGCTGAGACTGGAGAGACCCCCTCAGATCCTAGGAGGCCCCAGGCAACTCTGGGAATCACAGTGGAGCTGGTGTTAGGTGACACGAGTTCACTGCACCCATTCCTAATACTGCAAAGAGAGGGAGGCTGAGCACCCTTAGGAATTTTGTAACGAAACAGTGGAAAGTGATGCCGCACTTGAACATTCCATCCTGAGAACGGTTTCAAATCCTTGCCCTTCAAGTGACTTGGGCACACTCTCCTTTAGCTCTCGTAAGTCCCCCAGCACTTGCCAAGGTGGGCCGAGGGAGGAAGCTGTACCTGGGAGGTGGTGTCATCCACCAGGTCCCTAGGGGAACCCCTACCACGATGGGGTAAAGATGCTGTTCACAGATGTTTGCCCGTGAGGCCATTATGATCTAAGCTCACTTCCGTCTCTCCTTCATATGACATGTACGGGGCATCAGAACAGGACAAAAGTCTCAAGTTCAGGTGGAAATACATAAAATTTCAAAATGTTTCTGTCTTTTCATGTTTGGCTTGACGCAGATACATATGAAGGTTTTGGCATGTGGATGTTGGCATTTACTAGTGATGTAACCCTGGCCAAGTTCTTTATCTATAAAATAGGGATAACTGGACCTACCTCCTCACCTGATTGTGAGGATAAATGAGTAAATATAGGGTCTCCATCCTTTCACTCAACCCATTTTATCTGAATTGGCCAGAGCCCAGGTCTGCTGCAACACCTGGGCCTGCAGGAACAATGACCATGACCTGGTCCTGGGAGAGACTGTGCCCTTTGGGAGCAGCACAGCCTTGGACTCAGGCTACCTGGGAAGTGAAAGGCCCTTCTGCAAACTCCCTGTCACAACTCAGCTGTGATAGGACTGGCATCCCTCCCCCTTTGCACCCAGACTTCAGATGCCCCCACTGATGTCCACCATGGGATGGACATGGGAACTGGACATTTTTATGACAACATCTCTGCCCAAGCTTATCTCCACCTCCCCTCCCAGAATGTCACCTGTCCCTAGTACACTTAGTTGGGCATAGAGACGGGAGGCTCTGTGTGAATTAAAAATGCATTAAGGCTCTCAGAAGACATCAAACTCAAATTCAGTTTTGAAGAACAAAATGCATTTCATGGTACAGCATTGCAATTACTCTGCGTTATAAACACCCAGACCCTTTCAGCACTGTCTCCATCTCCTCGTTTCTTATGCGTGATCTTAATGCAGAGTGATACCCACCTTAGTTGTAATTAAAAGCTCATTATGCACAAATGTATTTAAAAGGAAAAGGGGCACATATTCTCTGAGGATAATTATGTGATTGATAGAGCTCCTTTTCTAAGTCTCATGGTATGTAAAACTCATCCTATGTGTCCACCAGGGACCGTGATGAAGCTTTGTCACATGTCATTCAGCATGCGTTTTCTGATTTCCTACCACAAGCCAGTCTCTGTGTGTTACTGATGGCATAAAACTTTGCAAGACAGAGACAGCCCCCGCCTTCAAGGAGCTTTCAGTCTAGAGAGGAACACAGAGAAGGACTGAGAAATCCTACCACAAAGTTAAACTAAAAGGCATTAAAAGGGAAAACACAGGAGCCTGAGAACATAAAGCAGTGAGAGTCAGGATAGAAGTCCTGAGGAAGCAACATTTAAGCTGAGATTTTTGAACCAGGCAGCTAAGTAATTGAGATCACAAAGCCTGGTGTTTCCATGAAGGTCACACAGCATGTCAGTGTCAATGGATATTCACATCTGACAGCTGACTCCCAAGACCGTGCCCAGCCACCTTACCAGAATAGCTTACAGCCTCCCTCGCCTTTGGGAAAGGGAGAGGGTGGGCTCCTATCCTTGGTGCCACCTATCAGCCCCTAAGAGCTGTGATCAAGTCCCTCATGATGTCCCAGTTAAGAGCTCTGCAAGGGACAGACATATTTGGAAAAGGCAGATGCCACTAGGGAAAGACCACGGCTCAGCAGAAAACCAGAAGTTTCTCCAGAAATGCTATCCTGATGCTTTTGTCTCAGTGAGTTTGGAGATGCAAACCTGAGGACCATTACATTGCCTCAAATTATTTTCTATTTCTTCCAAATAGAATCCCTCTCCCTCACCCCCTACCCACTGTACCCCTGCGTGAGGAACCTTAAGAGGAGTAAGGGCTCAGGCTCAGTCCTGTGCATTCTGCTGCCATGGGGACCACACCGACTTTGACAATGCTGTTGGAAAGAAAGTGAACAAACAGTGATCAATAACCCAGCCTCCAGGGATGGGGAACACACAGCCCTGAGGTTACACCCTGCGTGGGTGACAGGCCTGTATGTTTGTGTGTCCACTGGGCGGTCACCCAGCCCTTCAGGTTTTCTCTCTCTTGTGCATGCAGAAGTTTGTCTTAGTCATCTATTTTGTACTGCTAAAACAGAAAACTCCAGATTGGGTAATTTATAAAGAACAAATTAATTTCTCATATTTCTAAAGGCTGGCAAGTTTAAGATCAAGGTGCTGGCATCTGGCAAGGGCCTTCTTGCTGCATCAGAACATGGCAGAAGGCATCACATGGAAGGACAAAGAGAAGGTGAGAGAGCAAAGGGGGACCAAACTCCCCCTTTAATAAGGAACCCATTCCCGCAATAATGGCATTGTCACGTACTCTGCCCTCAGGGCCTAATCACCCCTCACTACACCCTACCTTTTAGCACTGTTGCTTTTGGGATTAAGTTTCCAACATGCTTTTTGGGGGACACATTCAAACCACAGCAGAGCCATTCCACTCTTATCCCCTTTCTAGGACCATACAGTAGTTTAGGTTGAATGTAGCAGGAATCCTGCCCCCAGCTGGAAAGCATCTGTGGAGAGTATGTTTACATATTTTGACAATAATAGTGCTCATCAAGTGTGTCCCCTGCAGAGGAGGGCACAAGACCCCAGGAGCCCCCATCAGAATTTCTGACCAGCAGTTTCCGACCAGAGCCACGGGCCTCTCTGCAATGGTGTTGGCGGGTAGGCCAGGAAATGCCAAGTTCTGTAGGTTGATTTTCACGGGAAAAAAAAAATTGTTGTTAGAATCACAATGACATATAGAGAGAAGAGGAAGGAAGAAGGCTTCGTGAGTTTGTGGGTCCCTCCCCATTAATGCCCCATGGCTCAATGGCGCCCCTGCCTCCAACAAGTTTTGGTGAAGCGTGCAGCGAAGTTCGTGTGTTGGAATCCCCAAGGCCACCCTCAGGTTTACGGGTTCACTAGGAGGACTCACAGGACTCAGAGAAGCGGTTATGCTCTTAGTTATGACTTCCTTTCATGAAAGGATACAGACAGAAGCAGCAAAAAGGAAAACCGCATAGGTCGGCGTCCAGGAGAAACCAGGTTCCAACTCCAGGTGTCCTCTACCAAGGAAGTCAGATGGACGGCACTTAATTCTCCCAGCAACAATGTGTGGCAACACACATGAAGTGCTGCCACCCTGGGAAGGTCTCCTAAGCCTTCCTGTGTAGTTTTTACTGACAAGGCCCAGTGCAAAATGAAAATGCAGGGCACCTCATCCAAAATGAATGAAAAAAATGCATTTTCTTCAAAAATGAATAATTGTTAGTAAGAACAGAGCATTAAACCAAGCACGGGCTCTGAGTGTATGCCCATGAAGCTGGCCCTGACCTCATGAACACAGCAGTTTAGGAATGGATGTTTTTGAAAAGAGCATGTGCAAAGGCCCTGAAGCAGGAGCCTGCCTGGAGAGTATGGAACTATGAGTTCAGGCTGTGTGCAGAGCAGAATAAATGCAGAGAAAGATAGAGCTGAGGCCAAGAGAAAATGGGAACCAGACCACATGGCCCTGTAGGCCACTCCCAGGAGGCAGGCTCTACTCTCCGAGAGGCAGGCCAGCTGCTGGAGCATTGGGAGGTGAGGGGTACCATGGGCCCCACTTTACCAAGGCATGATTTACTTACAGTGCAATTCACCTATTTGAATGTACCTTTGATGAACTGCAGCCACTGTGGACATTCCCATGTGCTCTCCCTCCTGCAGACCAGCTGCTCCCTCAGACACTCCCTCTTCAGAGCGCAGTGAGCGTCAGCTCCTGAGGGAAGCCCACGCTGATGTCCTCGACTGGGTCACATTGCACCACAGATTCCCACAGCACCATGAGTCTCATAGCTGTCCCAGCTTCCTTCACATGACTGTTTGTGGCTATTGGATTCAAGCCCATCTCTCACTAAACTGTGAGCAGCACAGAATCAGGGGCTATGTCTGTCTTGAGTCCCCACAGAGGCCCTATCACTTGAATGAACATGGCCCGGAGTGGTTAAGCAAAACAGACCTACTCAATGACTGAACCTATAAAACTGGAAGATGGTGAAAACATTGACACCCAGTGCCAGCTAAGCTGTGGGCAGATGGGCATTGCCACTCCCCACTGTGCAGTGCTCACTGCTCTCCTTTCTGGAGTGTCAGTGACAGAGTGACAGTTTGCATCAGATATGATAAAGTTTCTTTGGCCCACTGATCCAGTTTTCAGAATGTATCCATAATACCTGACGTATACAAAGACAGATCTATAAATATTTTATGTACTTACAAAAGCAATTATACTCTACAGATACCTATGGAGTATAACTGCCTTTGTAAGTACGTAAAATATTCATAGATACCTCTCACCTATAAAGGTGAACATACCCATTTCCAATCACATGCCTTGGATAAAGGGGACTCAGGCATCCATAAAAGATGCTATTCATTGCCACATCAGCCTGCCTCGATCAGCCTCCTGGGAGAGCTCAGGGTCTGGGTGTGCTCTTCAAGGCTCCTCAGATGACTCTGAAGTTCAACCAGAGGACAACTCACGCTAGAGAAGAAAGTTCAATGCCATTAAAAATAAAGTTAGACTCTACTGATACATTATATTGTTAAGAAAAAAGCCCAATATTTTGTACCCTTTAACCCCATCCCCCCATTTCCTCCACCCCTCAGCACCTGGTAACCACCATTATACTCTCAGCTTCTGTGGGTCTATTTTTTATTCCACATGCGGTAACTGTCTTTCTGTGTTTGGCTTCTCTCACTTAACATAACGTCCCCAGCTTCGTCCATGTTGTCATGAATGGCAGGGCTTCCTTCTTTTAGGGCTCTGTAATATTCCAATGTGTGTGTGTCTAGATAGACAGAGAGACAGAGATAGAGATATTTTATATTTACCCACGCATCCTGGGAAGGACATGCACGTTGGTTCTGTATCTTGACTGCTGTGAACATGGGAGCGCAGATCTCTTCCAGACCCAGATCCGTTTCCTGTGGATGTAAACCCAGAAGTGGGACGCTGAAGCAGATGGCAGTTCTGTTTTTAATTTTGGAGAGAACTTCTCTGGTGACTTCAGTTAACAGTTTCTGTATTGTATACTTGAAATTTTCTAAAAGGGTAGATCTTAGGTATTCTCACCAAAAAAAGGAGGGGAAGGAAGGAAGGAAAGAAAGAGGAAGGAGCAAGAAGGAAAGACCATGGTAACTATGTGAGGTGATGGATATGCTAATTACCTTGATTGCGATGATCATGTCACAAGGTAGACAAAACACCAAGTTGCATACCTTAAATAGATATAATTCTGCTTTCTTAATGATGCCTTACTAAAGCTGAAGACAGTTATAGTATGAATCCATTTTCATGAAGACAGTGCACAAATGTGTAGGTGTATACACAAGCTCTCACATGCACAGAACCTGAAAAGCCATGAAGTATTCCCCACAGTTTTCTCAGTGGCACAATTATAGGTGGTTCTTTTCCTTCCTTTTGGTTATCAATCGTTGACATATTTTCCATAATAAAACATTGCTTCTAAGCTTCCAAACACAGCCATTGGCATGTGGGTACCTCAGAATGGATGCGTAAGACACTATTCGTACTGATAATACTACCGCAAGAGGAAAAGCCCCAGCAGTCCTGATTGTGTAGACTGATGGCAATCGAGAGTTGGAAATGAATATAAGTAAATATGTATACCTGAAGTCTAATACCCACGAAATATTTTTCTAGTAGTTGCTCAAGAAAATGCTCTTTAAAAATTAATAAATGCACACCAATAAATAGATGATTTCCTGGAATAAGGTCAAAATTGGATTCGCTGTTCAAAAAAAGTGATGAATGGAAATGTTTCATTCAGGAAGCAGCAGAAATCTTTAAGTAATCAGGGGAGACTTCATGAGAACAAGTGGCAGATCTGAGGGTTCATCACGAGAACCATTGATTTCCAGGCTGGCTCCTTGCCGGGCTGTCCTAAAGGAGGACACTGAGGATTATCGGGCCCAAAGAGAAACTGAGTTGATAGGACCTCCAAGCCTGGCCCTCCAGCCCAGCACTGCAGCTTCCCCGTCAGCATTTACAGCAAGAGTCTGTGTAGGAGCCAAAGGGAAGATGGGAGGAGATGTGGGAGAGTGATCGCTGATGATTGCGAGCAGACACGCTGTCTTGAAGAGTGCTTGGCATCCTCAGGTACAATCAGGGTTCCCGGGTCGCAGCCTCCAATTTCTAATCAGCCTTCAGAAGATGAAAGGGAAGCAAGCCAACCTTAAAACCCAGCAAATGGCTGATAAAGCCTACTTCACAGACTCAGAGGAGCATGAATGGAAACAATTAACTCATTCTCTGGATCTTCCCCAGGCCTCTGATATCACAATGGTGCCACAGTCTCCTTCTATGGAATGAAACTCACAGGGGCAGCCAGGTGAGGAAAGGTAATACATTAACTGTCACTTGCAGCCGAAGAGTAATGGCGTGGCCTCCAGGACTCACAACTTTGCAGAGCCCTCACTCTCTGCCAGGAACACCCACATCAGATTCCTCTTTCCTGATTGCTTTTCTCTGAAGGCTGTCTTGCAGGTGGGGCTGAACAGAAACTGTCATAGGTGGGGAAGGTGAGATGCCTGGGCTGGGACCCCGGAAGGCAGGTGAGCTTTAAGCCCCTGCTACTCCAGGCATGTCAGCACAGAATCCACTGGGAGCCTGCCAGAAATGCAGAATCCTAGGCCCCGGCCCAGACCTAGGAATCAGCAACTGCCATTTAACTAGCACTCTAAGGTCGGGGCTGAGCCACAGCCAGGAGGAAAGCTGCTTTCTCCAGCGGCAGCACCGCACAGAGAGTCAGGAAATGCACGGCCATGTTGGTTAAAGTGAGATCAGCTGTGAGCCACTGAAAATCACAAACACAGGAGTTTTGACAAGACAGGAGTGGGCTTCTCTCACACAAAACAGTATAGAGAAGTGTGGTCCAGAGCTGGTGTCATCATTCGTCTCCGTAAGGGAGGGGGACTCCTCGATCTTGCTTCCCTGGGGTCCTCAATATTTGATCCTCTTCATGTTCCAAGATGGCTGCGTGAGCTCCAGCCCCCGCACTGCACTCCATCAGCCTGGGACAGGGAGGCCACCAGCCTCATCTGACTCTACTCTCCCACCTTCTCCAGTCACCTCCATGCTTGGGGCGCAGCCTCACACAAAGCATGGCAACCGTGGCCTGCATCCTGGGACAAGCCCTGGGAAAACCTAAGTAATTCTCACGGGGGGCCAGGCAGGAGGATCTGGGTGCCCTGTGTCCCTTACCCAACATGGAAAGAGCCTGACCAGCATCCATCAACAGGACCCACAAGGGAGGGAAGAGAGAAAGTCACTCCACCTAGGAAACATCTCTCTAAACCCAGGAGATCTGCAGGACTGGGGGTAGAACAGAGGGACAGCGCTGTTTGCAGTCTCACTGATAATCACAGCTTGTTAATAAAGCAGAGGAGTCTCCAGAATATCCGATGACGTGAGCAGACTGCGCAGCAGGCAGGAGTCAGGCCATTATCTCACTCATCTGGACGGACTCCATTAAGCCATTGCTCTTTCTTGATTAAATCTTCTCTAACGATGTCTGTCCAGGGAGGGAGAGAATAATCGCATCTGCTAGAGGAGGTGTGAGGGGGGCAGGTGGTGCCCCTTCCAGATCTGCCCAGGCAGCCCCTGCTTCTCCCTCAGCCCTAAGTCAGAAGCAGCCAGTGCATGGGCCTCCCTGCCATGGGGAGACATCCAGGAGGCCCCCAGCTGTGAACAACAAGAAACACTGCCCTGCTAGCTGAAAGGAACAAAGGAATTGCTCTCTTCCAGCAGTGGCCCTACGGGATTTTCCAGGGCGGGCCCATAAGACAGCTCCACCCAGAATCAGGAACCTCAGCTCACCCTAACGCCAGAGCTACTCTTCTTAGTAGTTAGCTGCAGCCTGGCCAGCTGTCCTGCATCACATAGTGGTTATTGACTTCCTGAGTGAACACCACAGCATCTGGGGGAGAGACACGAAAGATGCCCTTATACTGTCATACTGTTATGGGATCCTTGGAGTGTCACTTTGCCAGCCAGAAACCTCTGTGGCTAGCAGCACCTTCTGTCTGAGTATTGGTTACACTCACTGGGCTCATTATGTCCACAGCTGTATACGGCTCACACCACTGCCCCAGATCCCACACCTGCCAAAGGTGAGCCAGACATGGAGCAGCAAGGGGTGTGTGAGTGAGCAAGTATGGGGTCTGGCCACTGTGTACAGCCAGGCATACCAGCTGCTGTGGTGGGGCAGGTAGCTCCAGGAGCTGGCACATGTGAGGCTGCAGCTGGACCAGATGTACCACACATGGCTTCCATTGCAGGCACCTGTGTCTGGATGAAGAATGTGGTCGTGCCTGGAAGCTTGGAAACACCGGGAACTGCAGAGCCCCAAAGACGGTGTCACAGCCCTGGCTGGGAGAGCTCCTAGGTCTGGGCTCCCTGAAGGGCTACAGCTCTTCTGTCCTCATCACCCACAATTTGGCAAGTGGTGGGGGTTGGAAGAGGCATGTTTCAAGCCTGTTTGTGTTACAGCTCTTTCAGTCCCACCAATCAGCAGGACTGAGTTCTTGTCCGGCATCCAGGAAGAATGAGGTTCTCAGACAACTGGAGGGTCAGCAAGGCAGAGATGAGCTTCATTGAGCAACAACAGAACAGCCCTCAGGAGACCTGAAATGGGCAGCTCCTTTCTGCAGACAGGTCATCCCGTGTCCGGCTCTCAGCAGAGAGGAGAGCCATAAAGAGTAGAGCCTCTCTGCAGCTGGTAGTCCCGACATCTGTGTGAGTCTGACTGAATCAGGGGTTTTTATGGGTTTGGGAGGAAGTGTGTACTGATTGGTCCATGGGCAGTCATGGGTGGGCCCAGAAAAAGCACCATAAATTCTCACTCTAGGCCACAGATTCCACCCAGAACTGGCAGCCTGAACCTCAGGCTCCTGGCCATCTCCATTTTTCCAGAGTTGAGTCAAAGTTCCAGAGGGCTTCTGTAGCACCAAAGTATCAAGAAAGGGAATTAGACCCCCACTTCCATAGCTGAGAGTCTGCACACGGACCATTCCTCCCTCAGCATTCTGCAAGTCCCAGAAAGACAGTAAAGAGGGAAGAGGATGGGGGAAGAAAACCTTTCCAACGTAATTAAAGTGCACCTTGGTGGCATGACAGGAGAGAGCTGGCAGCCAGAGGATGGGAGCTGTAGTTTGTCCCTGCCACGGTGCCAGCAGACAGCCTATCTTCCAGGGTGAAGCATTCACCAAAGCCTCACCCACCTGGGGGAGGGTAGTAACACTTGTGAGGGTTACCACCCTAGACACAAATCCACTAAAAGGCTGAGATTTATTGGATGACAGAACAGGTCTTCTGCCCCACACGTTACCCCCACGGCAACAAGAATACAGAACAACAGGAAATGACTACAGCTGGAAGAGATGCAAGGCGCAGACTCTACGAGAAGGAGTGGACAGAAGTCCAAAGTCAAGAGTAAAGACAAAAGCAAGGACACCAGAGGAATTCAAAGCCTCTGGCACCTACAGCTACGGCAGACTTTAAACACAGCCCGACTCCTAGCCAGGTAACATAAGTCCTCACACTAAAGTCCTAGTCACCTCAGCTCCTGATTCCAATACAAACATGTCCAGCTTTTAACAACAATAGGAACCAAACTTGCAAGACTACCACATGACAAAAAACACACACACACACACAAAAAACAACCAAGCATTAGAACTACGTTCACATATGACATGATGTTGAAATTATCAGACAGGGAATTTTTAAAACTCCGATTAGTATGTTAAGAGCTATAATGGAAAAAGTATACAAAGGGAAAGAACAGATAGCTAATGTAAGCAGAGCTGTAAAGGCCAAGAAAAAAACTGAAATGAAATTCTAGAAATCAAAAACCCTTTAACAGAAATGAAGGATGCCTTTGATGGGTTCATCAGTAGACTAAATGCCACTGAGGAAGCAATCAGTGAGCTTGAAGACAGGTTGATAGAAATTTCCGAAACATAAATGCAAAGAGAAAAAAGACAGGAAAAAATAACACCCAAGCCTGTGAGGCACTGCAAAAAAAAAAAAAAAAAAAAAAAAAAAAAAAAAAAAAGTAACGTATATATAATTGGAGTATCAGAAAAAGAAATGAGAAGGGTCAGAAGGAACATGTGAAATAACGGTGACTGAGAAATTTCCAAAATTAATAACAGACACCAAACCACAAATCCAGAAAGCTGAGAGAACACAAAGCAAGATACATACAAAGAAAATCTTGATGTTTCATATTAAAATTGCAGAAAGCAAAGATAAAAAATCTTGGTCAGAGGAAAAAACACCTTATTATAGATGAGCAAGAATAAGAATTACAGCAGATTTCTTGTCATGAACCATACAGGCAAAAAGACAGTGGAGTGAAATATTCAAGTTATTGAAAGAAAAAAGTCACCAATGTAAATTTAGTATAATATCCAGCAAAAATGATTCTACAAAGGTAAAGGAGGCTGGACATGATGGCTCATGCCTGTAATCCCAGTGCTTTGGGAGGCCAAGGCAGGTGGATAACTGAGCTCAGCCTGGGCAACACAATGAGACCCCATCTCACAAAATAAATTTAAAAAGAGGTGAAGGAGAATAAACACTATATCAGATAAAATTTGAGGGAATTAGCCAGCAGAGCTTCCCTGTAAAGAAAAGTTTCAAGAATTTCTCCAGAGAGAAGGAAAATGATATAATCAGGACATAAACTTATATCTACATAAGGAATGGAAGAGTATCAGAGAAGAATAAATGGAGGTGAAAGGAAATCTTTTTTTTTGCTCGACTCATCTAAAAATAACTTTAAACTTATTATAGCATCAATGTATTAGATAATTATACCACATAGTTGAGTGTACTGGATAACAGCAGGGCATGGGGCCAGAGGGAACTGAGATACAATGTTATAAGACACCTCTATACCTGTGGTATACTCTTATTTGAAGATTGATTTAGATTAGTTAAAATCTATATTGCAGTCCCTAGGACAACCACTAAAAACAAATAAAAACTAGTTAAAAATATACATTGGGCATGGTATCTCATGCCTATAATCTCACACTTTGGGATACCAACGTAGGACAATCACTTGAGTCCAGAAGTTTGAGACCAGCCTGGTCAACAGAGCAAGACCTCATCTTTACCAACAAATATTAAAATGTGCCAGGTGCAGTGGGTGCGCACCTGTAGTCACAGCTACTTGGGATGCTGAGGTGCGAGGATTGCTTGATCCTAGGAGGTTGCAGCTACAGTGAGCTGTGATCATGCCATTGCACTCCATTCTAGGTGACAGAGTGAGACCCTGTCTTTAAAAATTAATTAATAAAAAGTATACAAATTGGAATCAAAAAGTCAGTAAGTCTAAATTCTACCAAATATTTAAGAAATTGTTCCAATTCTAAAAGTCAAAATAGATGGAGATATATTCCATATTCATGGATGGGAAGAATCAAAATTGTTAAGAAATGAATTGTTCAAGTTTGACCTATGGATTCATTGAAATCCCAGTAACATCTCAGCAAGGTATTTTGTAGATATTGACAAGCTGATTCTAAAATTTATGTGTAAAGGCAAAAGACCTAGAATAGCCAATAGAATACTGAGGAAGAACACAGTATGGGGACTCATACTTCCTGATTTGAACAATTACTATAAAGCTAAATAATCAAGACAGTTTGGATTGGAAGGAAAACAGATAGACACATATATCAATGGAACAGAATGGAGAACCCAGAGCTATAACCATACAAATACAATCCACTGATCTTCGATGAAGGAGCAAAGGCAGTCCTTTCTCAATAGAGAAAGGATAGATCTTCAAACAAATTAGGCTAGTACAACTGGAGATCCATTAGGACAGCCACAGGCAAAAAGACTGTGTCTTGACTTCAGCTTCACACCTTATACAAAAGTTATTTTTTAAAGGATTCTATATTTAAATATAAAGCTGAAACTACAGCCCTTTCAGAAGAAAACCTTTCGGATCTAGGTTTTGCTGAAGACTTCCTAGACATGATACCAAAAGTACAATAGACAAAAGACAAAATTGATAAATTGAATTTTATTAAAATAAAACTTTTCAGTTTGACAATTTCTCAAAGAAGTCAAAGCAGGATTACCACCATTCAACCCAGCAATCTCTTACTGGGTATATACTCAAAGAAATATAAATTATTCTACCATAAAGACGTGTATGTGTATGTTCATCACAGGAGTATTCACAATGGCAAAGGCATGAAATCAACCTAAATGCTCATCAATGGTAGACTGGATCAAGAAAATGTGGTAGATCTACACCACAGAATACTATGCAGCCATGAAAAAGAGTGAGGCCATGTCTCCTATAGCAACATGGATGGAGCTGGAGGCCATCATCCCAAGTGAACTAATACAGGAACAGAAAACCAAATACCATATGTTCTCACTTATAAGTGGGATTAAACACTGAGCACACATGGACACCAAGAATGGAACAGCAGACACTGAGGGGGGGCCTACTGTAGTGGGAAGGGAGGGGGGAGAGGCTTGAAAAATTACCTTACAGGGTAACTATGCTTATTAACTGAGTGGTGAAATAATCTGCACACCACACACCTATGACATGCAATTTACATGTAACAAACCTGCACATGTGTCCCTGAACCTAAAGTAAAAGTTAAAAACATAAATTAAACTTTTGATCTGTGAAAGACTCCGTTAGGAGAATGAAAAGACAAGCCACAGACTAGAGGAAAATAATTGCAAAATATGTATCTAATAGAGGAAGTGCTCTCTCTCTCTCTCTCTCACACACACACACACATACACACACACACACAATGGTATGTCAAAGGGACACAAGATCCAACTGAGAAAGCTCTCAGTGGCCAAAGCTGGAATTTGAGCAACAAAATCAATAAAGTATTATTAGATAATAATCCATCAAATAAATATCCATGAGTCTGTACTGATATAAATGGCTGAATTAATAATTGGGGAAGTAGAGACACCACTCTTGCAGAAGAATTGAAAATAATGAATGTAGAGCCTCCTTCCTTGGGGAGGTAGAACTTAACTCCACACTCCTTTAGTGTTGGCTGTGCACAGTGGTTTCCTTCTAAACAGGATGGAGTGGGGAGACAGGGAGGGAGGAATTTCCCGTTAGAGAAACGGATCAAACACTACCTCAGCTCAGTGATTAAGGTAATATACAAGTCAACATATAAGTCATGTTGATAGCATATATGTACCCTTGACATGATGGGATGAGAATGACACTTTACCTCTACAGTCTTCCTCCCCAAAATCCATAACCCAAGTCAGGCATGAGAAAATCAGACCCCTTATAAGATCCATCATCAGATTCATCCCAACTGAAGTACATTCTACAACAAACCTGATCATTTATCCTTAAAACTGTCAAGGTCATCAAAAACAAGGAGAGACTCTAACTGTCACGGCCAGGAGGAACCTGAGGAGATGTGGCTACTAAGTGTACTGTGGCATCTGAAATAGTATCGTGCAAGGGAGAAAGGATACAAGAGAAAACCCGGAGAAACACGAATAACGCGCTACTTTAGCTGATACAATATCAGTACTTGTTCATTATCTATAGCAAACGTGCCATATTAACCTCAGATGTTAATAATAGAGAAAACTAGGTATGGGTTACGTGGAGACCTTCTGTGTTAATTTCACAATTGCTCTATAAACCTAAAATGTTCTAAAATAAAATGTTTATGTTTTTTAAATGAGACATGGAGAACAGAACACAGGAATCCAATCTGTGGACAGTAGGAATTCTTTATGAAGACAAAAACCATCAGGTCAATAACGGAATCAATATGCAGTCAAGTCTCACCTTTTGATTTACACAGAGCCGATTTTAATTGCTTATTCTGGAGGGCCCTGACTTTTGCTAACAAAAATGACCAGTTGAACTCTCTCTCCCTCCCGTGAGAGGAACTGCATGATAAATATTCACCAGTTAAAAAATATGCAAGGTCAATCTACCGTTATGACTGCAATGAAGCTTTTAAGTGAACCTCTTATTAATTACAGCATGATCTACTTTTGAAAAGACAGGCACCTGGGTGTGGGAGACACATTGTTTATCAGTCTGTAGACAATGCTTAGGGGAGATATTGATTAGCAGATATCCTGTTTAAAAAAACAGCCCTGCATGGCCCACCACAGGCTGGAAACCACCGATCAGTACCATGGAGGCCTGCCACAGAGCTATATCCACTCAACCCACAATCTAGTCCCATGCCTATATTCCAGAAAATCTAATTAATAGCCACCCTAGCCATGGGAAAATCACTTCAGATTCAGGAAAACAATCCTGACCTCCGGAGTAAACTCATGAGTAAGAAAAAAATACTGGCACTGCAAAAGATTTGCAATGCAAACACGTCATAAAAAGAAGAAAATGTTCTCCTTGGAAAAGATTTTCAAGTGAAGCAAGTAAAATTCACAGCATGGCTGTTTTCTTTTATCAATGAGATAAAAGAACACACTGCATCACATCAAGCAGAACCCGTCTGGATAAAATGTACCGTGCAGTAGAATGAAAACCACAGCAGACTAAATAAAACCTTTGTTGAAAGCAGGACATGGAGAAATGACCCTGAAAAAAGTAAAAACTTGGTAAGTTACAATTATTTCATAAAATACCTCCAAAATATCAAGAAAATATAAAAATGAAATCAAGAAAAATAAGTGAGGATGATAAACACAAAGGACACAGCACAGATTCCCAACTCGTGAACAATGACAGTCCCTAATGGAGACGAATGCACATCTCAAATGCAGCAACAGGGCTGCAGCTCAGAAAAGACAGCAAAAAAGCTGGCATGTCTATATTCTACTAAAAAATGAGAATGAAAACAGTATCAATACATAATCTGGTTAAAATTTAAACTGTAAGGGAAAGAGTCTTGAACAAAGAGATCAGACAAGGGAAAGTTGACTTTCAGATAAAATTATATTTTGAATTTCTCTTCTTCGGTAAACAATCAAACCTATAGATGTTTCTGTAAGGCACGTTGGGAGCCAGATGTAGGGCTGAGAGCCCACAGGGTCGTGGGTGAGCCTTATGCTGTGCTGAGGCGCAGGATCCGAGAAATACAGAGACAGGACACAGAAGTACAAAGAAAACGCAGCTGGGCTCGCGGGGCCACGCCATCTATGAGCAGAGTCAGGCAAGGCCCCGAATGTCCAGAAGCGTGAGTATTTATTGTGTATGGGTTAGGGGGCAGCGCAGTGAGTGAAGTCATCTTTAAGGATAGCGATAGGGTCGTGAGCAATAAAACAAAGGGTCCACCCCCATTAGGTCACCTAGGCCAGGAGGTGGACAGTGCACAGCAACGGGGCCCGTTCCCACGAAGGTAAGGGCCGTGTGCGGTAAGAGGTCCAGCCCCATTAGGTCACCGAGGCTTGAAGGTGGGCCGTGCGCAGTGAAGAGGGTGCAGTGTGCAGTACTTCTATCTATGGGCAAACTACTTCTAAGAAGATTTATAGGAGGATGCTTTAAGTCACACAGCAGTGACAGAGCTGTCAAGGTTACCGCCACCTTCTGGCAGCTTCCGATGAGTTCTACGGGAAGATGCTTTTCAAGCAGCACAGTAGCAAGAGCTAAAGTTCACAGTCACCAAGGTGGATTGCCGGTCTGAGGGCAGCCTTCCACAAGAATTGGAGCAAGGTCCTACAACTCCTTTATCAGGAGGAGTGGCTCTCGCCCCAAGCCTGCCATACAGCGGGTATCTTTACGATACTGAACGCTGCTGACTGGGCCGTGGATTCTTGTTCTGATATAATTGTTTTCCCTTAATTCATGCTCTGCACTGTGTCTGCTCTAGGCATTCCTCCGATTATGAACTAAGATATAATTATAGGTATATATGTAGAGAAGTATTCTTTAGGCACTCATACTATCAACTATTAATGATTATATATAGAGGATTATACAAAGGGATTCTTCAAGCCCTATTTCTATGAACTAATATATGATTATGTAAAGGATTATGTAAAAGGAAACAGCTGAGTAGTAACACTATAACGTGAGATATATCAAGCCCTAACTGTGTCAGGGCTCTGCTTAGCTCTCATTCCTCGGTGCCTATATGGGGGGTTACCCACAGTTTCTCAGGAAAAGGATGTGAGATCAGAATTGTGTATCTTGACACTTACAAAGAAAGAAAAACCAAAGATACTCTGTTTTTTATAAACTTAAAATGTTCACATGGCAAGTGTTCACTCAGCAAAGTTTACTTGAGATCAAATTCCAGAATCATCAGAGAACCAGTGAACAGAGAGGGTGTGGGGATAAGGAGAGGCATTAGGTGATAAAGCAGTCGGTTCTCCAGGAAGACATAACAGTTGTCACTGTGTATGCACCAAACAACAGAACACCCAAATACACGAGGCAAACTGATGGACTGCAAGCAGAAATGGCCAATTCAGATACTGGATTAGAACAAATACCTCAAAACCTGGGGAGCAGTGTTCAATCCCATACGCCATTAGGGAACTGAAATTAAAACAATGAGATGTCACTTCACACCTATTAGTATGGCTAACACTCAACACGCCGACAACACGAAATGCTGGTGAGGATGCTGAACAACAGACACTCTCATTCCCTGCTGGCAAGAATGCAAAGGGCTGCAGGTACCTAGCAGCCTCTTATAAAACTAAACATTTTCTTACTACACAATCTAGCAATCATGCTCCTTAGTGTTTATCCAAATGGGATGAAAACTTATTTCCACACAAAAACCTGCACACAAATGCTTATATTAATCCTATTCATCACTGCCAAAACTTGGACGCACCTGAGCTGTCCTTCATAGGTGAATGGATAAGCAAACCGTGGCACCTACACAATGGAATATTACACAGCAATAAAAGGAAATGATCTGTTTAACCTATAAAAAGATATAGGGGAACTTTAAACGCATATTACTGCACAAAAGAACCCCATCTGAAAAACATATGTACTGTATGATTCCAGCTATATGACATTCTGGGAAAGGCAAAGCTATAGAAACAGTAAATAAAATAAAATAAAATAGTGGTTGTCAGGGTTAGTTGGGGAGAGAGGAGAGGTGAACAGGTGAAGCCCAGAGGTGTTTTAACGCAGTGAAGCTACGTGATGCATACGTCAATGCCTTTGTCAGAGCCCATGAACAGTACAACGCAGAGGAAGGCTGGTGTAAACCACGGACTCTTACTAATAACAGTGCACCAACATTCACTGGCCAGTTGTGACCACACTGACGCAAGACGTTGATAACAGGGGAACCTTCGGGTGGCAGGGAAAGCAGGTAAGGGAGCTCAGTTTTACTGTATACTTAAAAGTGCTCTAAAAATAAAGCCCATTAATTTTTAAAAAGTAGATTTAAATTTGCTTAATTTATAAATAAGATGAAAATAGCATAAATATGTACAACTTTTACTACTAAAAACACTAATATGAAAATCCTTTTCTTTTTTGAGACAGGGTCTTGCTCTGTCACCCAGGCTGGAGCACAGTGGCAGGAACATGGCTCACTGCAGCCTCAACTTCCCAGGCTCAAGCGATCCTCCTGCCAGTACAGGTGCACAACCCCCCCCCACTAATTTTTGTATTTTTAGTAGAGATGAAGCTCAAGCGATCCTCCTGCCTCAGCCCCTCCCCCCCACCACCAAGCAGCTGGGATTACAGGTGCACACCACCACCCCCAGCTAATTTTTCTGTTTTTAGTAGAGGGGGTTTTGCCATGTTGCCCAGGCTGGTCTCAAACTCCAGAGCTCAAGTGATCTGCCTGCCTTGGTCTCCCAAAGTGCTGGGATTACAGGCATGAGCCACTGCGCCAGGCCTGAAAATCCTTTCTTTAAATATTAAACAGAAACAAAGTTGCCAACAGTAAGTGGCACACTAAATACTAAGGGATCTGGGCCTGTATTATGGCACTAGTGCAGATGGAGTCAGGGAAAAGCCAAGATAGCTCTGAAGCAAATTATTGTGAAAGATTGCAACCTGAACATCAAAAAGCAAAACAGAAAAGAAATAACTGAGAACAACACCCCCGCCACCCCTCCACCACCACCCCACCCCCACACACAAAAAACCCAGGAAGCATGAATAAAATGACAGATGCAAAACGTTACAGAGAGATCACATAAATATCAAGATGTCAATTCCCCAATTAAAAGCAGAGATCCTCAGAGTGGCTTTGAAAGCATAGCCAATAATACGCCTTTTAGAAGGAATCATCCTTGCACAAAATGGCATAAAGGCTAAAAACAGAGGCTGCACAAAGAGGCACCAAATGCCATTTAGAAGCAAGCAGGAACTCGGACAGTGATGCAGACTGCTCACATCTTCTTTGTTCACATCCAAGCTCCTTCAATTTAGCTGAAAAAAGTGTTTCTAAAGACCTGTTGGAGCACATATATGACTCCGTGTGTGGACTGTCATTTGTGATGGCTCTGAAGGCAGGCAGCAGGAGCAGCTCGCTGTGGAGGCAGGGCCAGGATGCCGAAGGGCACTCAGGGGACCCTCCTTCCAGCACGGTGTCCCCTCCGCCCCAGGCTTGCAGCTCCACCAACCTGCCTCCTCCCCTCATCCCCAGAGGCCAAAGAGAGGGGCCCGGCTAAGGCTGTGGGTCAAGTGGTGTGTTGGAGATGGAGGGGCGGTGCCTGCTGAGACGTTTCTCCAAGCACCTCAGACAGCCACGATAGCTGGCTCCTGTCCCCATGTGTGTGGCTTCCGTGGGACCTGGTCCCACCGTCACCACAGGAGAGCACAACTGGGACGGGTGCAGGGCAACAAGTGATACCGTAAATAAATGAAATATCTCCCCTGTATATTCAGAATTTTAGCCAGCCTCCTAAGAAAATAAAAAGACATATGAAAGACTGTTCAAACTCAGTAGTAATCAAGAAAATACAAACAAGTTTCTCACACACTAAACTGACGATGAGAATGCTGTTCACCTTTCCTGTAAAAGTTTTGAGAAATGAGAGTATCAATAAGTTCTCACTGAGAACATTTATAAGTTATCACTGACATAGGATTCTCTACTTTTTGATGCAAAACCTTTTTTTTTTTTTTTTCAAATTTTTAACCTGGAAAATAATCAACATAAGAAAAAATAATATAAGGAAAAAAGCCATAAGCACAAAGACATTAAAGACATTATAGCTATCCCTCTATTATATACTATAGATATAAAAATATTAAAATGTTATATAAATATATATGATAGGTATGTAAATGTTGACATATAACACAGAAACATAGAAATAATCTAGTTGTAAAATAGTATAAAATTTTTGGTAAAATATGTAACAGAACACTTTATAAACAATATAGAGTAATATGGAAAGTGGTTTGAGTGCACATTAAATTTACAAGCAGATGGTGGGCCTAGTGCAGTGGTTCACACCTGTAATCTCAGCACTTCGGGAGGCCGAGCTGGGCGGATCGCCTGAGGTCAGGAGCTCGAGACCAGCCTGGCCAAAGATTCAAAAATTAGCAGGGTGTGGGGGCCTGAAGTCCCAGTTACTTGGGAGGCTGAGGCAGGAGAATGGCTTGAACCAGGGAGGCAGAGGTTGCAGTGAGCCAAGATGGCACCACTGCACTCCAGGCTGGGAGACAGAGCGAGACGCTGCCTCAAAAAAGATAAGAAAAAATGAAAAATGAAAGCAGGCGGCTGCACAGCAGAGACAATGTAGGACCATATAAATTACATCTCTGTAAATTCCACAAAGAGAGGAAAAGCCGCACGGGAAAGGAGTGAATGAGGGTATTTGGGGGTGTGGCGTGCGGCTGAACTCTGCCTCCCTGGAAGCAGCGTCCGTGTGTGTTGCAGTAAGCTGCCCTGGGCAGACCAAGGCCTGTGCCCGTCCCTCCAGGCCTCCTTCCCATGCTGCTTGCCCCTGGTTTGTGTTCACACCCCATCCCGGAGACAGAGGCTCCCAGGGTATCCCAGAACAAGAATGTGTGGGGCTCACAGTGGGTGCTGAGGAATGTCTACAGAGTAGATCCCAGCCTGGGATTTTACTGATGTGTGTTAAGAGACTCAGGGTCCTGTTCACATTCCACTAGCAACAGATTTAAGGAACACACGTTCTTTGAAGGACTTGGAGATTTAATTTCATAAACATCACAACATATTTTCACAACTTAGTGTCATTCATCATCTTTCTTCTACTATAAACTACTTTAAACGTGTAATTCTTCCCAATTTCTTATTTTTGGCCAAATTATGTGTAGATAATAAAGGGACTGCAGAAGCCAAAACATACAGCCTATAAATAAAGTGCATGGCTTTCTATCACTGGAAATAAAAGGTTTAGACAGGTTTTGCTCATTACAGCTCTTGAAATATTAACTATATAGATGAATATGGTAACAGTTAAAAAACAAATAATTCCATCTAAAGTAAAGAGAGTTCTTTGATTTGCTTCACTAGAAACTGAATAAGGAAAGAGACCCAAGTGTAAATGGTAGGAGTACAGTGTTCTCACTTCTAGGTGCTCACAGGCATGATGGGGGTCTGGCACCTGGTTTCTGGGGGCGCAGGGGAGCCTGGGCAATGGCTAAACACGGACTCGTCACTGAACAGCGGCCTCGGCCTGCCGCAGCCGGTGTGCCTGCCACAGCACGGTTGCAGGGGCCGCAGGCAGGGCAGCCCGGCCTGACAGAAGAGCAGATATGCTGCTCCCTGCTGCCCCCCCCTGCAGGGGAGGCCTTCGGATGACTGGTCCACTCCAGGTGACTAGGGGAGAGGTACATTAAGAAGCCACCAGGAGGGATGGGAAAGGGCCACAGAGCTCCAAAGAAAACTCACTCTGAAACAAGGCAGGTGCGGGGGTGCGTTGGGGCTAAATGAAATCATGGTCACAGTTTTAAAGGAAGACTTTCCAGTATCAAAACCAGGTTTGCATGTCTCACCCACATTTCACAGACACCACGAGTGCTGCTGGCACAGGGTGAGCCTCGTAGCCTGTATCTCAGTGGTGTCTTAATTCACATCTGTGACCCAAACCTGTGCTCCACAGGATCATGCCCACACACGGGTCCGGAACAATGATCCCATCTCCTCTGGGGCTGTGTCCGAGGCCACACATTCCCCTCAAACAGCAGACGTGGCTGGTGCCATCCCTGCCTCCCCAGGTCAGTAGGGGCTCAGCACGGGTCGGCCTCACAGTGACCAGAAGCAGCGCACGGTGCCACCTACCGGGTGGTCTGCTCGTTAGAAACTCAGTAGAGTGCCTGTGAGTGACGAGCAAGACTCTCTGGGGAAGGTGGTGCCTTGGAAAAAGGCCCTCCATTTTCTACCTGGACACCGGGCACTGCAGGGACATGGGGCTCCTGTGGCCTGACAATAACCAAGGAGGCTTGCCCATGAGGAAGGAGGGCATCTTAAGGCTGAATTGGGGTCCAAAGAGGCAAAACTCACAGAGGACGGCCGAGAAGCTCCCCCAAGCACTGGCACCATCAGCCGGCCTCAAGGCCCAGAGCGTCTCTTCACGTGGACAAAGCGGTCACCCTCACCCGGACAGTCAACAACCCCTGCCCAGGATTCGAGCTCTTCTGGGGCAGGAGCCCCAAACTGATCCTACAGCGCAGGCTGGCACACGCCAGCGCCACCTATGGAGTCACGCACCATGGCTGGCACCAGCTGTGGGGAGCTCGCCGCTTGGTGAATTCAGAGACTGGACACTTCTCACGCATTTCCCCGCACGCCCCCAGCTGCCTCTGCCTGACTTTCTGGGGGTGCATGGGAACCTGAACCACCTCTTTGGCCCTGAGCCCCCAAGTCCCACCAAGGTACAGAGGCTGAACATCCCCTCCTGTGCTGTGGGGCCCTGAGTGTTCCGGCCTCGCTGAGTCTGGTGCTCAGTGATGAAGGAGGCTTGAGGGCAGCTTTGCAGCCAGGCCACTGTGTCCTGGAAGTCCCCAGACATGCGAGAGTCACTCAGACACGAGGCAGGAGGACCCACGCTGGCCTGGGCATCAGGCTGCTGGGCTGAGCGGTGAGCTCTGACAGCCAGTCACAGAGGAAGATGGCTGTCTCGGGCCGCAACACCCATGTCCAGACAGCGGCAAGGAGAGGGTCCCACAGGGACAGGAAGGCCGTTTTGTTCCATTTGGGGGGTATGTTCTGAGGGCAGGCCGGCTTGACTGGCAGCCTCCCGGCTCACACGGCTGACAGGTCCACGCGGTGAGCAGAGTGGCTGCTCTTGTCCCAAGGGCTGAGCTTGGTGGAGGCGGTGCCTGGCCGGGTCCCATTCATCTGCAAAGCACAAAGGGGTGAGCAGTGGAAGGCCTGCTGCCAGGGGGAGAGCCCCAAGCCCAGTGATTGTGGGAAGCACTGGGCCCACAGCTGCCTGAGGATTCTCCTTGCAGGGGCAAAGTGCAGAGAGAGGGGAGCCCCCATGCTCCGGGTGGGATGAGGATGTGCACGCTGTGGCATCTCTACCCACAGAGCTCCCCGTGCTAACCTCCCGGTACCCACAGAGCTCTCTATGCTGACCTCCCGGTACCCACAGAGCTCCCTGTGCTGACCTCCCGGTACGCACAGAGCTCTCCGTGCTGACCTCCCGGTACCCACAGAGCTCCCTGTGCTGACCTCCCGGTACCCACAGAGCTCTCCGTGCTGACCTCCCGGTACCCACAGAGCTCCCTGTGCTGACCTCCCGGTACCCACAGAGCTCTCCCTGCTGACCTCCCGGTACCCGCAGAGCTCTCCGTGCTGACCTCCCGGTACCCACAGAGCTCTCTATGCTGACCTCCCTACCTGGGCGCCACAGGCACGCTGTGCCCTCACTCCCTCATCTGCTCAGCCACCCGTCACCCACGCCTTCACCCCCACGCATCTGTCCACGCTGCGTTCATTCCATGGTGAGTCATGGAGCGCACCACCCACCCAGCACAGCTGTAGATGTGGGGCTAGAGCAGGGCACGAGCCAACCAGCTCCCATGGAGCAGGGCAGACGTGGTCCCCAAGCAAATGGAAAACCACACAGCTGCTGATGGAGGTGAAATGTGAGCACGGGCGGGAGCACCTTGACTGAGCGTCATGGGTGGGGAAGGACTTCCTGAGGATGGGACTGTGGAGCAGGGCCCCAGCAGGTGGAAGGCAGCGGCGCAGTAACTACGCTAATGGGGCCTCCTGGACTCTGGTGGGCGGAGGGGATGGGCCACCTCATAGTCAGCTGATCTCTAAGTTCTTCCATCCCCCTAAGTGAACACAAGAAGTCTGGATCTTTCAGGGTCAAGAGGGAGGGCTGTGGTGACTTCATCAGGACACAGGGCACTGTGTGGGGTGACAGGAGCCCAGAGCACCTGCAGCCTGTGGGCCTGTGTCAGGCATGAGGGGAACAAGGACTGCCGGGTACCCGAAGCCACCTCTGCTGCCTGCACACCCCGTCCTGCTAATGACCAAGCCTGGGGAATGAGGCTGGACTGGGCCCCTGGGTCCAAGGAGGCCGAACTCACGATGTCCGAGTGGAAGGGCTTCGCGGTGGCGGTGCGGGTGCAGCTGCTCGTGAGGGACCAGACCTTGGTTTTGTGCTTGAAGGCAGCTCTCACCTTGAAAGCAGGGAAGAGATCATGAGAGGCCATTTCAGAGGCTGCGACAGCCACAACCCGAGTCTGCTGATGCAACCCGGAAGCGCACAGGGGAGGCTGGGATTTGGAAATGTGAGAGTTGGAGCTGGTGGCTCCACAGCTGAGCTGCTCCATGTAACAGACCCAGAGTGTCACAGTCCAGGGAAGCTGGGGCTGGAGTGGCCTCTGCTGGGCTCCTCACACTCAGCAATGAACGTCCCGGGGTGATAAACTAACGCGTGGTGAGCGGGCGGGTAGGTGGGTGGGCATGCTTGGGTGGGCACACTCCCGTGGCCACACTGCCTTCCCATCACACAGATCCGCCTCAGGCCTTGCAAGGGGTCACTGGGCTTTGCGATCACTTCTGCCTGGCCCATCCGGCTCAGCAACGCTGTGCTCTGCCCTCCACAGCCCACCTGGCCTGTTCTTGCAAATGGACACCACCATTCAGACAGACTGGGCAGGGTGCCCCTCTGCCCGGGGCCCATTCCCCACCCCAAGGCAGCTCCCACAACCTCAGCCTGGCAGGGGCTCAAAGCCAACTGGTAAAAGTTGTCCCATGGGACTAGGAGTCCTTGGGGCAGCCCCTACGTCCCATCAGTCAATCCATGGCAGGTGCCAGGCCCAGAGCAGCCGCAAGAAGAAACCCTGTGCTGGCAGCCCCAGAGTCCAAGGAGGCCACATCACAAAAGCCCCTTCCCAGCCCCTGTGGACAGAAGTCCTCCCTCTCACACCCAGGCCAGCTTCCCCAAGGCCCTTGGGGAGGACGGTGGGGAGCACGCCCACATCTCACTCTCCCCAAGATGCAGACGCCACTTCTCCAGGGAGAGAGGATGCTTGTAAGTCACTTAGCAACCAGGTGTGGGAGAAGAGCTGCTGAGCAGCAGGCCCAGGGCACACGACTTGTCATCAGGAACGCGGCGGGCTCAGGACTTGAGTCCCAGACAGCAGCCTGACAGGGCAATGCTGCTGCCACTCCTGTGACCTTTCAGAAAGGAAAAGCCATTGCCTACTTCCAGGAAGTGGAGCGGACGTACCTCTGAATTCAGGAGACAATGAAAGAGGAAGATGAACAGTCCCTGGGAAGGAAGGGAAGAAACACGCAGATCAGAGCCCTTTGCGTGTAGTTATGAACACTGTGTGGAGGTTCCTCCCACGCAGCCCGAGAGCAGCACTGGCACCGCCTGCTGTGACACCAGGTCACAGGACCTGGGGCCCATGAGGACGGAGGGGCGTCCTGGGCCCCACCGGGTGACCCAACCTAGATTCAGGCAGCTGTTGGAACCGAGTTCACAGAGTGGGTGCTGCGTGGGCAAAGGTGCAGCGGTGGATGGGTTCCCAGGCAGGCTCGGCATGGGGAGGGGCAGGCACGCCCAGAAGAGGCACCACTGGCCAGCAGACACAGACGCACCTCGAGCAGTCCGGGGAGGGCCAGGAGGGCCGTGGATGGTGACAGGGACCCACGCCTGCCTTTCCTTGGGGGCATGAGAGCTCTGAACCTGGGCATCCCTACTCTCTGGTTCCCAAGTGACCCTCCCTGGCCCTTCGCACAGAGGACAGCACCTGGGAGGCTGCCCTCGCCACCTCTCTGCCAGGCTTCCTTTTTGGAGCTGCCGCAGGCTGACTGTCTTACTTCATTCCAAGCCTGGATGTGCCAACTACAGATGCCAGCCAGAAGCACAGACAGTCCTGCCCTGAAGGGGTAAGGACCCTGCAGGCCCCTCTTTCTCAGAGCCCCAGGGCACACTCCACCCTCTCTGTCCTCAGGGAAACCCCGCACTACAGGCTCAAGGGGTGTGTTGGGGAGGGCAGGCCTCCCCTGCCCCTGCAGACCTAACAGTGCACACCCACTCCTGATGGCTGGTGGCCCTCCTTCCCTGCCAGTCCCCATGGACTCTCACCTGCAGGGAGTTGAGTGTGGCAAACATGTACTGGAAAACCACAGCGCAGCCATTGACAGCAAGCACACCAAAGACCCACGAGGTGCCCAGGATGGGCAGCAGCACGGCCACCGCCTTGGCCGTCAACCTGGAGAGAAAGAGCAATAGTCACCCTGAGCGACAGGAGGGCAGGCACAGGCTGTGAGGGCTGCCCTCGAGGCACCAGGCTTCCAGATAGCTGCAGGCACCACCCTGCTGGGAGCAAGGCCTGGAGTCCTCCCTACAGGTAGCCCTGGGTGAGGACTCACCTAGGAGGAGCCTCAGTGTTTCCATACCTCTCCCTCACAGCTGGTGGGTGGGAGAGAGCTTACCCAGGCCGTGGGGAGAGCCTGTTCAGCCCCGGGACTTGTGTTTGAGCTGTTTGCAAAGATGAGGAGGGGGAGCCAGGCCAGAGGGAGAGACTCGGAGACTGAAGCAGCAGAGGGTCCCCTGCAGCCTCCAGAACCCAAGCCTCCTGTGAGACACCTGGAAGGGGCAGTGAGGCCTGGGCCTGAAATGAGGACACAGCCAGGCATCGCCCTCCAGGCCTCGCTGGCTGCAGCCCACGTGTCCCCCGCTGATCACCTGAGCCCTCTGTGACACTGACGGTGAGCTCTCAGATGGCAGGACCAATGACCGTCTTCATGGCCCCGGTCATGCTCAAAGGGCATGCTGAACTGCACTGTGAACTGACACGGCCCGTCCCTACCACACCACTCCCATCGGCATGCATCTTTACCTCCTCCGAGCCTCATGGCCCTCTTGGCACAGGAGAGGCAGGTTACACATTGACCCCATTGTATAATAAGGAAACTGAGGCCCCACAGCACCCCGTAATGGCTGAGGTGACACAGGGTTTCATCAGGGGCAGACGCAGAGGGCATGCAGACGTCCCCACCTGGGCCAGCGTTAGCTCCCACCAGGGCTGGACCCGCCAGCTGTCTGCCTCAAAGCCACTCCTGATGTGCTGGGTGAATCATGGCCAGCCAGCTCCAGTCCAATCCATCCTGACTTCCGAAACAGCCGGGCTTTCCACAGCAAGGACCTTCTGCCTTTCAGCTTTAGAGAAAAGTCTAGAGACGAACGGGGTTCCTGCTACCCAGGTGCAACTGTCACATGCCACCGTTTACCCCTCATCGCCCAGCCCAGTGACTGAGACTCTGTCTCTCTCACTAGACTACAGGTTCCCTAAAGCCTGGGACTTGGTCTTTTTGTCTCTGCAACCCCAAAGTGCAACCCAGCGCCAGGACTCAGAAGCCCTCAGAAGATGAACACTGAATGAATGAATGAATGATGAACAAATGGACAGACGTGCAAAAGTGCTGCCCACGGATCTGGCACCTCCCCAGAGGAGGTGAGACGCGGCCATAATGAGCTTCCTTGTCAAGAGCCCAAGAGCCCGGCACTGACAGCTCCTGGCAACGGGTGGCTGTAAAACCCAGAACTGTTCCAGCACTTCAGAGCTCAGAGGAACTGCAGCCAGCTTGTTCTCTAGCACTAATGCAATAAAAATAAAACGCCTGTCTCTGGGAAACAAAAATATCATGCATTCTTTAGATCCCAGAAAACAACATTGGAAAGGAAAGGTCACCAAGAAATAGGTACCAAAATGTGCTACTTTTAAAGTGAACGTGATGGAGGGAAGACGCTGAGCTGAAGCTCTCTGAGGACCCTCAACATGTCCAGATCTGTCAGTGTCCCTGGTCAAAAGCGGATGGAGAGGGTCCCTGGATATGGAGACAGCCCTGCGCAGGGCAGTGTGCTTTCCTCTCTGATGCCATAACCCCGTTCTGCTCCCTCAAGGCTGGCCCTGGCCTGTGGGGCTCAGGCCCTGGGTGAGTCTCCAGCCCCCAACATCCACCCGCTTGTGGGTACACTTCCATGGGGATCTCACCCTCACTCCCCCATCCTCAGGGCCCCGCTTGTAAACCCTGAACATTCTCTGCTTCTTTTTCAGGTGTCTGGAACCACGATCAATAAGCAGAGACTTTTTTAGAAGGTGAAAGCCAGGCTCCTCCCCGTTCTCAGATCTCACCTATTCTATTCTCCACTTTTCCTGGAAAAGAAAAAATGTGATAGCCACCTGTGTGAAGGGTCCCTGAGGAAGAATCTCATCTTGTTAGTCACTCAGTGCTGGGCTGCTCGGCACTAAGAAAGCCACTAGATTAAAGCCGGCGGAGGGGAGATAGGAAAGTGCTGAAGCAGCCTCCTCACGATGCAGTTATGGCCGCTTCCTGCCTGGGCCGGCAGCCCTGGAAATCAAGGGCTATGCCATCCACACTACGAAGAGAGTGAGGAAGCCCCCAGGGGCAGAGCTGGGAGGCCAAAGGAGGGGAGCTGAAGGCATCTGGGTTTCATAATGAAGAGACCCAGAGGGGTCTGTCCCCAGAGACGCCTGCCTGCACCTCCCCGGGAGGGATTGCCAAGTGCAGACTCGGGTGGGAGCAGTGGGCAATGCCTAGCTGTGCCCTGCAAAGACCTGGGGACACTCCCCCAGGACACACTCCCTACGTCACGCCTTCACAAGAGCTGCAGACACAGTGCCAGCCTGTTGCTTGGGGGATGTTTCCACGGAGAAGCAAAGGCAGTGGACAGAAGCTGCTTCCTGGGTAGGCACTGATAGGAGGATGGGGGGCAGAGGGGTAGAGAGGGAAGGTGGTGCCCAGGTGCAGGCCAGGTGCACGAGGTGTTCTGGTGGCAGGGAGAGTAGTGGCCCTGTGGGGCTCAGACAGCGGGGGGGAGCTTTTGCTGGAGATAAGCTGGCCACAGACTGGCCGACCCTGAATGCTGGGTGAGGGCCTGGGGAGCACAGGGCCGGGGCAAAGAAGGGACAGGTCCCTCCCCAGCCAGGCCACACGGGAGCCAGGGACCAGCCTGGTCTCAGCAATGGAAGAGGAAAGGACATGGTCTCTGACCCCACGAGCATCTCTTCTTGCAGGCGGCACAGCCCTTGCGGGTTTCAGCCTCTCGTCAAGTTAATCTGGTGTTTGGAATTCACTACAGACTAATTCTCTCATAAGTTCACTGCTGACATATTTACCACTTCTGCTTTTACATCACAAAAGACACGGTGGCTGAAGTCACATTACAGAATGTCATGCCCTGCTTTTCACAAAGCCTCCGAAGTCCCTGTGAGGGACGGCCTCCCCAGTTTTCAGGCCGTGTGGTTTGGGGGAGCTCACTGCACCCCAGAGCCAGGGTGGACTCGGGTCAGGGTGATGAGTGAATCCCCCTCTGCAGGGTCTGGCTGAGGGAGGGCACAGGCCCAGCCTGAGTCCCCATTCTCCTCCAGGCTCAGGCCCCGGTCTGAGCGGGTGGGACAGGGACTCCCCCGTGGGACTCAAGCCCTGCCGCAGCCATTCTGCCACCAGGGGGCAGAGTGGACCTCGGCCTGAAGCCAACACCCAGGATGCGAAGGAGGAGCTGGGCCCGGGGCCGAGCTCTGGAACAAGGCTTCTGAGCGCGAGACTTCACAGTCACCTGCGGCAGGAAGCCCCGCTTCGGCTTAGGTCCCTGCACGCTGTGATTTCTGTCACTTGCAATCGGCAGGGCTCTCACAGACGTAGGTCGGGAGACCCCCGATGGCAGTGAGGTGTGTGGGTGGAATCCCTCCCAGAGATCCCCCCCTTCCCCAGGTGGGTCCACCCAGAGCCCGCCAGGACACTGCTCTCCCTTGGACCTTCCCTGATGTGCCAGCCGAGAGGAACCTTTTATCATCCCATTCTGCTCGTGAGGAAGGTGAGGTGCTGAGGGGCTAAATAACTCGCTGAGCCCAGTAGATGGCCAGGGCAGAGGTGGGACTGGCAGGGGCACTCTGGCTCTAGAATCTTCCCTGTTGCCACCCTCCAGCTGCTCATCACCCTGGGATGAAGCAGTCCCTAGGAGAACATCTGTAGTTCCCGTTCTTCTACATATGGGAGCCTGGGGCTGGGTAAAGGCCTTGTCCCGGATCACGAGAGCCAAGAGAGGGCGTGAAGCCAGTGCTGCCTGGAGACAGTGGGACACGGAGCAAGTGGAGGACTTAGGTGCCGGCCACAGGAGGAAGGAGTTGCTGTCTCTCCTCTGGGGACAGAAGGGCCATGGCACTACTGGCACCTTGAGGTCAACTTACTTGAAGGCACTGGGGTCTCCATGGATCTTGTAGTTGTCAGCGCTGATCTGTGAGATGACCCTGGTCACCGCGATGAGGATGCCGATGTTGACCTGCGCAGGAAGCCATGCAGGAAGGTGAGGAGGGCTTGGCTGCACCTGCAGGGGAGCTGCGTCTGCCTGGCCGCTGCCCTTGCCACAGGCTACCCCTGCCCAGCCAAGCCTCCTGGGAAACAGGGGTGTCACTGGGACAAATCTCACCCTGGTCCGTGGGCTTTTTACCAACACACACAACACGCAAGCTTGCCTCTGAGAGCTTCTGTGCTGCGAAGACAGCAGAGACAAGTTCCAGTCCCAGGAGCCCATCCGGGCATGAGAGGATGAGCCTGGGTCAGAACTCATGTTAGCATTTGCTCACTTAGTGTGACCCTGGGCCACTACCCAAGTCCTTGGAGCCTCAGTGCCCCAGGTGATAAGAAGCACAGTGCCCACAGTGCAAACAATTACTCAGTGTGTCAGGCCCCAGCACAGGGCCTGGCTCTCATTTCCCGCCCCGGCCCGGGCCTGCAGCTGTGTGAGCCACGGAAGCTGCGACAGAGGGGACACCATCTCCTGCCAACGCCCCTTCCTTGCTGGGAAACTGCTGGAAGGCTCCCATTGGGACCTGTGGGGCTGAGCGGGTCACAGGGGGCCCCTGGCAGAGGCTTCAGCACAACCTGCCCTTCACCTGGGCAGCTCCCTCCAGAGGAGGCTGGCGAGGCAGGGACAGCACAAGGAAGAGCCCCCCAATGTCCTCTCACTACAGGGTGAAGGTTAGGGTTAGCCTTCTTCCTGGTATCTGAAAAATTCTGAGGCCGTTTACAGCATCAGCAAGGAGTCCAGCTCCAGGCTGAAGTCCTCTCTGTGAACTTACAGGCTCTAACTTTCAGGCAATGAATAGGGCTTTACCTGGCCGGCCTCACAGGACAGCTGCTGTCCCCACACCAGCCTGGGTACAGCCAGAGCCTAGCAGTCTCTCAAGGGAGCTGCAGTCAGAGACCAAGCCGCGGGGGCCCCACATGGGACGGGCCAGCCTCACTGTTTCGCACATCTGCACCCCCCCTTGGTGCCCGCTAAAGCACCTGCTGAGCCCGCCTCAACCTAGGGGCCTTGAGGGCACCTTCTGTGCCCAGTACTTTTCCACTCTGAGCCCTTCCCTTCCTCCTCTCGCAGCTCCCAAGCCCATGAATCAGCAAGAGCCCTCTGCTCAGGGCTCTGTCAGGAGGACACCAGCCCTGTCTGCGCTGAGGCTTCAGACTCTCCTGGAGCCTTTCACGGGGAGAATGGCATGCAGTGGGGCCGCCCCCTCCTGCCTGGCCCGTTAGGACACTATTGTGGCAGTGGGCACCCCAACTGTTCCCTCCTTAGCTCCTATCTTCACTGACCACCTCAACACCTGGCAGCTTAGCTCACACCCAGCTCAGCTGACAGTCCGCAGCACCTAGGTTGCCCTTATTTTGTAAATAGGGGCTAATCTGTAACGTGGGGCTAATCTTAACGGAAGTCTCCCAACACCAGGGAAGACAAAAGAAGTGAACATAATAGCCACCCAGCATGGTGTCTGCACAAAGAGCAAGGCCGGGAAGGCCGATGCCTTCCAGCCAACCTCACCGTGTAATGGCAACAAGAAAGACAAACGAGGAGCAGAAAGCGGGGGCAGCCAGGATGACAGGTCAGTGGTTTCCGGATGCAGTGATCACTCCATCCAACCAGGACAGTGACAAAAGCTTCAGTGACTCGTGCAGTTATTACTTCAAGGAGTGGGGATCTGAATTGCAGACGCTAACGGTCACAGAAGTCTGAGAGCACCCGTGCCCTCAGGGCAGGCTGGCCTTGGCCATCTGCCTGGGAAGCACTTTCGTGCCTCCAGTGGTGGCTACAGCATCACTCAGAGAGGGAGGGTGGAGACAGAAGTGGCCTCCAGTCAAACTGCCACAGACCCTGCCTGCTCTTCTGAGATTCAATAGTTTTTCTTGAATAAATGCTTTTTAGTGAGCATGACTTTGTTTCTAGAATTCTGAGTATTTTTTCAAAACAATTCTTCCAGTTCTTTCCCTGCCTCAGGGGTGGAGATGTGCCTAGGTCCTAACTGCCATTCTGCAACTCATGCCCCTTTCCCTTGAGGGGTTGATATTCTGGCTGCCTCACCCACTACCACAGGCAGCAGCCTTATTTGTAACAAGACTGGCAAGAGCCTGGGCGTGCACACACAGACGGCAGGGCGGGGCTGCCATGCACACCCCCTCTATGGAACACTTCGTGGGTCTGAGGCCCACTGAGGCAGCTCTTCCTGGGCCAAGAAGCCACAGATCTGACAGACGCTGAGCAAAGGCCGCAGTGGGGTGAGTGCGTAGTTATAGTCACCCTGTGTGCACAAAGCCCCGGGGTACCCAGGACACCAGCATCACGGGCTGCCTGCTTGGAGGGAGGGTGAAAACCAGAGAATGCAGACACATTTATGCCTAGATTCTTGAGCTTTTCCTTTATATTTTGTGTGTTGCCAATTCAAAAATCAAATTCTTTAACTACATTTTAAACAATTATAAATTAAAAAGAAACAATATGAAACCCATTTCCTGTGAACGACTGAGCAGTGTCCCTGGGGTCAGATGGAATAGAAACTTAGCCATGCAGTGCTCCAGTGATTAGGGGAAGGGGATGGAGAGATGGTGAAGCCGGGACCCATGAGAGGGATGCCTGGAGATGCTGGAGATTACCTCGAGCAACTCAAGTGAGTGCAGAGTTCTCATCAACCAACACCCCACATGAGCCAGAATCCCATCACAACAACACCCCACATAGGCTCAGGATCTCATCACAACACCACCGCACGTGAACTCAGGATCCCATCACAACACCACCCCACGTGAACTCAGGATCCCATCACAACACCACCCCACGTGAACTCAGGATCCCATCATAACACCACCCCACGTGAACTCAGGATCCCATCACAACAACATCCGACATGAACCAGAATCCCATCACAACCAACACCCCACATGAGCCAGAATCCCATCACAACAACACCCCACATAGGCTCAGGATCTCATCACAACACCACCCCACATGAGCTCAGGATCTCATCACAACACCACCCCACGTGAACTCAGAATTCCATCACAACACCACCGCACGTGAACTCAGGATCTCATCACAACAACATCCCACATGAACCAGAATCCCATCACAACCAACACCCCACATGAGCTCAGGATCTCATCACAACAACACCCCACATGAGCTCAGAATCCCATCACAACAACCCCCCACATGAGCTCAGGATCTCATTACAACAACATCCCACATGAGCTCAGGATCTCATTACAACCAACACCCCACATGAGCTCAGGATCTCATCACAACAACATCCCACATGAGCCAGAATCCCATCACAACCAACACCTCACATGAGCTCAGGATCTCATCACAACCAACACCCCACATGAGCTCAGAGGTCTCATCATCACTCTGCTTTGCTGCTGGAGGCTATCAAGTGTGGTTCTGTCCCAGACCTCTTGGCTGGAACACTGAGAGATGCATACATGACTGTTTCCAGGACTTTTCTGACAAGGCCACTGAAAGGATGATCAACTTGCAGCAAAATGTTTTGCCAATATGCAAATGCTACAAGTTCTTAATTTGAGATCTCAAGTCCTTTATCTGGACTGCTGTGAGTAAGATCCACTCAAGTGTTTCATAACAGTTAAGCTGATCACATTATTACTTGTCAGAATTCATCATCTTCCCTTTTTCTCCAAAGATTTTGCTGGGTCTTTTTTTTTTTTTTTAGCCTGGGTCAGTCTGGTTTCATTTTCCAGGCACAGTTTTTCCATCTTATCAGGATGATACACTTCCTGTGGCTTGATCAGAGGAGGGGCAGCTCACCACGGCCTCCAATCCTGCATCGGTGCAATTAAGTGGGGGACTGTGGCTGCGAGAGGCACAAATCTGGCATTCCATGAAAACATAAAACAAAAGCAGGCCCAGCCCCCCCACTCCATTTCACCCGCCCTCATCCCTGCCTGGCCGTATGGTACACCCACACTCTACTACAAGTCGGAAAATGCCCGGGGGTGAGGCAAGTACAATGTGAGTGCCATGGGTACGCCAGCAAGAAGCAGAGAACAGCAACAAGCCACTCAAGGCAGATGTCAAAGAAACAAGCCACAGGCCTCATTTCAGAAGAAAGAAAGGAATGCACATGGAGGCAGCAACCCAGAAAGCAAAGGTCTGGTGCCTACTGTGAAGGCCAAGGTCACAGTGACCTCTGGTGGGAGGAGAAGGCAGGACTGCACAGGAATTCTCGTGTTCTGTTTCTTGACCTAGCTCAGAATGTTTATCACCAGAATGTTTATTTGTGAAAAAACACTGAGACGGACACCACTATTTCACAATGAAAAGGTTACACAGGTACACACACACACACACACACACAAATACACACAACAGTGTGCATCTCAGTCTGTTGGTTGCTGCTATGACAATACCACAGACTGGGTAATTCCTAAAGAACAGAGATTTATTTCCTACAGTTTGGGAAACTGGGAAATCCGAGGTCGAGGGGCCTGCATCTGGGAAGGGCCTTCTTGCCTGCATCGTCCCATGGCAGAAGTCAGAAGAGCAAGAGAGCACAGAGAGACCGATGGGGGCAAAACTCATCTTTGAATCAGAAACCCACTCCTTTGATAATGAGCCCACTCCCACAACAGCAGCATTAACTCCTTCAGGAAGGCAAAGCCCTCATGACCTAATCAGCTCCTAACGGTTCCACCTCTCAGAACTGCTGCACTGGAAATTAAGTTACATGAACTTTGAAGGAAACATTCAAACCAAAACAGTGTGTCTCTGTCTGTCTATATTTAGGTATCTGTACCTATATATCATATCTAAATGTATCTACAGGCGGTTCCTAACTTATGAAGGTTTGAGTAACAATTTTTCAGCTTTTCAGTGGTGTGAAAGCAATACATGTCAGTAAAAACTGTACTCTGCAAACCTACACAACTAGTTTTTCACTTCCAGTATTCAATAAATTTCATTCCATGTTCAACATTGCATTATAAATAGGCTTTGTGTTAGATGATTTTGCTCAACTAATATAAGAGTTGCAAGAATGATTGAGGTAGGCTAAGCTACGATGCTCTGTAGGTTAAATGTACTAAAGGCATTTTCAGTTTCTGGTATTTTCTGCTTATGATAAGTTTATCAGGACTTAATCCCATTGTAAGTTCAGGAGCATCTGCATCTACAACTACGTTTAACTGTATCTATGCATCTAGGGCAAGGCACCTGTATCTATGTCTGTATTTGGATCCACATATCTGCTTGCATTTATATCTGTATCTTTATTTGCATCTGTGTATCTGTCTCTATGCATCTATTTGCATCTATACCTCTGTATATATGTATCTGTAACCGTATCTGTATCTGTCTCTACACAGACAAATACCTACCCTGGCTTCTCCCTAAGGGAGACAAAGATTTTAAATCGGAGACTCCTCCTCTTCCACACACCTGGAGGCACTCTCCTTCTTTCCTCAGTGGGGCCAGCACAGAACAGGCCATTTTGAAGGCTCAGGCTAAAGGGTCCCTGACATCCATGGAGTCCCTGTTCTTTGGGGGAACAGGGTGTCTAGGCTCTGTAGCTTCTGAAAAACCAGGTGTTATGGGCTGAACTGTGGCCCCTCAAATTCATATGTTGAAGCCCTAAGCTTCTGTACCCAAGAACGAGAGCATATGGTGATAGGTTCCTTAAATAAATAATTATGTTAAAATGAGGTCACTAGGGTGATCCAATGACTGGCTTAAGACAGTCATTTATTTTAAGAGGAGATTTGAAGATGCAGACACCCACCAAGGGAAAACCATGTGAGTGAGTACACAGGAAAAGAAAGTTATCTGTGAGCTAAGGAGCGAGGCCTTGGGAGAAACCAACCCTGCTGACACCTGGACCTTGGATTTCCAGCTTCCAAAACTGTGAGAAAAGAATTTTGTTTAAGCTGCACAGCCTGTGGTCCTGTGTTACGGCAGCCCTAGGGGCTAAGACACCAGGGAATGCCTGCCTACCGGCACGTTCGCATTCTGCGTAATTGGAATCACAGGGCAAATGGAAAGTCACTTCCCTGCCTCACAGCAGAGAACAGTCTGAGAAGGGGCGGTGGGCAGTGTGTGTGTCTGGCAGAGATGCCTGGTGGGGGCTGTTACTAAGTGGGTCATCTCTGCCCTTTCCTCCTCAACCCAAGGCCCGGCAGGCCCCACGGTGACCCTTTACTGTCTCCTAGATTCTTGCCTCTTGAGGATGAAACCTGCCAGCACACAGGGAAACCATGTGTCCTAATGCAAACATACAGCTTCCTAAAAGGTTTTAATTTTCAAATTATGCAAGCAATACGTGGGTGGTTTTAGATGCATGTAATCTTGACGCACGCGCTCCACAAACCCAAATCTCTCCTTAGGGAACCGTTATTCTGTGTGCTTCTGTCCCGGCATTTTCTTATTCAGTTATATGTTCACATGTGAGTGTGTACCCAGACAGAGTTTTTAACCTTTTACACAAATGAGGTCATGCAATATGTTATCCCAAAACCTGCTTTCTTCACCTGGAAATAAGGCCGAGGACTTGTGGGTAAATGAGGAATTGACCCAAACGGCACAAACCCTGGGATCCTCTGAAGAAGTAAGAGGAATAAGACCCCCACTCCTCCACCATGGCACTCCCTGCAGGGGTCTGCTGGAACCTCCATGGTTCCCCAAGACCCAGAGGTTGATATGCCTTCTGCCAAGATGCAGTTAGTATTTTCGGCTTTGCAGGCCACGCAGTCTTTGCTGTAACTGTTCAGCTCAGCCGCTGCAGCCTGAAAGCAGCCACCGGCAATGTGCAAATCAACGGACGTGGCTGTGTGCCAAGAAAACTTGATCTACAGAAGGAGGTAGGCTACACGCTGCAGTTTGCTGACCTCTGCACTTGACCCTGGAATCTTAAGGCTGCTTGCTCCTGCCTCCCTTCTAAACTGCCTGTTGCTACCAATGTCCCAGGAGGGCATGAGGACCTCAAGCCAGCTGCCTGTGAGAATCATCTGGGAGATTCTAAAGGCCATGAAGCTGAAACCTCAGGGGTGGAGCTTAGGCAGGAATATTTTTAAAGCTTCCCAGGCTCGGGGAAGTGGCTCACGCCTGCAATCCCAGCACTTTGGGAGGCCAAGGCAAGTAGATCACCTGAGGTCAGGAGATCAAGTCCAGCCTGGCCAACACGGAGAAACCCCCATCTCTACAAAACATACAAACATTAGCTGGGCGTGGTGGCACCTGCCTGTAGTCCCAGCTACTCAGGAGGTTGAGGCAGGAGAATTGCTTGAACCCGGGAGGCAGAGGTTGCAGTGAGCCGAGATCATGCCACTGCACTCCAGCTCAGGCGACAGAGGCAAGACTCTGTCTCAAAAGACAAAAACAAAAACCTCCCAGGTAATTCAACAATGTAATGAGTTTGAGGAGGACTCGTTTTGTCCTCCAGGATTGAGGGCCACTGACAACAAGGAGTGGGGTGAGGGTGAGGTCCTGGAGGTAATGTCCCCTCAGGAATGACAAAAGGGACTCTAGTGAAGCTGGGAGACACAGGAGTGCTGGGTTCCTGGTGCTGGGCCCCACGCCATGTGGGTGGTGAAGGAGCCAGGCAAAGCTGCCTTAGAACCCCAGCTGTCACTGAGCACAGTCAGACATGAAAGCCAGATGACCAGGGCAGCGTCTGACACACGGGCCTATTCTGCCCAGGCCCTGCGGTTCTAGAGGGCTTAAGTCAGCAGAGAGAAAGGGAGAACAGGCAACAGCAGACTTGAATACAACTTCCCCCACACACCCTCTGTCACTAAACGTCCTTTAAAGCCCCTCCCCGCTGGCCAAGCTCTGGCCAGGAGTTTGATGACTGCGGGGCTGGGAGTCTGTTCCGAAAGCGTTTTTGTATTTCCGTTGACAAAATTAACGGTCCTCCCAGGCCTCCGGGAGCACGAGAACCTCTCACTATAGCCTCAGTCAGTCTTTAAAGGGTCGAGTTGACAAAGCAATGGCAGGTGATCCTTAGGCAGCCCCGGGGAGGCGCTGCAGCCCCTGGGCATGAGGAGCTGAACCTCACAGACCCAAAGGCGTCCCCTCTGCAGCTGACAGCGATTCCTGAAAGAAAAACCAGCCCTGCTCGGAGCTCTGCAGACGCTGTGGGGGGACTCTGATGCCACAAGCCTTTCCCTTGCGACCTGCTCTGCTTGCACAAAGATGCCCACCCCTCCGCTGGGGGTGCCCCGCTTGATGCCCCAGGGCCCCTGACAGCCCCCACTCAGCCCAGGGAGCCACTCCAGTTCACTGCGGGGCCCTGGCCCAACCTGCAGACGGGAAGCCTGGGCCAGTATGTGCAGCCAGGGCCCAACCAGCCGAGGCCCTCAGAGAAAGGGACATCGAGGCACAGAGAGAAAAGCACAAGCTCTGCTGAGGTCACCCTCTGACCAGGACCCCCCTAGGCCCGCAGCTCCTGGGGTTCACAGGTGCTAACTGCACAAGGAAGTCATGTGAGGCAGACCTGACCAATCATTCAACTCCATCCCATTTCCCTGATTGGTTCTGAGACAGACACATGACTCACCATGGCCACTGAGAACCAGCCCTGGGACTTGCATTGGGACTGCTGGGAAAAAGTCTCCACCTCCATCCCGGGAGGCAGAGAAGATCAAAGAGGGGCCTCATCCCAGCTCACAGGCTCAGGAGCCCCGGGCCCAGCCTCTTCACAGACGGTCTGGACTCAGGAGCGGTAAATCCCTATCTGTGTTTAACTCTGAACTGGGGCTGGGCGTGGTGGCTCATGCCTGTAATCCCAGCACTTTGGGGGGCCAAGGAGGGTGGATCACCTGAGGTTAGGAGTTTGAGACCAGCCTGACCAACATGGAGAAACCCCATCTCTCCTAAAAATACAAAATTAGGTGGGCATGGTGGCACGCGCTTGTAATCCCAGCTACTCGGGAGGCTGAGGCAGGAGAATCGCTTGAATGTCGGGGGCAGAGGTTGCAGTGAGCCAAGATCGCACCATTGCACTCCAGCCTGGGCAACAAGAGCAAAACTCCATCCCCCCCAAAGAAATTAGCTGGGTGTGGTGGCGGGCACCTGTAATCCCAGCTACTCAGGAGGCTGAGGCAGGAGAATCGCTTGAACCTGGAAGGTGAAGGTAGTGGTGAGCCGAGGTTGCACCACTGCACTCCAGCCTGGGCAACAGAGCAAGACTCCATCTCAGAAAAACAACAACAACAAACTCTGAGTTGGGTTTTCTGTCACTTGCAAACCACTGTAACTGTTCCGTGTGGCTCCCAGGAGGCTTCTGCTGAGATTCCCCTCTGCAGCCTCGGAGTCCTGGTGACAGCTGAGCAAGAAGCCAGCCTGCGGGTGAGAAGGCACTGGAGGATGAGGAAGGGCCAGCTCACGCCCATGCGGTTCTCAGGGCGGGTGTGCCTGCACCTGCCACCTCACCTGGAAGAGCCCTGGGGCCTTGAATGGCCCCGCCTGGAAAGCTCTGCCTTCCTGAACATTCAGGGAAATAAGACCCTGAGTCACTGGCCCAGAGGAGCCCTCGTGAGGAGTGACCAAGGAATGGCGCTGCCTCCTTCAGAAGCTCCTCAGGGAGCCCTGTGCCATCTCCAGAGCCCCGCGCCCTCTCCTCCTGCCCCTCCCCAGACCTGCTCTGCACCCACAAGGGCAGGAAACGTACCACGATGACAAACAGGGCAGGGGCTACAAAGGCCCAGATGGCGCCACTCCCCAGCGACAGCCAGCAACTGTGGAGGGAAGCAGAGCATTATTGTGATAACCTCGTTCCGCCCGCCAGTGTACCTTTATTCAAAAGTAGTTGCTAAGGTGCCGCCTTTCTCAGCTACAGGGTCCACCTGGGGCACAGTCATACAACGTTCCTAATCACTGCAAACGTATTTTTATCCATGATGATTCCAGGTCTCATTCTTGGAAAGGATTTTCCAGGTTTGCAGACCAGGACGGCAACCTCTGGAGAGTTTAGCCAAAATCCAAAATAGATTTAATTTCATTGTGAAAGAGAAATAAACCTTTGCTAGGAACTGACTTTCCCACAGAGCACTTCAAACATGACCCAACAGGGGCGTTTCCTGAGGGATTACCGCACTGAAGGGATGCCTGCCCATCCCATACGCCCCGAGCTCAGGGTGTTACACTCCCTCAGTGCCCTCCAACTCAGAGGAAAGGTTCCAGAAGGTCCTGGTGACTGCTCTGATGTACTAAGCGGAGGGTCCAGTTTGAGGATCTGGCTTCTGAGAAGTGAGCCCCAGAACTCAGGCAAAAAAAGCCAGCTCCTTCACAGTTTCATCTCCAGAGCATATGGCGCTGTCAAGAGCCTAAGATTCCCGAGGACATCTCCTCTTCTTGACTCCTGGGACAGTGTTTCCCAGGGCACTAGGGTGCCTTTAATTGGATCTGGACAGGTACGTGGTGCAGTCCTCACTAGCACAGTGTGGTGTCTCCTCGGGGCTGGCTCATTTCACTCCCTCAGTGACAGCTCACTGAGCGGCAGGTCTGCCCCAGAGCACATCAAACTCTATCATCTCATTTAATGCTATGCTGCCCCTAAGGTGGGTGCTGTGATCACGCCCATCCTACAGATGAGGAATCTGAGCCCGAAAAAGCTCAGGTGACTTCAGAGATCACTGTGGACACACTGCCTCCCTGTCCTCATTCCTCCCCTGAAGCCTCCCAGCCCAGGAGACAGTAAATGCCCCAAAACAATTGACAGCAACTGCAAGAGGCTCATTTGTGGCTGCACACCCAGAGCGCAGAGAGGAGAAACCTCTCATCCAGGGATTCAATGTTTAAAAGAAAAATGCACAGCAAGTCTGAATGGTACCTCTGCAAAGTTGCGATTCAAACCAGGCTCTCTGGAGAGTG
The DNA here is from genome assembly GCF_009761245.1 of Sapajus apella. Lineage (NCBI taxonomy): Eukaryota > Metazoa > Chordata > Mammalia > Primates > Cebidae > Sapajus > Sapajus apella. The sequence continues at coordinate 89,117,135 of NW_022436942.1, read as the reverse complement.
GGATGCTTCTGCAAAGAGAGAGACTGTGCTTTTCAGCATTTCATGCAGAATGGGAAGTCGCTGAGGGGCTCTGACAGATACCCTGTCCTGTTCAGAAACCCAGCGAGCTTCCCATACCTGGCTGGTGCTGCCTGGCTTTCAGGCATGAGAGTGGGGAAAAGGCTTAGATTCGAGTCAGACCCTGGGACTCAGGACTGTGGGTGAGCCCAGCAGCCCCAAGCTCCAGACGGGACAAAAGGGAACAAATGCCGTCGAGCTGTTTGAGGAGAACATTCTTCTTCTAATTAGTCCCTCAACTTGTAACAGCACACAGAATGAATGGAGCGGGCCGGGACGGTGCTCTGCATAACCACTCTTGTTTCAATGTGCGCTCAGACCTGCCTTCCGTAAGTGCTTCGCATTCAGGAAACTTGCACCAAAGCAGAAAAGGCTGGACTTCTCCCGGCTTCACTATTCAGCTGTACTATTTTCTCATTTTGAAGCTGTGAAAATGCCTGACTTCCTTTCTGTTTGTAAGCATCGTCAATATTTATCTTCCATTTTTTCTCACAGTGATTCTTCAGCTTGGCTAGAATAGGCAGCAGCTTCCAAGAGATATTTATTTGAGTGAAAGCTCTTTTTCTTGTAAGGAATGAAAATCATATTTCTAGAACTTGAACAGCTGACCTGGTCCCATAGCACCATCCCCGCCTCTTCCTGACACAACTGTGGACCCATGAGCTGCATTTCAAATGGCAACAGGAGACAATGGACATCACAACGTCCATCCCCTGCTACCCAAGCAAGAGGAGCCTCAAGACCGCCTGCCTGGCACCCAGCAGACCGCACTTACTCCAGCATTCATGGACTTGCTCCACTGTCAGTTACTGGGTACACGGTATACACAGGGCCCTTGCTGACCACCCCAAAAAAGGGTGAAAGGGTCCCAATTTAGCCTCTAGGGATGACCAGAACTGTGTCTGGGAAGACCACATAGGTGAAAAATTTCCAAGCAGAAACTCCTAGCAGCCTCCTTGCTATTCCAGAGGAGCTCTGTGGTCTTTGTTGCTAGTTCCAAGGCTGAGAAGTCTCCAGGACACAGCTGGCCGGTTTCTCCCTGTCCCTGGACCATGACCTTCTCACTGGGTGGGCTTGTGAGAGCCAGCTTTGCACAGCACCCCTGCACCCAGAACAGCACAGGAGGCAAGAGCTACGGGCTCCTCGCAGCAACCTGTTCCATGGAAGACTGCCGAAGGCCAGGCAAAGCCCTACACTTACTTGTTGCTGGTTCCGTAACTGTCCACGGCAGATGACAGTGAAATGATGCAGACGAGGAGAGGGAAACCTGCAGGAGAGCAGAGAACATCGTGTCCGCTTGCTCCAGTCTTCTCCCTCCCTCCTCCCTTCCCACTCTCCTGCTTTCATTCCTTTTACACCTAATAAACGTATACACAGAGGGAACTAAGTGCCAGTTGTCAGGACACAGAACAGCCCCTATCCTCTAAACAAAGGAATAACAGACATTCACACCACACTCACATGCTCACGCTTACATACTAGACAAGAAAGTGTGTGAGTCTTCATTAAAACAATGTGGGTGAGCTATGGCATTATGACCGGCAGGAAGGGAAGCTCAGCTTGGTGGCTCCATAAGAGACAGCCGGCAATGGCTCAAGTCATCTAGGGTTGTCCTAATGGGATGGCATCAGGCAGGCAGAGGCCAGGGGTTCTGCTAAACACCCTACAATGCACAAGACTGCCCCACAAGAGTTACCCAGCCCAAGCGTCCATAGCGTTGGTTGAGAATTCCCATTCTAGAGCAGTGGGGGAAAGACGGGAGATCAGCTGGGACTGAGGGGACATCAGACATGGCTGACTTTGTCACGTACACAGTATTATTCTAGTATTCTTCTAGTATTTGAGCCCATAATTCCTGTAGGGAACCCATCACACTCCATCTTTCCATAAGCCCAGCTGGGCTGGTTTCTTCCTGGCTCTTTGGCCTGTGACTCAGGACTGGCTGACTGGAACATCAAATCCCCCAGCCACAGCTATTGGTTCAGAGATGAGCATGTGACCCTGGCTGGCCCAATGAAACTCCATCAAGAGCTTTCTTCGAAACTGCTAAGAAGAAACTCTCTTTTCCACCAAGCCCCTAAGAGGATAAGGATATCAGTAAGCCTGGGGTCCAGGCAGCCATTCTGGCACCATGGGAGAGTGCATGGCTCCAACACAGAGGAGACCAGATGTGAGAGGTGGAAAAAGAAGACAAAATCTTGATTCTATTACTTATGCTCATGGGTCAAGCCACATCTGAAGTCTGACATCTTAGAACTTTTTTGTTATATGAACCATTACATTCCCTCTTGCCTTAGGCAGCTGAAGTTGGATTTCTATTACTTGAAACTCAGTGTGACAAATTAAATGTGTTTAATATTTTATAAAGCCAACTGAAACTTTGCGGGTGGGGATAGAAGGGAGGTCCACAAATGAGGGAGAAAGCATCTGGATTACAGAAGTCCCCAGAGCTTTGTCGCTCTGCAATGAAAACTCTCTATGGTCAAACTACTTTTTAAAACTGACTTAACCCAAATCTGAACTGGCCTCCACTTTCACTTTTGAAGTGCAGAGGTTTTGTATGCTAATGTGTCCTATGGCTCTCCAAAAGGATGATCACATCGCAACACTTCCCAAGCTCAGCCATCCCTGGAGTTTATCTGGAAGCATGACTCTGCTTCCACATGCATATGTGAGCTTTGAAACAGATCCTGCAGAAATGGGAATCTGTTTCTGAAAAGAACATACTTCTGGCTACTCAGAAAGCAGGGCATTGTCCACAGGGACTGCTCTGGTGCAGCCATGCTGAACACAGCAGCCTTCCTCTGCAGGAAGGATGAGAGAGAGAGATGGAGAGACTGCAAAAGGCCAGCTCCTTATTCCACCCCTGAACTTTTTCCCCAGGAGGATGCGACAGCAGCTCCTGATGAGGAAACCGCGCATCTCGCATTCCTGGGATAGCAGGATGGGGGTGGAAGTGCATGAAGAGCATGCAGCTTTCTGTGCCTCAGTGGCCGAGGTCACACAGGTTCTGGGAGATTTCTCTAGAAGGAAGGAGTAGGAGGGAAGGTGGCTCCTGGCACCCACCCACGGCTGCTGACACTGGCCCAAGTGCCTTCAGGCCATGCTCCTCCAGTGCCCTCTGGGGGCAGAGTCCATGCCATGTCTGCCCTTCCAAACATCAGGGTTGGGGTTTTAAGTTAATTACCATGGAAAGACATTTCCTGGACAGCCTTGTCTCTGAAATAGTTTGTCTTAAATGTCAAAAGGATTTAAATGCACTATAGAATGTCTGGGTAATAAAGTTGTCCAGAAGGAAACAGGTGGCCTCTGGAAGAGGTACACTATTGGAGCCCAGGAGTAACTCTGGGCCTTTGTTACCTTGTCACTTTGAGCTTCCCTATGTGGGCTTCCCTGCCATTTCTTCCCCTGCATCTACCCCTGTGTCCAGCAGAGGCGAAGGACAAAGGGTCTGAGAACAGGGTGGGCCCCACTGTCTGCTTTCTCCAAAACAAGCTGCAGAAGCCATGATGTCTGGGTGAGTCTGTGGGGCTTTTTAAGAAGAAAAGATTCCTAAGTGGGAGGATAAGGAGAGGGGCAGCAGGATGGAGAAGACAGTGAGTGGGAAAAGCGTGGGCTTTGGGGCCAGATGACACCCAGTTCTATTCCTGGGGCCACCCAGGACCAGCTGTGCAGCCGCAAGGAACCAGCCGAACTGTGTTGTCACTGTGGGAATATAATGAGTGCTTCCTCATTGGGACATGAGGATGACATGAGCTGTCAGTGAATGCCGAGCCCCTCGATGATGAAGCTAATCCTGCAATGACCTCTACCATCAATCAGCTCAGACTTCACCCTTCCCACGATTACTGTCGTCTGAAACTCTGGCCCCAGTGACCCGGGCAGACCTGGAACATGCATCTGCAGGCAATTTGAAGTCTGGCCCTGTCATCACAGACATGTACTTTGTGTGCTCCTCTTTGCAACACAGTGACCTTCAGAGGCACCAGGCCAATGTCATCCTTGGCATCTGCCCCTAAGATTCAGGGTCAGGTGAGGAGCATGTGTCGTGAGATTAACCAAGGTGAGTGAAGCAAAGCCTCAGAAGATGGGTGCAGGGGAAGGCATCTCCACAGAGAGGGTAGAGGGATGACAAAACTAGGAACTGTGGAAGTCACTGCTGCCACATATTTCCAGATGTCTCACATGTGGGCACAGGGGAGGTCCGCGCCCTGCCCCTCGGGGCTCTGGAGGCCACAGGCTGGTTCTGGGCACTGACTTGGGTACAGAGGGGACACATGTCTTAGGAACTGAGCACCTGATTTCCAGTCCAGTTTCCTCTCTGTCCCCCTCCTTTGCACAGCATCCAGCAATGGCTCAAGGCAGTGCTTTCTCCGTCAGCCTGGGCCCTTGGCTGTCCACCACCACTGGTCACCGTGGACATGCAGTGTGCACAAGAAAATGACGTTTGCTCTTTAAAATCAAGGACGGATAGAAGCTGCTTGTTACCGCAGCATTGCCAGCCCACCCTGACTGACACCCTTCCTATGATCCTGGCATCATGCAATCTCCCTGGAATGAACTTGCCGCTTCAGAGAAAGGTGGGACCCAGAATTAACTAAGATTCAGTTTTGCTCTTGAGGAATAGGAGCTCACAAAAGAAACTAAGCAATAAAGAAAAATAAAACGAGTTACACCTCCTTCACCTCTGAGTTTGTGATCAGAGTTTCCTGTCTGCCTCAGTGATGTATAAACTCCCAATGCTTGTCCCTCTGCTCTCCTGGCTTCCTTGTGGGCTCCTTGAGGACAGAGGTTATCTGCCCCTACCTCCATAGTTCCTAGCACAAGTCTGGCAGTCAGCAACACCACAAGGTAAGGTGTGGATGTGATGCCTCCCACCTGCCCCGCCAGCTTCAGAACAGTCTCTGGGTTTCCAAAAATAATACTGCTTGAGAACTAGAGTAAGGCCAGGGTGAAATCTGCAGGAAGAAGCCACTCTCCCAGGGGCTCCCCCCACCATGCTCTGAGTGGGCCTCCAGCTCCTTAATTAAAAACTGAAGGTCGAGAAAGCCTAACTACTTTCAGACCCTGCAACTTTGGCTCATAGCCAGCTCCACCCCTTTTGGAATGAAAGACACAGTTCCTGAGCTCCTGATGAAATTAATTAAGGGAAAGCTGACAGGGAGATAGATGGAGGTTGCAGGACTCACAGAGCCAGCCGGTGCTCCATTTGCAGAGAGCTGTGTCAGGGGCTACAAGCTCAGTCTCCTACTGGGGCCGCATGGGTAGCAGAAACCACAGTTCCAGCCACTGTTGTCAAGGAGAATACGAACTCAGGGTGCTACATCTCCTCATTTTTCAAAAGAACTTTGCAAGCTCGTGTAAAATCCCTCAATCTGAAAACGTTGGCAAACAATTCATTTTTTCTCTCCAGCATTGTGCAGATCAAATCAAATGTCCTTCCAGGCTAGGTTGATTCAGCTTAGATTCACTTTCAGTCACGCACGCCCCAACCCCATCCTATCAGCGACACAGACAGCTCCACTCAGTAGATTCCTCTCACTCTAGCAACAAATCCTACAGATACTTTTTGTTGGCCCCAACCATCTTTGCTATGGCTTATGGAGAGTGGTTGTGTGTGCACGCACACATGCACATATGCCTCTAAGTTACATGACTGTATCCATAAAGAAACTATAGTAAACTATAGATGGTTGGCCACATATCCTGCTACTATCCTGCCACATATCAGAAACTGTCAGAGGGAGCAACTCTCTGGGGCATCATGGAGGCCGGAAGAAGCAGGTCACGTGTGACCTGGAGGGAGGGCAGAGGACACTGGCCTCAGGACCAACATAGGAAAAGCATCCACCTGATGATGCAGCGTGAGCAGTGAGGTGAGACACAGGACATCGTGGTGACTAGGGAGATCACTGTGTGGCCAGCAGCAGTCTGGAGGTGGCTGCCCATGTGCCCTCTTCAGTCTCCCCAGGGAGCCACAAGGGGAGCACAGTTTAACTCCACTTAATCCTCAAGTAAATTACATTTGCCAACTCAAAGCACAAAGTAAGCTTGTTTGCCTGCTACCTGCATAATGAGGACTGTGAAAATTAAATGTATGTGAAACAAGTAGCAGGTGCCTCACATCTGGTCAGTGTTTCACAAGCATTGCAAGAAAGTGAGGTGTCAATGTGCAGCCTGGCCCAGTGCCGCCATGCTCACTGGGACTCTCCGGGATGGGCAAGGGCAAAGCTCAGAAAGAAGCCCTGTCACTTAGGAGCTGACTTCCAGAAGGACAGCACAAGTCTCTCAGTAGACCCTCCCCAGTGAGACAGCTATCACTGAAAAAGAAACGGTTTTAAAAAACATAATCATGTGAAGTCTGTACATTTTCCTAAGGGTATACAGTAAATTAAGAAAAATTTGCTCAAGAAAATCTACTAAATCTTGTTAAGAAGACTAAGTCTGTGGCACTTCGGCCAAAACCTGCTTCCCTGCCCAGCTCGGTGTGAGAGAGGCTCCACTCCAAGTAGGTGTGGGCAAAAAGACAGGGCTCTGCTCCCTCCAGCTCCCAGTCCAGGGCTACAGCACCTCCCCAGGCTGGGGGAGGCCGGGAAGGCTGCCTGCATTTCTCATTCCCCTCCAGCTGTGCGATAGAAGCTCTACTCCAGGTAAAAGCAGCTGAACGGCCGGGACTCCCTCCTCCTCCAACTCACAGTACCCAGCGCCTGTCCAAGTGTGGCAGCTCAGAACACTGGGGCCTCACTGCCCTCGTCTCTGCTGACTCATAGGGCAGGGGTTCTGCACTGGGAGAGACAAGCTCTGAAGATTTGAAGCTACCTCCCCTACCCAGTGCCCTGCATGACAGGCAAACATGTCACTCCACAAGAAGTGAGCCACTGTCCCTGCCCCCAACTCCAGAGCAGTGCCTCAGGAATTCTTCCCAGGAAAGCAAGCTACCCATTAGAATAGAGAACTCCAAAGTGCTCCCCATGGGAACTGATTTGAAACAGAGTGGAGAAGTTCAAGCCTAACGGTAGTCTGGGAAAGAACGGAGCCTTTGCAGGAGGGAATGAAGAGGAGGCTGGTGGCTCCATGACAATACCGGGATAAACTGTATTCCAGCTGCCTTACCGGAGAGAGCCAGGGAAGAGACAGCTAAGGAGAGCCTTCCTGGGGTCAGAACAAACCTCAAGACTGGCCTCAAAAACACCCCTACAAAGGGTCCTGGATTTAATTAAATTAAGCTGTGGAGCAGTGTGTGCCCAAGCTGTTGTTGAAAACAGAGTCGTAGGCTGGCAATGAGTGGAACCTAACAGATGGTGTTAGAGAGGCCATGGGACGGGACCAACAGAACCCTGCTAAACCGCTGTCATCCCAGGGCGACTGCACACGCCTACGACTGCCCTCTGGGGCGTGTGGTCAGAGGACTCACCGTCATACCAAGGAGGCGGACTTTGCTAAATAGTCCAGCCAAGGTACTAAACATACACACAAGCAAGCAAGGCCCAGTCATGGAAGGAAGGCATCAGTATCAAGGTGGCTACAATGTATCATCTAAGACAGTGAGTCTTCAACAAAACACTACCAGATACACAAAGAAACCAGGGAGTGTGACACATGGGAAAAAAACGGGTAACAGAAACTGCCTGTGAGAAGGCTCAGTTGTCATATTCAACAACAACAAAAAAGACTTCAAAGCAATCATTATAAATATATTCAAAGAACTAAATGAAACTATCATTGAAAAGGTAAAGGGAAATGCATAATGACCAAGTCTCATCAAATACAGAATAGCAATAAAGAGATCAAATTAAAAAAAAAAAAGTTGAAAAGTCTAATAATTGAAATTTTAAAAATCCACTAGAGGGGTTCCAAAATAGATCCAAACTGGCAGAAGAATCAGTGAACTTGAAGAGATGGAGAAAGATTATGCGATTTGAAGAACAAAGAGAAAAAGGACTGAAGAAAAATCAATAGAGCCTCAGAGAAATGTGGAGCAGCATTAAGCACCAACCTATTCGTAAGGGGAATATTAGAGGAGAGGAGAGGGAGAAAGGAACGTAAAAAGAACTTCAATAAATAACGGCTGAAATTTTCCCAAATTTGCTGAAAAGTATTAATCTACAGATCTAAGAAGCTCAATAAACACCAAAAAGTAGGCCAGGCATAGTGGCTCATGCCCATAATCCCAGCCCTTTGGGAGGCTGAAGTGGGTGGATTGCTTGTGCCCACAAGTTTAGGACCAGCCTGGGCAACATGGAGAAACTCTGACTCTACAAAAATACAAAAATTAGCCAGGCGTTGTGGCTTGTACCTGTGAGCCCAGCTACTCAAGAGGCTGAAGTGGAAGCATTGCTTGAGCCCGGGAGGTGGAGGTTGCAGTGAGCCGAGATGGTGCCACTGCACTCCACCCTGGGTGACTGAGACCCTGTCTCAAAAAGAAAAAAATGGGTAAACACAATGAGATACACACCCAGACACATCAGAGCTAAAGTGCTGAGAGACAAATACAAAGAGAAGGCCTTGAAAAAATCAAAAGAAAAATAATTCTTCAAATACGAGGGACCCCAGTAAAATTAGGTTTTGACTTATTATGAGAAACAATAGAGCCGGAAGGCAGTGAGGTGACATCATCAAAGAACTAAAAGCAAAGAGAATCTTATACCTAGAAAAACCACTTTTTAAAAATGAAGGCGAAATAAAGACATTTCCAGATAAACAACTGAATCTGTTGCTAGCAGACGTGCCTTACAAGAAATAACAAAGAAAGTTCTCCAGGCTGAAAGCAAATGACCCCAAAAAGTAATCTCAACACACACAGAAACATATATACACACAGCAAGCAACAATGCCAGATGGTAAGTCAAATTCACAGGAAAAAATAAAGAGAACCAGAAATAGTAAATAAGGATGTTAATATAACAAACTCTAAATATGTACTTGCTCTCCTTTTTAATCTCGGTTTCTTTAAAAGATATGAGATTAAAGTAATGGTTATATAGATTTTAATATTCTAAGAGGAATATAGTAAGCATTAGGTCAATCATTAAGAAGATAACCCAAAAAGTAAAAAAAAAAAAACCGTTCAGAGAATTAAAGTGTTACACCAGGAAATATTCACTTAATTCAAAAGAAAGAAGTAAAGGAAGACCAGAGAAACAAAACAGATAGTAGACAAGGAGAAAAACTGTTGATACAAATCCACCGTATCTATCATAACATTACAGGTGAAAACATTAACTGACCCAGCCAAAAGGCAGAAATTGCCAGACAATTTTAAAATTGTATTCTGTTTACAGGAGACACACCTTAGATTCAAAGATACGAACAGGTGGAAAGCAAAAGGATGGCAAATATGTACACTCTGCAAACAGCAGCTGCAACAAAGCTGGAGCGGCTCCACTACCACATGGGACAAACGGACTTTAAACAAGAACGAATACCAGCGATGAAGAGATATGTCATAAATACAAAAGGGTCACCTCATCAGAAAGACGTAAATGTAAACATACGTGTACCTAAAAACAGAACCCCAAGCGACAGGAAACAGAGCCAACAGATGGAAGGGAGAAATAGACAACACAACTTCAGTAACAGAAAACTAGAAAAAAGATCGACGAGGAAACAGAAGACTTGAACAACACTATAAACCAACTCAGGCCTAGCAGATATCTGCACACCACCCCATCCAACAGCAGAATACACACTCTTCCCAAGGGCATAGGGAACATTTTCCAGGATAGATACTTACAAAGGCATAAAACAAACCTTAATATATTTAAAAGGACTGAAATCATACAAAAAATGTTATGTTTCCACAATGAAATAAAATTAGACACCAATAGTAGAAAAAAGTGAGAAACTCACAAATATGTAGAAATAAAACAACACAATCAATGTGTCAAATAAAAATCAAAAACTAAATTTGAAAATAATTTGAGATGAATTTAAAATGAAGACACAAAACATACAGGATGCAGCTAAAGCAGTGGGGTAGAGGGAAATCTTTAACTATACATGCCTATATTAAAAAAGAAGATCTCAACTCAGTAACCTCAACTTTCACTTCAACACACTGGAAAAGAAGAAACTAAAGCTAAAATACACAGAAGAAAGGAAGTAAGATTAAAACAGAAATTAAAGAAATACACAACAGAAAAACATAAAAGAAAATCAATAAAACCAAAAGTTAGTTCTTTGAAAAGATCACCAAAATTGATAAATCAAGTCAGGAATGTTGGAAGTATTTCCAAGTGATGTGGAATTTTTGCCTTTGATCAGTCAGTGGCGTCTCCCTCCTATCTGTGTCTGTAGGAAGCACCAAGAAGGATAATATGAAGATGAAAGCACATCTTTTCCTATCCCATTCTATCAAACCCCATTCCCACCTCTCCCCATCCCCACCTGCCCCTTCGGTCCCCACTTCCACCTGTCTCATCCTGTCCTACCTGCCCCACCCCCACCTATCCCTCCTGCCCCACGATCCCACCTGCCCTGCCCCACCTACCCCATCCCATCCCATAGTAGTAACGGTGCTTGCTGTCCTCCGACCCGAAGACCTTGATCACCATGCTGTAGAGATGCAGCCCCTCCACCAGCATCCATGCGAAGGCACTCAGGAAGAAGTAGTGTAGAAGCACGGCCATCACCCGGCAGGGAATCTAGGATTAACCAGAGGTGGGAGGTGAGACAGCCATGGGGTGGGCCATGGGTGTGGCTTTGGTCCCAGCCACCCAGTATCCATGTCCTGAGTGGTCTTCTGGTCAAGTGACCACATTTCTTCCCAGGATCTCTTCCTGTTGGTCAGGCCCAGGGATTTGGGTGCAGCACATGACTCAGGGCTAGCAAATCACAGCACCATGCTGTCCCCAGGTATGGTGATTGGTTCAAGAGAGGGCACAGGACTCAGGCCCAATCAATCAGCAAAACTATCTATTCTTTGCAACAGGATTGGCTCAGGGATGAGCACATGACTCACCTGGTCCAATCACGTTGGATTCTGTGGTTAAGGAGGGGACTATGGAAGAGTTTCCCTCCCCTCATGAGGACTGGAGCACAGAACTTTGGAAGCCACGTGGCTCTCAGTGAGGTGTGGAGCCTGCCCCATGTGGCTGAGCATTAGATGGTGGGACTTTTTTAGTTCTAACTAAATTGACTGCGGCTTCCAAGCTGTAGTTACCCAGAACTGAAAGGGGCAGAGGCAACCCTGCTGCTCCGCAGGCTTCCCTTCTCAATAGGGCTCAGGGACAGAGAGGCAGGGCCTTGGGAACCTCTCCACTCCTCACCTGTGGCCTGGAAGCCCCCGGTACCCAGGATGGAGAGAGGCAGGCCCTGCACAGCGCAGCCTCAGATCCTCCTGGGGCTCCACCCCTCTGCTCCCTGTGAGTCCAGGTGCTGGGAATACCCAGGGCATGTCTGTTAACTCTAGATAAAAGGTCCAGGGAACTGGAGCCCAGGAAGGAACCACGTGCCTGTGCTGAGGAACGTGGGAGCCAGGATGAATGTCCAAGCAGAGGGCTGAGGTGTCCCCAGGCCTGCGGCCATCTCCTTTTGCCTGGCTCGCGTTCCACCAGAATTCCTGTGCCTGGGTTGGGGGCACAGGAATTCTGGTGGAACCCGGGACAACCCAGCTCTACTGGTGCTCCAAGTTCTGTCATTCAGATGTGCCCAAGTCAGTTAGTTCTCAGAGAAGGAATGTATAAGCCACTAAATGTGTTTCTTGTCATCACCATCTGTTATATCTAGATACAAAATAAGACATACCTATTATTTTTGTTGGCTCAGCAACCCCTGGCCATGTGTCCTCCAGGACCAGCTGCCCCTTTACCTTGGAGAGCAGCCCCTCCCTACCCCAGAGGCTCTGGTGGGACCAACCATTACAGTCATCCTCTCCCATCTGCCATAAAGGTTTACTCTATAAGCATATCACTCAGAACCCAACCAGAGCCCTTTTCTGGGATTTAGACACAGGTCTCTGGGAGAGAGGAACCAATCATAGCCCTTCTCTGGGATTTAGACACAGGTCTCTGGGAGACAGGGACCAATCATAGCCCTTCTCTGGGATTTAAACACCGGTCTCTGGGAGAGTGGGACCAATCAGAGCCCTGCCCTGGGATTTAGACACAGGGTTCTGGAGGAAAGATGCACTCCCAGGCTCCTGGGGCCACGAGCTGGGATTATGAACACCTGGAGCTGCTGCAGACCTGCCTCCCCTCCTGCTGCCAGCATGCAGTGGGACCTCACCCCCAGTGTGGACTTAAGACAGGCAGCATCAGCATCCTGAGACCCACCCAGAGCTCCTGAACCAAAATCTGCAGTGTAAGGAATCCCCGGTGATGGTTCACACCAGAGCCTGAGAAGCGTCCAGCAGGAGAGCATGAGGCCAGTGCACACCCCTCCCATCTGCCACAAAGGTTTACTCTATAAGCATATCACTCAGAACCCAACCAGAGCCCTTTTCCATTACACAGTGCATCCGGGAACTTCTCGGATGCTCCCAAGTCTGAGTTGGGGTGCCCTGTGAGGGAGGTGCCTGCTGCCAGAGGAAGGCAGGTCTGTCCGTAGGCAGTAGCCCCAGGACATGCACGGGGACAAAGGGCTCTGCTGGACAATGAGGAGGAGAGGCTCTGCTGACCCGCTAGACAAAGATAAAGCATTCATCTTCTGTTGGTCAGTCCTGACTGTGCCCTAAGACCACAGGCTTATCCTGCTGGGTTCTTAAGGGCTTCTGCCAGAACCAACTCCCTTTTCCCTCCCAGACATGGAGCGGGAAGCCCTGTTTTCTCTTTCATCAGCTGGCTTACAAGCCCACGTCACCCTGCTGCCGGGTCACTCTAGAGAACCCCCGCTCTTTGCCTTCTGTGAGGTCTAAGACTTCCTAGGGCCCCAGAGAACCCCCACTCCATGCAAAGGGCAGGGAAAGGTGGCATCTAGGTCTGCAAGTCCACTTTGCTGAGCAAAGGTGGCACAGCTGTTTGCTGCCGAGCACCTGATGAAGGGCACAGTCTGCAGTTGACAACAAGAGTCCAGGTCTGCCCACAGCAGGCCATCAGCTTGGCCAAGGCCTGTAAGTCCTATGCACAAGCTCATCTATCTGCAGGTCGGGAGGAAGACAGGCTGGTGAGAGGGTGATATGGCTTCCCAAATGCAAGGCCTTGTCACAGTGCATCGCACATAGCTGGTGCTAAGCAGTGTGAGTGGGTGGCGGCGATGGCAGCTTTACCCCTGAGGCTGGCGTGCCACACAGGAACAAGCTCGTGCATGTCACGGTCTCTGCTTCCCCTAAAAACCACAGCCCTGGCTGTCTGGGGAGACAGGGTCTGAATTTTGAGTGGAAAAAGCTAGCTAGCAGGAGAAGGTGCCACCCGGTGACATCTGAGGAGGCAGGGGATGGACAGCACAGGAACAAGGAGCTGCGTCCACTCACTGTGCCCGGCTCGAGCTGGAAGCTGATGAGCAGCAGGACCTGGGCCACCAGCACTGCGAAGGACAGGTTGGCGTGGATGTGGTAGCGCTGGTTCCTGATGGTGCTCACGGAGCTGAGGACAGAGACAGGGTATGAGGCTGGGCCCTGCGCTGACCCAGTCCCCCAGACTGGGCTCCCTGCCCCCACAAAGTCTCTGCATCCATTCCTACAAGAGCAGCCGGAGGAGTTGCTGTCACTGCCTGTTGTGGACCTTCAATGGCTCCCTGTTGCTCTTGGATCTGATCCCAGCTCCTTCCACGCCTATCCAGCCCTACACAGTCTGACCCTGGGCCGTGGCAGCTTAGCTAAGCCTGGCGCTCCCACTTCCACAGCCCCTCCCCTCTCCCCTGTCTCTTCCATCTTGCGATCTGGAGTGTAGGCAGGGGCCAAGGGGTTGCCGGACGGATCAGAGAAGGGGACTCACGACAGTACAGCAAAGGTGACCAGCGTGGCCACCAGGCAGAGCACGGACAAGGAGCAGCCCACGTAGCTGATGGACGACAGCGCCACCTGGTGTCCGCGTGCGAGCTGCAGGGAACGAAGCAGAGGTGTCAGCAGGGGCCCAGCCACTCCATCAGAACCTGAGGCTGCAGAGGGCCCAGGCAGGTGCACGGCTGGTACCCTTTGGACATGGTGCTGACCACCAAGCCCTGTTGCTCAGCCCAAATGTCCACTGCTGCCACGGACAGAGGCCAGTGCTGGGGCTGCAGCCCTGGCAGCGCACGCGCCCCGTGCCCGAGGGTCCCTATAGATAACTCAGTTCCCTCAGCCATAGTCTCCAGGCGCTGAGCCTCCTGTCTACATGCAACACACAGGGCTGCAGAGGGAGAGTCAGCCCCCGAGCCAGACCTCCCAGTTCAAGTCCCAGCTGGGCCACGTCCTGGATGACAATCACGTGACACAGACACATGGATGTGAAATGAAAACGATGACGCCTCTCCACTCCCACAGTGGCCGCAAGGACTCCATGAATCTGCAAACATAAAGTGATGGAGCAGCTAGGGAAGAGCTGGCTACCGCTCCTGCCCAAGGCCGACCCCCCAGTCCCCACACAGCAGCTGCCGCATGCACACTGTGGCCTCAGGAAAGCCCTCTAAATGGACGTGGTTGGTGACACCAGCACCCACGTCTGCTGGGTCCCAATACCTTGTGGGAATGACGCAGAGCAGAACACACCTGGGGATTACACGGGCACAGAGCCACTAAGGATGGGACTGAAGCCACCGTTCACCCACTGCACAATCCAGACAGCGCTCCCTCAGCTCTGGATTCGGGTACTCAAGCTCAGACACATGTGACCCTGGGCTCCAGGAGGTTCCAAGCTCCTAAGCCACAGGCCTGGAAAGGTAGACTCCCAGCTGCTCAAGTGCAGGAGGCCGCCACGTGCTTCCTCCTGTGTCCATGGCTCTTGTCAGAGGCCCAGCTGAAGCCTGAAGCCAGCATCATGCTGTCCTCATCTGGCAGAGACCCTAGACCCATGTACCCCCAACCTCCGAGACCCCTGCCTCTAGCTTCCTCCTGTGGCATGAGGGTAAGGGGAGCCTAAATGCCTTCTCCCTGATCACCAGGACAAAGGAAAAAAGGAGGTCACTCTGAGTGCGTAAGGAGCTATTGGCAACGGTGGAGACGCTGCAGGCCCAGGAGGCCCCGGCTCAGGGCGAGGCGGGCAGTGCACTGGACCACAGGAGGCAGCCTGGACTAGGGGGCCGTGGGAGGCCCAAACACTCAGTGGGCACTGCCTTCAGCTGTGATTCACAGTGGCATGAGCTTACGCCTGGGGGGCTACAGACATGCTAGATTCCTGGCTGCGTGGGGCTGGGGTGGGAGCAGCCCGGTTCCTGCAGCCTGTGCCTCCCCCTCTAGAAGGAGCTCATTTTCACCCTGCAGACCCTGGTATCCTCTCCAGGGTCCAGGGCTTGAGGGAGTCAGGGCCTCGGCCTAGCCCCCATTAGGAGTGAAACAGCTGCTGCCATGACACTGGCAGCACTTCCCTGGAGGGGCTCTCTGCTCTTGGGCTCAGGGACAAGGCGGAGAGGCTGAGGGCTGGGCAGAGCCACCTCTGCTGAATGCTGGCTCAGGCCTTGGCAGCCAAAGACCTATGCACAAGCTCAGATTTCCCTGGGGCTGGACGTCCCGCTTTGCGGACGTCATGGCTATCACGGGAAAGGTGGGCACTGTGTGACCAGGACCAGAGAGAGAGAAAAATCCCCTTTTCAGGTTCACAACACCCCAGTGAGAGAGGAGGGGCAGTCACAGGGGAGCCCACCAGCGTCCCTGAGGATGAGAGGGGACTTTTAAGGAACGTGGCCCCCTGGCCCCTTGGGAGAATGGCTGCGGTTTCTTGTTTGTGATTCTGGTTATTGTAGAATCATCCAGTTAGAGGTAGGAGATTCCACTGTTCCTTCTCCCACGGATAAACCTTTTTCCTTCAATTCCTGGGCCTGGCCTCCTAGATCTGAGAAGATGGTCAGGCTGTCGACCTCTGTACCCTGGGAATCACAGCCACGCCCGCAGGCTTCCCTGCAGCAGGCACGGCGACATGCCGGGGTGTGCGCCTCTGTCTCGGCTTCCTCCGGCCCTCAAGGGCTCTCCTGCACTGGACTTGAGGAGCTCAGGGTGGAGACTTGGGTGAACTCGCACCAACTCTGCCCAGAGCTCAGTCCCGCTCCCTGCCTGGTAACACCCCGGGCACCTGGAACGCTGCGTGTGAACAGAGGCCTCCCCGGGGCCTGAGGCTGCCCAGTGCTGCCCCTCTCTGCTCCATCAGGTGGGAGCTGAGGTCACAGGTGTCTTCTGCCAGCAGAAGGGGCCCCGTGCGAGGGGAAGGCACTCATCAGTCACCTCCGGAGCATGTTTGGCAAAACAAGTTCCTCAAAAGGCGGGCGCTGCCGTGCATTCCCACCGCAGCATTCCCATAACGGAAACAACTGTCTCCATCTGCAGCTGGACGGGCCAAGAGCTGCTCCGATTAATTGCATAGCCCCAGCAGGTGAAGGGAACTAAGTTCCGGGCCACATTCCCCACACTTCCTGTGTGACACTCCAGTTCCTGCATGACATTGTTAGTAAATCTTCCAAGAAATGATGTTTCTGGTTTCAGGCAAGTTCGGGAAAAGCTCCTTTCTCTGCACCCCTTAAAAGACTTTTTGGATGAATATAAAGCCGTTTAAGAGTTCTGAGGATTCTGCAGGTTAAAAAAACCACCCTGTTTAGCTATGTTTAACTTGGCATTTCTTAAACTCTTTGGAGGAGGAAGGAAAAAGACCCAATGACAACAGCAGAGATGTGGTTTAAGAGGTGCTATTTTAGAGGAAGTGAGATTTTTCAGAAACTAAAAATAAAACCAAATAAACTGAGAATAAAACCAAATACAGGAAACGTTGACATCATACTGGATGTGCAATCTTTCTTTGCTGTCTCTAACACAATTGCAAAGTCTTGTCGTCTCTCACATTGATCTCTGCCTAGAGAAGGAAGGAAGGGTCAGTTACAAGAGTTTTCGGCCTCAGCAGAGTGAATGGTTCTTGGAAACGAATGTCCAGCTCTGCAGCAGTAACCAAACTGAATCAGTTAAAAACCAACCTCCATTGGTTGGTGCAGTGGCTCACAAGTGTAATCCCAGCACTTCGGAAGGCCAAGGTGGGCCGATTACCTGAGGTCAGGAGTTCGAGACCAGCCGGGCCAACATAGTGAAGCCCTGTCTCTAGTAAAAATACAAAATTTTTCCAGGTGTGGTGGCGTACACCTGTAATCCCAGCTACTCAGGAGGCTGAGGTAGGAGAATCGCTTGAACCCGGAAGGCAGAGATTGCAGTGAGCTGAGATCATGCCACTGCACTCCAGCCTGGGCAACAGAGCCAGACTCCATCTCAAAAAACAAACAAACAAAAAATCGATGGAAACACTGCTAGTGAAGGAAAGCAGTGGTGTCCAAAAGCCTGCCTGGCCCACTGCTCTGGGAAGCCCCCCAAGAGATGCACCCCACACAGGCCTCCACCCCACGAGGCCCTGGCTCCTCCCCACCCCGATCTTCTCTGTACTACCCCAGTCACCTCACGTCCCACCAGAGGGATGCATATCACTCTTGGACGCCACAGCTGCATTTCACGGGGCATCATCTCTCCCCCAGGGACGTGGCAAGTCCCGAGGGTGCAGTCCACTTAGGGGAGTTTTCCTACCTCGTCACCCGCAGCTCTCAGGATAGCAGTGAGCACTCCTGGGTACAATGGTAACCAGAGGATTTGCTGAAGGCATCAGGGGAGGCATCTGACTCTGCCACTGGTTCAACAGAGAAACTTCCTAAATCTCTATCGCTGATTAACTTCTTTTAAATGGAGAAAATAAAGCTGAACCTCATCTATTTGCAGCTGCAGCAAGGTTCCAGTGGGTGGCATGCCAGTCCGCTGCACACTGGGCTGCAGTTAGTCAGCCAACTCTCATAACGTCTTAATCTCCAACTGGGCCACCCATTCTACTGGGAGTTTCTGACCAATGGGAGTCCATCCCTAGCCTCAGACCCACACCTACCCATTTATGCCTTAGGCCTTCCAACCATATTATCAATCAACCTTATCATCAACTAGCCACACCCATCATCAACCAATCCACCATCAACCAACCCGTTATCAATCAACCCACCATCAACCAATCCATCATCAATCAACCTTACCATTAACTAAGCCTACCA
Source organism: Sapajus apella (assembly GCF_009761245.1). Classification (NCBI taxonomy): domain Eukaryota; kingdom Metazoa; phylum Chordata; class Mammalia; order Primates; family Cebidae; genus Sapajus; species Sapajus apella. The sequence goes on along the minus strand of NW_022436942.1, from coordinate 89,098,946 downwards.
TCAGCCAACATTATATTCAAGCAGGACACCATCAACCAATCTGGCCATCAACCAAGCTGACTGTGAACTGCCCTTACCATAACCAACCCATCATCAACCAATCTACCAGCCAACTCCACCATCAGCCAAACCCACCATCAATCAACCTTACCTTCAAGTAATCCACTATCAACCAACTCTACCATCAATAGACCCATCATCAACCAAACTCATCATAAACTGACCTTCAGCCAATCCACTATCAACTAATCTGATCATTAACCAACCCATTAACCAAATGCATCATAAACCAACCTATCAACCAACCTGATTATCAATCAAACCCATCATCAACCAACCCTACCTTCAGCCAACCCTATCCTCAACCAACCTACCATCAATCAACCCTATCTTCAACCAACCTTACCATCAACCAACCTACCATCAACCAACCCCACCATGAACCAACCCCACCATGAACCAACCCTACCATGAACCAACCCCACCATCAACTGACCCCACCATCAACCGACCTTACCATCAACCGACCCCACCATCAACCGACCCCACCATGAACCAACCTTACCATCAACCAACCCCACCATCAACTGACCCCACCATCAACCGACCCCACCATCAACCGACCTTACCATCAACCAACCTACCATCAACCAACCCCACCATGAACCAACCTTACCATCAACCAACCCCACTATGAGCCAACCCCACCATGAACCAATCCCACCATCAATCAAGTCTCTTCATCATGTACTTTTATCAACCCCACCCAAAGCCGGCATCATGCCAGGCACGATGTAGAACACTGAAAGGAAGGGCATACAGCTCCTTACTTGAACAGACCTAAGAGCCTGACCAGGCAATTTTGAAATGAGTTTAAATAACATAAGGCCAGATATATTGGAGGATCACATTTTACATGGTGCTTGAGTTATAAGGTGAGCCCACAAGTAAAAATGATAGAGGATCAAAAGGACTTTGAAAACTCCTGAGATCCCCGTAAACTGGAGTCTCCACGACATATGTGTGTAACCTCATACGTTATTCTTACACACAGTGCTTTGACTAATCCTGAGGCAGACTTCAGGAGGGGTCAAGAAGACACTGTATGTAGATGTCAGGGTCTGCAAACCTCTGCTTCAACGCAGCTTTCAAGTCCACAGAGCGGACTGGGCGGAAGGTGACAGACAATCTAGGTGATTCCAATAGCTCGCTCCCTTCTCTTTACTACAGGGACTTTCTAGTTGTAACACACATTCAGCCACGGATCTGTTATTGTATTGTTACTGTATTACTTAGCCCTGCAACCTGTGTTAAACATAACTCCACCATGACCTGCAAAAGGCCTTAGGAAATTGGAAGGGTGATCTGGAGGAGGGGGAGAGAAACACTGAGTGGGTGTTAGGAGGGAGAGGGCTCCACACAGGCCTCAACACTGGGGCAGAAACCTGACAGACAGGACGGGAGACAGCCTTCTAGACCGGAGTGACGTGAGCTCTGATGGTCAGTTCCATGAAGACAGGTCAACTGCCTTGTTTAACTGAATCCCCAGGGCCCGACAGAGGATCTGGCAAAATCTAGGCATCATGGAGAATCACAGAAGAGTGGCTGGGAAAGACAGGAGGGACTGCCTTTATTGGGCACCTGCTACTTGAAGGCCTGGAATCCTCACAGCAAGCCCGCGAGTGGACAGCGTGGTTTCCCTTTACAGATGAAGACGCTGAGGCAGCCCCGGTAAGTGACTGCCCACCACCATATAGCTGGTGAGAAGCGGTGCTAGGGCTGACCCCTGCTTCCCTGTCTCAGCAGCAAGCATGTATTCAGCACCGACTCTGCACCAGGCATGGAGGTCTCATCGCAGTGGGGAAGCGGGTAATGAACAAAGATGTGGATGTGTAAATGCGTGAATAAATACGTAAGCCTCCTGTGTCATGTTGATGAGGTTGTGATGGAAACGCACAGGGGCAGTGGCGGAGGTGACCACAGAGGGACAGAGGAATGCTGGCCCTCACACGGCCATGATCTGAGCAAGGCCCTGACCCCGGCCCTTCCCTCTCCCTTGGAGCACCCACCTCCGAGTCCTGCTGGCTTCTCAGCCACAAGGCCATCTGTCCCAATCCTCTTTCTGATTTCCAGAGCCTCTGCCTTGATCTCCTAGGTCTCCCCACAGCACCATCCCCATCCTCCACCAAGTCCCTCCTGGTGTGGGCTCCACTGCACACGGGAGCCTCATCCCTCGAGGTTCACCCCCTCCAAGATGCCTGAGGCTCAGACTCAAACCCCGCTTCCCTACCATGGCTTCCGAGGCCCCACACGTTCCAGCCCCAGCCCGTGCCTCTGACCCTCCTCCATCCACCCTCTCCCTTCATCATGGGAAAGCAAGAGCCTCCCCGGTAGCTCCACAGAGGGGACTGGACATGGGAAGCTGGTTACAAAGGTGAGGGAAGCCCTGAAAAAGCCAAGAGAAGACAGTGAGGCAGCCCAGACGGCAGCCACCACGGGAGGACAGCGGGAGAGGGGATAGCCACAGAGCCACGGCCGGGCCACCAGCAGGCACTGGAACCAGACCAGCCTGCCCAGGTGAGGCTTTGGGGAGGTGGTCTGCATGTAGGGGCTGGAGCCACAGGGGGATGCCCATGCCAGCAGGGGCCCAGGCAGTAGGCTGGCCGCTTTGGCCACCCTGCAGCACCATCTCTCCTTGGTTGGACTTGGCAGGAAGCCAAGCGTAGAGCAGAGAGCAGGACGACTGGGGGATGGGTTCCACAGCCCGAGAGGAGGGCCCAGGACTGGGTCCACCCCCACTACCCCCCACCGTGAGCACTCCCCGTCCCACACCAGTCCTCAAACCAGCATCTGCTTCCCCACTGTCGACGCCCACCTGTCCGGACAAGGACGATTCCTGCCTGTCTCTGGTCTCTCTGGCTGGCATCCAGGCTCTCACAGGGCCTGCCTCCTTCAGGGCAGCCCTTGGCCCCTGACTGAGCCATACTCCCACCCTTGGCTCCCGGGCAGCAGGGCAGCCGGGCCCTGGCGGATCTGTGACTCCAGGCATCCCTGGTTTGGCAGTGGTCCTGGCCGTAGGCAGCCGTAGCATGTGCTGGCAGCACGCAGCCAGCCTCCCCCGGGCCAGGTCCAGTTGGTGGCACATTTCACATCCACTGACGGAAATGAACCAACTGTTGGTGACAGGTGGAAATGAGCTTCTTGGCCACTTGAGGGGTGCTGCGGGCTTGGCAGGGGGGACTGGCCACGGGCAGGACTTCTTCCCCAAGGACCCAGGTGGGCTGCTGTGTATTTGAATAGATGCTGCGACTTGCCTGCCTCAGGCCACAGTTACCTTGTTGAAGGAGTCAGCTGAGGGGACCATTGCCCCCTTGTTTTCCAGACCAGGAATCCTGGGGGGTCCTGCTGCCTCCCCTGGCCACACAACTTGTGTATCAGTCTGGGGCCAGATGGGAAAACAGAAACCACTCCAGTCTTTCAAAGAGTGACACATTTGACTCTGGGAATTGTTCACCCTGGGGAGGGGAGAGAAGGAAGACCTCACAGAGGTAGTGAGGTGGCCCAGGAATGAGCCACCCCACAAATCCCCCATTGGAAGCCAGAGCCACAGACTGTCCAGCAGGGACTACAGCTACAGCAGAGGCATCGGCTGCCAGAAAAGCCACCTATAGCGGCGACAGAGAACTGCTGGGCCTCCTCCCCTCCCATTGCCACCCCAAGTGACAGACCTTGGACTCGGCCCAGTGGTCGGCCCTGGGAGGCTGAGCCAGGCAGCAGGGGGCAGGTAGATCTGAGAGCAGAACCAGGACCCAACACAACCGGGAACTCAGCGGAGTCCCCGCTGTGCCCCAAACAAGGGCTGCTGTAAACAGCTGTGATGATGTAAAACCGACGGGCAGTGCCCCACGGGAACCTGGCCGCACAGACTCACAGACGGAGGCTGACACGTGCGCAGGTTGCCGGTCATTGCAGCATCACCTCAGTGTCCACCCACAGGGGAACTACGCAGTGGTTAACACGGGAGATGTGGGTCTGTGTGCCCGAGAAGGAGCAACCTCCAAGATATATGGATACAGTTTTTAAATTGTGCCATCTTGCCAGGCATGGTGGTGCACACCTATGGTCCCAGCTACTTCGGAGGCTGAGGTAGGAGGATCCTGGAGCCCAGGAGGTCGAGGCTGCAGTGAGCCAAGGTGGTGCCACTGCATTCTAGCCTGGGCTACAGCATGCAACCCTGTCTCTACAATGAGTAAATAATAAATAAAAATAAAGGGAGCAGTCTTTATACTTTGCTACCCTTTGTTTAAAGAACAAATAGGTTTGCGTCCATTGAGGTACAGAAAATTTAAAAAACAAACAAAAAACAAAGAGCAAAGCAGGCCCCAGCTTGGCGACTCTGGAACGACAGAAAAGCGAGCAGGTGTCTAGGCTGCTGCTCTGGCAGGGCCAGGAAGCAGGAACGGTGGCCGTGACCCTAAGCCGCTGCTCTGGACAGGGCTGGGAGGCAGGAACAGAGGCTGTGACCATCAGTTTCCACTCTCTGCCTTCTGTGTTCGTGCATTTTCCCACATGCATGTATCATCTTTACAAACAATTCAACCTGCAGAACCCCTCTGTCTCCTGACACCCCAGCTTCCTCTGCATCTCAGAAAGATCCCTTGAGCTCCTGTCCCCACTCCTAACACAGGGGCTGGCAGCTTCTCAAAGATGGCCCCACATCCCCTCTAATTCCTAGGATTCAGCACACTCATGACAAAAAACATGTGACCAGAAACCTGGCTGCTTCAGACATCAATCAATGACCGCAGGCTTGCAGCCCACAGCTGCCCCTCAAAGCGACCCCTCCCCCAGCCAGGCTGTCCCGTGGGGCCGGGTTGTGCGCCCATCTGCCTCTGGAACCTCCAGCCTGACCCCCAACCATGTCCCCGGTCCTGGCTACCCGGGACGCCCCCAGCTTCACAGAATGAGACCCCAATTCTGAGGGCAGCCCCAAAAGAAGATCCCCCAAGACAGCACCACCCCCGAGGCTGCTGCTCCCTCTGCAGAGCAGCTCAAGTGCAGCACAGACACCTCTTTAGGAACATCAGGGAGTAGATGAAGCAACGCCTACTTCTCCTCTGAAGGGAGCAGCCTGGGTCTGGTTGGAGGAGGCAAGGGCAATTGAATTTGTCAAGAGGGGCAGGGCTAGAACCCTCAGAACCCTGAACCTACATCTCCGGGCTCCCAGGACTGCGATGTGGCCAGGCAGGGCTGGGCTGAGCGGACAGCAAAGCTGAGTTGGGCAGCTCCTGGCCGCTGCTCCATCCTGAAGGGCAGGTTTCACCTCCTGGGTCCATTTCCCAATGTCCTAGGTGACCAGCGGCCTGAGAGCCAGGAGGACTGAAGGGAAAGATGGGGGTGACAGGTGGCACCCCTGCTCCCAGGGCTCACCCAGCACCCCACTCAGAGAGGCACAGGCCACAAGGTACAGGGGAAGGCCCTGGGGGCTGCAGGGGAGGCATCTGGAGGGAGACTGAAGAGGCCATGGGAGGGGTGAGCAAGGCGGGAGATGGGAGGGGGTGAAGGACACATGGCCCTGCACCTTCCCAAGTCAAGGCTTTGAGCTCCCAGCTCCCACCCCAGCCCCGCTCTCAGCAGCTAAGACAGGGTCCAGGAAAACTTGCCCATGAGGAGGGGTAGGAAGGGCACACGCCTGTGCACCTGGAGGGCTTGCTGGTGGACAGGAATGGTAAGGAGGCCATGTAGAAGGACCCGGCAGGCTCTGCCTACTGTCCTCCCCTTCTGGAAGAACTGCACAGGCCGGGAAACCAGGAGGGGTGGTGACAATTTTCTGGGTCTCTACAAGGATGGCAATGAGGAAAGATGCCCTCCCCACTTGGGGGAAGACACTGGTGACCGTGGCATTTCTCGGGGATTGGGGAGGGAGTTGGGGGCTGAACAAACCAACTTCCTTGTTACTCCTGGGCAAGGCAGGGCCCTCTTCTGCCTCCAGAACTAGAGGGGTGGGGGGGTGGAGGGGCCTCTCCTCAGCCCCTCCAGCCTATACAGTTCCCCCCACCCCCATACACAGGGCAACAGGCCACCCCACCTCAGCGCCCACAGCTACAGGACCAAACCTTCTTTACAGAGTGAATGAAAGGAGACTGTGGCCATGAACTTAGAATGCTTCATGCTGAGACAGCTGCAGCCCCTAGGTATAGTAGCCAGGCCTTTTCCACTCCACTCTCATGGGGTCTTCAGAGCCAAGACAGTCCCAGGGACCTCATACTCATGGCTCACTGTGTTCTGTCAGGCTGTGTTTGGAGCTGGGTGCTGAGGCTTGGTGCTCAGGGCTGAGTGCTGAGGCTGGGTGCTCAGAGCTGGGTACTGAGGCTGGGTCTTCAAGGATGGGTGCTGAGGCTGGGTGCTGAGGCTGGGTACTGAGGCTGGATACTCAGGGCTAGATGTTGAAGCTGGGTGCTTGGGGCTAGGTGGTGCCTACTTTTCCCCCCTCTGAAACCCACCACAACTCCACAAGGAAAGGGTCCCACCCATGTCACAGCAGGTAAACTGAGGCTCAGAGGAGGCACCTTCCAAAGCCACTTGGCACATCACCAGGAGGGATGTGTGTCCAGCTGGCTGGGAGGGGGAGGGCACCGCTACTGACCCCAGCTGCATGCAGGAGCTGTTCTCAGGAGGTCGTCTGGCTGACATTCACCCAGAGGCCCCGTGGAGGGAGCCTGTTTCTGACTTAAATTGTACACGCTGCAGCTGTCAGCACAGCCCTGCCTGTGACACCCCTCGGGACCACAAATGCAGCTCGGGTGGTTCTCACAGCTCCCAGCAACGTTGTGCAATTCAGGTCCCTACCACCGCCCTCCCTGCGCCCTTCCCTGGAGCCAGAGCCCGTCTGAGAGGCTCGAGGCTGCACCTGGCTGGGTAACCGTGGGGCACGGGGCCTAGAACTGTGGGTCCGAGGGGAGGCCGTACTGCCGTTCCTGCCTCAGGAAGGCATGGTGTGCCCCCACAGTGCCCTTCCTTTCCCACCCGTAGCTAGATTTAGAAATGCCCAGAAAAGCCTGCAGTTGGTTTCAGGACACGGACTCCTCTGAGTCAGAAACCACAAACTCAAACGCCTCCAGAGAAGCAGGGCATGAGTTCAGGAGGCCAACAGGGGCCTGCAGACAGAACCGCCAGGTGGGACTATGCTACCAAAAAGAGCACCCTCCCTTCCACAGTTCTAACCAAGCCCCTGCCTTCCCCAGACAAGAGCAGAAAGCATTTCATTGTCTCCTAAAAGCAGACGAGTGATGCCAACATGAAGGGGAGGGGCAGCTGCTGTGGTACAGGAGGCCATGGGGACCGGGGGGCCCTGGGGACCTTGCCTCGAGTGAAGGGAAGGCAGCCACTCACCTCCAGCATCGTTTCCAGTCTGGGGGGGTGGGGAGAGGAAGCCTAGCGTGGCCACATCTTCCTCTTCTTTTTTTATTAAAAAAAATCCAGAAATCCAAAATTTTAGGTAAAATATTGGTGTTCTGGAATACTGACAACAATTTTTAAAAACTGAAACCTCTATGGGCTAACTGAAGCCTGTTCACTGGCCAGAGTCAGCCTTCAGACCACAGTTCATGACTGTCTTATTGAAGTGCTTTTTCCTTGTGACCACCAGGCCCCAAGAGGGGGTGCTCAGGCACTGGCATTCCCAGGTGCTCCTGTATGGGCACAGGCTCCCATGCCTGAAGCCTGGGAAGTGGCTGCCTACAGGAAGCAAGAGCACACTGGTGGGCCCTGGGGCGCTCCCCCCCCCACACGCCCCTCCAGTACTGACCCTCCTAGCCAAGTGCAGCCTTGGCAGGACTGTCTGTCAATGTCGGGGGCTCTCCTACCTTAGACAACCAGACCATCTCCTGAGCCCACACACCCTGAGCGGGGAACACAAGTGCCAGGAGCAGGTGCAGCTGAATTTTCCCTAAGGCCGGGCCCAAATGGCTTCTACAGCACCAGTCCCCGTGGCCAGCACCTTCGTTAAGTGCATGGCTTCAGCACGAAACGCTGGGTGGTGCACGCCTGAGCCCTCCTCTGGGTCCCTGGCTGGGCCAGCCCACACCTGCATCTACTCCTGTGTCAACCTCAGGTCCTCCCTCCCTCGCACCCTGCCGGTCAGTCCTCAAAGAGGACAGAAAGTCAAGCTCCCACCTGCCTGCGCCGGTACAGACCCGCTGTGTCAGCATGGCTGGGATCCACCGGCTACACCAGCATGCATGTGGCACTCTGGCTTCCAAAAAGAACATGTCTTTCCCCTCCGTGCCCTCATTCATACAGCAAACATGGGCATGGGCGAGTCTCATTGCCCAGGCATCGGGAAGGAGCGGTGAGCATGAAACAGCCCCCCAGGTAGCAGGCCTCGGAAACACCTCTTCAAGCTGGCTGATTTTATTCATTTGATCATGTCATGCAATTCCACGCAAATACATACAGGGGTCAGGGCCCACAGGCTGGTGTTTATGGTCCTGTCTCTTCCCAGCTCCTGCCACTGCCCTACCTGCGTGCCCCTCCGGCCCCTGCCCACTAACAATGTTGAATGTGACGTCCATGACTTTCTGATCATCGCATACCAAGATACAAATGCTGCATATTTAAACACACATAGAGAAACACAGCCACACACAGAGGATTTGTTTGGTGTAGCTTTACAAAAACGGGGTATTTATCACTCTAGTCTACGTCTGTCCTTTTCACATGATACCTTGCAGTCTCTGCAAGCGCACTGGCATGGTGATGATTCATTGTTTCATAGCCGCACAGCATTTCCTGGTTTCATCATTACTCCTTTAGTAGAGATGAATAATCTCCCTTAGCATGGATGTACAGAATGCATGCAATCGTTAGTGTTATGTTTATTCATGCTTCTGTTATTTCTATTATAAATAACGTAAATATTCTTATTTTATGCTTTTTTTAATGTCATCTTACTTGCTGATTCTTTTAGTTATTTGGCATAGATACTCATGGGTATACTGAGAAGTTACAGGGTCTGTTCTGGATGAATTCTCTGTCTGTTCCAATGGCCTACTTTTCTAAGATAATTTTATCCAATTAAAAGAAAAACTTGCCCTCTTGGGGTTTTTACTGGATCTGAGGTTGCTGATTTCAAAGGTGCAGAAAGTGGGCCTGGGAGGTGAGTAGTTGGGAGAGGGAGGGGCGGGTCTAGATGCAGTTGGGGGGTAAGGGGCAGGTCTGGATACAGTTAGGGGTGAGACGCGGGTCTAGATACAGTTGGGTGGTGAGGGGCAGGTCTGGATGCAGTTGGGGGTGAGGGGCGGGTCTGGATGCAGTTGGGGGTGAGGGGCGGGTCTGGATGCAGTTGGGGGTGAGGGGCGGGTCTGGGTGCAGATATACTGCACAGCCCAGGGGTTCGTTCCCCTGCTTGAACTGCGCTCAGTAGGAGAAATCAGAAGCACCCAGGGATGAAGCTGTGTTTCTGTGACTCACTCGTAAAGCAAAGCTCCCAATTCTTGCCCACGGTTGAACGAGGAATAAATTGGTACACGGTTCCCAGAGTGTAATGCGGCAATGTCTTTCAAAAGCAAAATGCCTGTGTCCTTTGCCCACAGATTCACCTGCCAGGAATCTAAAGAAGCGTGTGCAGGGTCACCTACTCCAGAACCACTGGTAGTTGCCAGACACTGGAAGTCGGCAGATGCTGGAAACCATCGCAGTGCCCGTCAGTAGGTGCCTTGACGTGGCCCCTCGGAACCTGAGCCCAAATCACCATGTTGACAGAAGCAAGCAAAGACAGAGTGTCATTTTGGGGTCTCCCTCCCCTGGACAGCGGCCCTAGAGCCCGCCCCAGCCCAGCCCAGTTCACTCGGGTGAAAAGCCAGGAAGAAACCTCAGAGACAGAAGGGACAAGACGCAAACGTGAGCTCCTGAGCAGAGAACCTGCACCAGGAACCCCAAACCAGCAGTGCGAGCCCAGGGCCCCATGGAAAACACGGGTCCAGGTCACAGAAATAAGGTCATTTGTGCTATCTTTATTTATCATCTGAGTGTCCTGCAAATTTGGTTTCTACTTATGATATCAGCCTTAACTTTTTAAAATGTTGATGAGAATGTTCATTTTTAGCATGGATAATTTTAAACCATTTTCAAATCAACCTTTCCTGGCAATGAATAGATGTGATTTGCTCCCATGAAGACACCCACAAACTGTCAAAATCCAGTGTCACCGAGAGTGAGCAGTGACGGATTGAGCATAATGCATCTTTGTTCCAGGTTTTTCACTCACTGGACCAGGGCCTTCTCTTCCTTCCTCTACCACAAACACACAACACGCACAAACACACTTTTCAGCTGAAAATGTACCTCGATCTCTATGGCCACGCCAAGAAGGACGCCACACTGGGCTTTAGTTCTCAGCCTATAGAGGGTCCAGAAGAGGAGGCTCTGCTCCCAGGCAGCTGGTGCTCCAGAGCACTGGCACAGCCCCAGCATTCACGATTTGGCTCAAGGCTGAGCTCTGCCCCCTGACATGACCTCAGGGAATCCCCTGTGACTGTTGTTTGTGATGGCCACAATGACAGCACCTCACTCGAGTGGTGAGGACTGAAGGAGAGGGCAGCCAAGTGCAAGCCCCCACCAGGAAGGGAGCACCCTCAGGTATGGAGCACTCACAGGCAGGAAGCACCTATCAGGTAGGGAGCACTCACTGACCAGGAGCACCCACGGGCAGGGAGCACCCTTCAGGGAGGGAGCAGCCATCAGGTAGGGAACACTCACTGGCAGGGAGCACCCACAGGCAGGCAACACCCACTAGATAGGGAGCACCCATCAGGTAGGGAGCATAACCAGGCAGGGAGCATCCAACAGTTAGGAGCATCTACAGGCAGGGAGCATCTGAAATGGTGCCTGTTACCATCTTCCCCTTACTCCCAGGTGATCGGCTGTGTGATGGCCACAATCACCAGCTAGCATTCAATAGACAGCTCCTGGGAGCCAGTGAGCCCGGCGCCCACTCTGCAGAGCTGTGCATGAGGGAAGACCTTCCCTGAAGGCAATGGCTATGTCCAGAACCCCTGCCCACTGACCCTTGGTTTGGGCGCCTTTTTAAGCCACAGTCCACAGTCTGTTTCTTTTGTCTCTGGATCTTCCACCTTCCCACTTCACTCACTTCCAGGCTGAGGACCTGTCTCTCCAAGTCCCCCTACAGCTCCTGGACAAGGGAAGCTTTCCACATGTATTTGGGGCTAGACTGTCTGTCCTCAGATTTGGTGACAATCACGGCAGCCATCTCCCAGCACATGAACAGAGTGTGAGCTGATGTCTGCAGACCGGGTGCCTCTGCGTGGGTCTGTCCAGAGGGTGGGCTGGGACTGGTGGGGCCTCACTCCACTCGGGCCTTGTTGGAAATGATGCCCAGCCCCGGTCCAGACCCACTGCATCTGGGATCATCTTCACAAGACCCCAGGCGGCTGGTCCAGCACACAGATGACCTCTCATGCATGGCTCAGAAGTAATAACTGATGACACCTCTAACAGTCAGATGATTTCACGGGAGAAAGAGATCGCCAGCTTTTCTGAGTCAGAAGATGGGGCAGCCCTGGTCATCTGTAGTGGCACTCCTGCCCCTCCACCCCCACCACACAACTAGGGTGCTGGTTCTTGGGTCATCGCAGCAGCCTCGGGAGTGGTCACCCACTGTCACCTCTCCTGCTCCCTGCCTGCCCCTCCCAACCCCTGGGCCTGGAGCCCCTGCCTCAGCCCTGGTGTCTCCCCGAGGACCACCCCCAGCTGCTCCTCCTTGCCCTCTGCCCCCGCCCTCACCCTGTTCTCTGCCTGGACTGTCCTTGCTCAGGGCCAGGAGGCTCTGTCCTCTCCACCGTGAGATGCAGAATCCACTGCCACCTTCTTAGGCAGGCCCTGCTGGGCCTCTGTCTTTAAAACAGCACCGGCATCACCAGCACTGTGTTTTAGAGACTAATTATCCCCAAGTCACCCTACATGGTCTCCCGCGTGGCCCTTACAGGGCAGAATGTGGTGCAGGCTGACTCGCTGTGTCTCCGTGAGCGCCACAGTGTCCTCACCGCCAGGACCCCACTGCCCGGGTGCTACCTAAACAGCCTAGGCTCTACCAGTAATTCAGTAACAGGCTGTTGAATGACAAGGGGTTGCCACCAAGCGCCCTCCTCTCTCTGGGGCTCAGTTTCTCCACTTGTAAGAGGAGCAGCCTTGGCCACAGCACTGTGCAGACCGCCCATTTCCAGGAATGAACGTGTGCTCTCTGTGGGGGTGGCTCTGTGCCTTCTCCCCTGGGCCGCTCCCTACAACATCAGGAGGGAAGCCCGAAGGGAGCCCTGCAGGCCAGGCCTGGCAGGAGCGGAGCAGAGAAGCAGAGCCCGCAGGAGGGGAGAGAAGGCATCACGGCCGTCCACAGAGGATAGTGCTCCTCAGACTGAGGCCTGGCCCACGGCAAGAAATCTGTGACATCATGACTTAGTGACAGGACAGGGCAGGCAGGACATGGAGGGAGCAGATGAAGGCAGAGGAAGTGGTGGGTGGCTGGGCCAAGGGGTGGGGGCCACCAAAAAGGGCCCTCAGGGCATGGGGTAACTGATGTGGAGGCTTCACAAACCCAGGAACTATTTCTACGTTCACTGCACTCTGGTGTGGTTTCATTCGTTGTTTAATTTTCTTTAAATTGCCACTAATGATCCAGGTCCTGGCTCTCCGCAGCCACCAACAGCCCACCTCCAGGCAGTGTAAACCCTGGGGTTCAGCAGGAATGCCCCAGGGGCTGCAGGCCAGGAGAGGAGGCACTCATGGGAAGCCATGGAGACTGTGAGGGACAGTTGCTGGCTGGCAGCTGTTCCCAGGGTACCGCTCCTTAAGGGACACGCCCTGGGGATTGTCTGGCGTGTCACAACTGCCTGCTCATTTGCCACTGAAGGGTGAGGGCCACAGTTGGGCTTGGAGCCCACCAGCCTCACGACAGAGTTGCCCCTTCGGAACCTCTAAAACCTCATGTCACGTCGGAGCCCTGAGCCAGAAATCCCTGCACTCAGGGCATGGCAGTTCTGCCTGCTGCATGTCCGGCCCTTCTTGGAGGGCCTCGATGGTGTGAAAGCTGCTGGGGAGGCGGCAGGTCCCCTGTCACCCGACGCTTCATCTCGAACACAGCCAAGGGCTCCTGGGTCCAGGCTCCAAAGCACAACGATCTAGGATGCGGGGTGTGCATCTGTGCACAAGGGACCCAAGGGTGTGTAGTGCCCCCTCATATCATTTAAAATATGGCTTAGAGCCTGGGCAACAAAGTGAGGACCCATCTCTATAGAAAATTAATACATGCACCAAAAAAAGCTGGTGCAGTGGCTCACACCTGTAATCCCAGCACTTTGGTAGGCGAAGGTGGGAGGATTGCTTGAAGCCAGGAGTTCAAGACCAGCCTGGGGAACATGGTGAGAGCCCATGTCTACAAAAAATTTAAAAATTAGCCAGGCGTTGTGGCATGTGCCTGTAGTCCCAGCTACTTGGGAGGCGAGGCAGGAGGATAGCTTGAGCCCAGGAGTTCAAGGCTGTAGTGAGCCATGATCAAACACTGCACTCCAGCCTGGGCAACAGGGTGAGATCCTGTCTCTATAAATTAATTAATTTAATTTAATAAAAATAAAATATGGCTTGGATATCCCTCTGGAATCTTCATAAGTAGTTCACAGTTTGACAGCAAGTCCATCATGCAACGTGCAAAAAGAAAGGGTCTTCTCTTTGGAAACAGGAATAGCTGTTTCCCTCCCACGTCTTCTGCAGAGTGAGGCCCACAGCATTCATGTGAGCGGTGGCCCGTCGGCCGTTGAGGCCAGGATCACGTTGACTGCAGGTGTCACGTGTGGCTTTCACCCTGTGAGAGGGTGCAGCACAGGAGCATCTGCCATTTTGTTTTCCATGGAATTTAAAGATTAGGTTATCTCCATCTGCCCAGCAGCAATACAAGTCACCTCCACTGATGTGAGAGTAACTGGTCCACCAGGCCTCTGCACACAGAACCCCGTGGCTTGGGTTTGCTGGTGGTTTCTGTTGGGGGGTGACGGGCACCTGGGCTGAGCACTGGACCCGTGACTGTGAGGCAGTGAACTCATGTCCTTCCCACAGCAACCCTGGGAGGTTGCATTCCTGGGCCCTCATTCTGGAAAAGGAGAAGTTACCCAGGACGGGTGAAGGCGGAGCCCGGATTCTGTCTCCATTAAACCTTGAAGAGGTCTGTCTCCTGGTCAACAAGACAGGACAAGCACAACCCATTCAAAACCCCCCAAACCCCACATGAAACCACGCAGGACCTGCAGGGCAGTGTCACCCTCTGGCCCAGTGCCAACACTGCGGATGCCGGTGGATTCAGGCAGATTCCGCCTGTCCACGGCATTGATAAGCGTGACCAAGAGGCAGGCAGCGACCCTGGGAGGGGTGGGGGTTCAAGCCCCGGCGACGAAGTGCCTGCTGCGAAACACCTGTGCTTGGCGACCCTTCCAGGAAGCTGCTGTGATCAGAGACATCCTGACTCTTTCCAAAGCCACCCAGAAGAGCCCTAGACTGGGAACAAGCTCCCAGGAGAAATGACTGGCCACAATGAGCACATGAGGCTCTAAAAGACCAGGACCCTACATGGAAGATGAGTCTCATGACAAACCTGTCCAGGAGACGCTGGAGGCGTCACTCTTCCCTGCCTGACTTACCCTCCAGCCTGGTCCTCTCTCAGGTCCCAAAATGCCCAATGCCAGCCACAGGTTATAGCCCAGCATCCAACAGATCACCAGTTCCCAACACATCTGCCAAACCCATCCCGGCTCAGAGCAGCCATGTCTATGCAGTCAAACCAGCCCTTCCATGAACCCCAATCCACAGAGGTAAGTGTGGGTGTCCACAGTGTCAACAGGACACCTCCTTCCACTCCTGGTTTCCACCTACAGGTGAGTCTACTTGCCCCACCCCTGACCCAGGGTAGCCCAAGCCAAGCTGCTCCCAAGTGTAGCTCTCCAAAGGTTTCCTGTGCATTTAGAATAAAACTCAGTCCTCCATTTAGAATGAAACTCACACTCCTCCCTTTAGAATAAAACTCACACTCCTCCATTTGGAATAAAACTCATACTCCTCCATTTAGAATAAAACTCATACTCCTCCATTTAGAATAAAACTCACACTCCTCCATTTGGAATAAAACTCCCACGCCTCCCTGAGGCCTGGACACTGGAGCTGAGCCTGCTCCTCCCAGCCTCCTGCCTGCCCAGCACCTCAGAGCTCAGGGTGCTCCACCCACAGCCACGCCTAGCCCCTTCCTGCCCCCTGCCCTCTGCACTTGCTGTTTTCTGGCCTAGAACATTCTTCCCCCAGGCCTTCAGGACAGTCGCTTCCTCTGGCCATCTAGAAGCCACATCCTGAAGACACCTCCTCGCCCTCCATGAAGACAGCCCTATTCCCTGCTGCCATCTTCTAACAGGCTGTCCTCTTCCACTTTCTTCCTACACTGATTCGAAGTTACTAATTTATCTACTGGTTTCTTATCGGTCTTTCCCAGGAGAACACAAACTCCTCAAGAGCAGGACCGTGTTGTTTTTCTTGTTTCCAGCACAGCCCCCAGTGCCTGGTTCACAGTAGGCGCCCAGTAAGAATCTGCCAGAGGGACGGATGGAGGGATGAGGGGTCCCTCCTCGGATTCCCGCCTGGTGCAGTCCAGGTGTCGCTGTGGGAAGCACGCCACTCTGGACTTGGCTTACACAATCATGGGCTCCTCAGATATCTGCTGGCGCCCAATACATGCAGGGCCCTGGGTGACAGAAGCCAAGAAAGAGGATGGGTTCTGTTTTTAAACACAGGCCCCATGGAGTAACATGCCAGGGCCCATGGGCACTGGTGGGCAAAGCGTTCCTTTCGCCCCAACCTGCAGCCTCATGGCACATCCTTCAGGTCCCAGGACCCCTGAGGCCTGGCTCTTACCTCCAGCGGGACCACCTGCATGAGGATGGCGAAGTTGGTGAGGTGAGTGCAGCGGCAGATGGAGTAGGTGAGGTTTCCTCCCGTGAGCACACAGCCCTGGTTCGACCAGACCCCTTCTCTGGAGCTGAGGACACAGGAGAAAGGATCAGAGGTGGCAGCACTGCACCTTTGGCAGGGGACTGAGAGTGGCACTCCCACACCACACAGGCCCGTGAACTCATGGCGGTGCTCTGTTGGTGTGAATACTGGCAATTATTTTCTTCTCTGTATTTCTGTATATTTTGGTTTTTGTTTGTTTTGAGACAGGGTCTCATTCTGTTTCCCAGGCTGGAGTGCAGTGGTACAATCATAGCTCACTGCAGCCTTAACCTCCTGGGCCCTTGCAATCCTCTGGCCCTTGCAAGCCTCCTGAGTAGCTGGGACTACAGGTGCATGCCACCGTGCACGGTTAATATTTTTATTTTTGCAGAGATATAGTCTTGCTATGTTGTTCTGGCTGGTCTCGAACTCCTGGGCTAAACAATCTTCCTGCCTCAGCCTCCCAAAGTGCTAGGATTACAGGCGTTAGCCACTGCACCCTGTCTTCTATATTTTCAAATTCAAAAAAAAAAAAAAAAAAAAAACAGATTTAAATTGTTCTTCCCTGAAGTTGCAACCTCACGCTATTGGTAAAGACAAATCCTTGCTTCAGCCAAAGGCAAGAGCCCTTGGGGAAAGCATTTCTAAAGGTGAACAAGTTAAAAGGCTCTAGTTTGTATTTGCTTTGTATTGACTTTCAACTGTGGTGTCAGCATGGACGTGGCAGATGAGACTGTGGCTGTCGGGCCGTGTGACCGGTAAGATCCAATCTCGTACCTCTCCGGCCAGTGTCCACTGGACAGAGCACGTGCCTGCAGCCTTGGGTAACAGTAACTGCGCATTAGCCCTGAGTGACACAGAGCCTAAGGAAGGGACTGGGATTCCTTCAGACATGGCCCAGGGGTGGCTCAGAGCTTGAGGATGGAGACTCAGAGACAGCAGCTCAGTGGCGATTTTCATGATTAATGACCTGCTCTCCTAGGGGAGGGAGAAGGCATTTAGCAGACACCAGAGGACAAAGTGAGAGTCACTCAGACCTACCAGTTGAGAGGAGCAAAACCCTATTAACAACTTCAGAATTGATGGGACTTAAAGACTGGGCCATGCCCTCCTCCTCTACCTCCCCACCCCTCTTGATCTAATTTTCCCAGAACCTTGGAGGGAGTCACCAAACACTAGCTTTTGTGTTATCCATTGAGCCTTTGTCTGTCTATTGGCTGATGAATACCATACTTCAATTTGAGGGTGGCCTGAACATTAACAGGCATTGAAATAGGTGAACATGGTCATGGGTATGAGCTGTCCCTTCTGCTTACACAAAGGGTAAGCTACACAACATGAAAGTCACATTGTTCAGATGGAGCTGCAAAGGTGTGATGATGACCTAGTTAGCCAGAGGACTGGAGCCTTAAATGGCATCAATGAAGATCTACTTCGAAGGGAGTCAGTGAAAGCAAAGAGGCAGGCTTGCAGCTTGTAAATAAATAAATCTGCTACAAAAGCCAGACAAAGCAGCATCAAATAACATGAAAAATACGTACGGCCCTGTGACCCAGGAAGTCTGCATCTAAGAAAAATGTTCAGTCATGCATAAATAAAATACAGCATACATAAATATAGTAAAAGACATGTGTGTCCATACGGACAAAACGCAGAAACAGAATGGGAGGAATGATAGAAGAAACACTGAATTAAACACCACCACATATTTTCTATGATTAAAAATATAAATTATATATAAATTATTGAAAAAACACATAAAACCCTCCCACAGTGGTTACTGCTGGGGAAAGGGGTGGCAATCAGCATAAGAGGTAAAGGTCAAAGGGAACACATGCTTTTCTATAATGTTTTACTTTTTAAAAAGTATATATATTGATATATTACTTGTATAATTTCTTAAAGTATCAGTCTAGAAAAAAGCAGCCCAGAATTCTAAGCCCAGTGGAAATCTTTCAAGAATAAAAGAGAGGGCCGGGCGCGGTGGCTCACGCCTGTAATCCCAGCACTTTGGGAGGCCGAGGCGGGTGGATCACGAGGTCAAGAGATCGAGACCATCCTGGTCAACACGGTGAAACCCCGTCTCTACTAAAAATACAAAAAATTAGCTGGGCATGGTGGCGCGTGCCTGTAATCCCAGCTACTCAGGGGGCTGAGGCAGGAGAATTGCCTGAACCCAGGAGGCGGAGGTTGCGGTGACCCGAGATCGCGCCATTGCACTCCAGCCTGGGTAACAAGGGCGAAACTCCGTCTCAAAAAAAAAAAAAAAAAAGAATAAAAGAGAATACTTTCTCAAATGGTAACTGAATCTATTCCCAGTGAACCAGCACTACAAGAAGAGTTAAAGAATATGATACTAGACAAAAATCTACACAAAGAAAGAAAAGAGCTAGAAATGGAATAAGTGAAGGTAAATAAGCAATTATTACTGTCTTATTTTTAATTGCTCTAGAAGATAACTCATTCTCTGGAGGAAAAACACTAGCAATGCATTGTATTTACGGCGTCTGCAAAGGCGGAATGCTCTGCGGCAACAGCACGCAGAATGGGCAGGAAGACGTGTGAAGCTATTAGCATAGTGTCTTAGAATGCATTTGGAATGACAGCATAGTATTTGAAGGCAGGCATGAATTATATACATCGTAAACTTAGGTCAACCACTACCAAAAAAGTTAAAAGGATATATAAATTAGAAGTCGTTTACAGTAGAGATAAAATAGCATCATAAAAGATACCCAACAATCCAAATGAAGTCAGAAAAATATAACATTTTAAAAAGATAGAAAAGTTAGAAGACATCTAGCAAAATGGTAGATTTTAATCCATCTATACCAATGATCACGCTAAATATAAACTGTCTAAATATGTCAATTAAAAACAGAAATTTTAGGACTGGATTACAGAAAAGACAAGACCCAGCTATATGCAGTCTAAAAGAAACTCACTTTAAATATAACTATATAAATAAGATGAAAGTTAAATTATGGGAAAAGATACAGCATTCAAACACTAATCAACAAAGCTAGAGTAGTTGTATCTAAATTAGACTAATTAGACTTCAAAGTAACACATATTTCCCAAGGCAAAGAAGAACATTATGTAATGACAAAAGAGCTAATTTTCCAAGACATAACAATCCTAAACATACATGCACCTAATAACAGAGCTTCAAAATTCATCAAAGAAAAATTTATAAAACTAAAAGGAGACATAGATAAATCCACCACTAAAATTGGAGAATTCACACTCCTTTCTCTTTAATTGATAGCAAAGTTAACAGAAAAGTAGTAAGAATACAGAAGACCTAATCATAACTATCAATCAACTTCGTGTAACTGACATTTATAGCATACTCCACCAAGAAGACACTTTTTTCAAGTGCACATGGGACTTTCATTAAAAACTGAACATATACAGGATCACATAAAAACTTCTGACAAATTTTAAAGAACTGAAATTATAGAAAAAAAATTTTCTGAGTATAAAAAAATTATTTGCAAATCAATGGCAGAAAGCTCTCTGGAAAATTCCCAAGTGTTTGGAACTAAACCACACACTTTAAAATAATACATAGGTTAAAGAGGAAATCACAAAGGAAATTAGAAAATACTTTAAATTTAATCAAAATTAAAACAACATACCAAAATGTGTGATGCAGCTAAATCAGTGCTTACAAAAAATTACAGCATTAAATGTTTATATTAGAAAATAGTGAAGCTTCATAGCAATAACCTAAACTTATACTTTAAGAACTTTTAAAATGAAGAGCAAATTAAACTCAAAGAAGCCAAAGGAAGTAAATTAAATACAAAGAGGATAAGTCACTGCAATTGACAATAAACACAAAAGAGAAAAATCAATGAAGCCAAAAGTTGTATCTCTGGAAAAATATCAATAAAATTAATAAACCTATTGTAAGAGCGACTCAGGAAAAAGAAGACACAGATTACAGATAGAAAAAGTGAAATGGGAACATCACCACTGACCCTTCAGACATGAAAAAGGCTAATAAGGGAATACCACAAAAAACTTTGTACCTATAAATTAGACAACTTTGATGAAATTGATAAATTTTTCAGAAAAAACATAAACTGCTAAAACTTATTTAAAAAGAGGCAGACAACCCACATAGTCCTGCATCCATAAAAGAAATGGAAAGTGAGGTTGAAAACCTGCCAACATTGAAAACGAAGGCTCAGGTGACTCCATGGTGAATTCTACTAAAATGGAAAAAAAATATCAATTCTATACAAACTATTCCAAAGTGCATCCCAAAATGTAGCTTTTTATGAAGGTATCATTACCTCATATGCAAATGATGACATTACGAAAAATAAGAGAACTGCAGACCAATATCCTGCATGCACAGACACAAAAATTCTCAACAACTGTAGCCAATTAGATTCAGCAATATACAAAAAGATAATACATCATGACCAACTGAGCTCTACCCCAGGAAAGCAAAGCTGGTAAAACTTCCAGCTTTAATCATAATGATCCCACTCTGAAAACAACCCAAATGTTTCTCTACTAGGGAGAATACCACTCAGCAGTGAAGTGTAAAAATGAGCTGTGGATACATGCAACAATGCCGTGTCATTGTGCTCAACACATTATGCAAAATTTAAAAAGCTAGACTCCAGAAGGCTGTCTATGCCATGATTCCATTTATGCACACTCTTGCAGAAGCAAAACTATATAGGGACAGATGACAAATCGGTGCTTGCAGGAACCAGATGTCAGGGGAGGGATGACTACAAACAGACACGAGGGTATCTTCAAGGGTGAGGGACGGTGCTAATCCTGATTATGGTGGTTGCATAACTGTATTCATTTGTCAAAACTCACAGAACTGTACAATCATCTAAAAGTGTGGATTTTTCTGAATATCGATTATATAAGAAGAAGTAGTAACTGAACAATAAACAGGAAGGGTACAGATACTATATGCATGATGGTGGCTGCCTCTGGGAACTGAAGAAAAAGAACAGAAGGTGGAGGTTCCTTAATACCGTCTGTAATGTTTTACTTGTTTCATTCTTAAAAATATAAAAATGTGGGCTGGGCATGGTGGCTCACACCTGTAATCCCAGCACTTTGGGAGGCTGAGGCAGGCAGATCACGCAGTCAGGAGATCAAGACCATCCTGGCTAACATGGTGAAACCCCGTCTCTACTAAAAATACAAAAAAATAACCAGGCATGGTGGTAGGTGCCTGTAGTCCCAGCTACTTGGGAGGCTGAGGCAGGAGAATCGCTTGAACACAGGTGGCAGAGGTTGTAGTGAGCTGAGATCGCACCATTCCACTCCAGCCTGGGCCACAGGCAACATGCTAATAACTGTAAATTTTGGGCAATGGGTACCTGCATTTGT
Source organism: Sapajus apella (assembly GCF_009761245.1). NCBI lineage: Eukaryota > Metazoa > Chordata > Mammalia > Primates > Cebidae > Sapajus > Sapajus apella. The sequence goes on along the minus strand of NW_022436942.1, from coordinate 89,077,535 downwards.
TATATTATTCTCCATACTTTTCTCTGTTTTCAAATTTCCTTCAAAAATAAAAACCAACATGCCAATTTAGTTTTTACCAAACCCCAGTTCCCATTTTCTTGTCATAACTTTTTTCTCCAAACAGTGCCCCCAAATTGGGATACTTATTTCTAGGAGCACGTGCTTCCAATTTTTCATAAGTTACAAATGAAGGAAAAAGAGCTGCAACGTGCTGAGCCTGAGCAGGACAAAATCACTGAAATTACAGAGCATCCCTCCATGCTGCAGAGGCATGACGACAACGGTCACAACCAGAGGGAGGCCTCCTGGGGGACAAAAAAGTCAGCAATGTTTGCTGGAGGTGACAGGAGCTAGGCTGTGTTTTCCTCACTGTTCACAGAACAGAGATATAGGGGGATTATGCCGACCCACCGCTGTACCCCAGCTCAGTGTCTTGCAATCTCCTGGCCTCAGGGTGCAGGGAGCGGAGAAGCTTTCTCTGCCGGGGGCCACACCAGCAAACATGGCACAGCCTGTGTGGACGCTGGACTGGAGCAACAGGAGGAAGGAGCTGGGAAATGATCCAGGCATGGGAAGATGCCCAGGTGCTGGGGAGCCCTGTCAATATGAAGAGTGACAGGCCACTAGGCAGGGTATGAACTGGAGGTCCCAGATGTGTTCAGCTGCCTGTGCAGTATTTTAAACATTGGGAAAGTTCATACAAAAATCCAGCCACAGCAGGCACAGTGGCTCACACCTGTAGTCCCAGCACTTTGGGAGGCTGAGACAAAGGATTGCTTGAGCCCAGGAGTTTGAGACTACAGTAAGCTAAGATCACACCACTGTACTCCAGCCTTGGTAACAGAGGAAGACCCTGTCTCAAAAAAACAAAAACAAAAACAAAAACAAAATTCAGCCATGAAAACTCATGACCTGGTGACACAGGACCTGCAACCTGCATGCCATGTGGAACAAGCCCTGGGGGCGTAGGTGAGCAGTGGCTGAGGGTTCAGGAGCCCCGCCCCTCCCTCCAGTCCCTGGCCCTGCTAAGAGCTGCGTTTTTAACACCGCTCTGACTGTGGGAGCCACTCACTGTGGGCTCATGTCTGGGGCAGAATCGTGATCAGAGTGATGGTGGGAGATCCCCGGACATGGGGCTGGCGAGCCGTGGAGACGAGCTGAGGCGGGGGCTAGGAGGCAGGAGGAGACTGCCTGTGACAGGTGTGACAGGCAGACATGGGCGATACCGAGGGCTTGGATACCTCGCGTCCACCCAGTCTCCCCCGTGCAGAGGGTACCTGAAGTCCAGGAAGGCGCAGTACACGAAGACTTGGTTGCTGCTGTTGGTGGCCTCACTGTGCTGCTTATGCGTCTGAAATGAAAGAAAACAAACACGACACATGACACTGCTGAAGAGGCCCCTGGTTTTCAGCACTAGCTTGAGAGCCAGACCCTCACAGCTGGGTGACCTCAGGCAGGGACAGGCACGGCCACCGATTTCTGTCTCCATACATTGTGGACATAGTCCCATGTCACCCAGCCCATGTCATGCTGCTCTCTCATCTGCTCTCCCTAACCCAAGGGCCCTGGCAGGTGCCGGGCCCTTCCTCTGTACATGCCTCCCCCAGGACGCTCCTCCCCCTACAACACTCTTCCCCATAGGCTGCTCCTCCCCATAGGATGCTCCTCCCCCTAAGACCACTCCTCCCCATAGGATGCCCTTCCCCATAGGACACTCCTCCCCATAGGCTGCTCCTCCCCATAAGTGCTCCTCCCCACAGGCCACTCCTCCCCACAGGCCACTCCTCCCCACAGGCCTCTCCTCCCCACAGGACGCTCCTCCCCACAGGACGCTCCTCCCCATAGGATGCTCCCCCCATAGGCTGCTCCTCCCCATAGGACGCTCCTCCCCCTAGGCCACTCCTCCCCATAGGCCGCTCCTCCCCATAGGCGCTCCTCCCCATAGGTGCTCCTCCCCATAGGATGCTCCCTCCCCACTCCCTGCCATGCGTCTGCACTAAGGAGCTCTTCAGAGAGACCTTCCCTTCCCAACCTGTCCTAAACAGCACCAGCCCCTGCCTGCCCTAGCTCTATTCCACTCCCTGATTTTTTCATAGTATTGATCACCATATGGCATGTTACATATTCACTGTCCACTGTGTGTGTGTGTTTGCTACCTTCCCCTCTGCAATGTCCACTACAGAAAGGACAGAGACTCTGTCTCATTCACAGCTGCATCCCCAGGACCTAGAGGGCATCTGGCATACAGCAGGTGCTTACTAAATATCTGTTCAACCAATGTACAAAAGAATAATTCAACAGGTCCCTGAGACCACCTTGTTTCGGGAACTGGTGTTCTCTCCTCCTGGGCTGCCTCTGGGGGTGTCCTCGGAGGACTCTGCAGCTATGACTCTGCCCTAAATGAAAGGCACAGATGCCTTCAGGAGCCATGGTTGGAGGCTCAGGAGGCCAGCGACTTCATCAGGACCCAGGGCTGCTCAGAGGCGGCATGGCTCCAGGATAAATGGTGCCTGATGGATTCCCAGTCAGTTCAAGCCAAGCATCTCTTATGTGCCCAATGCCTGCTCCATTCTGTGACCCATTCCTGAGCCATCATTGCTCCAGTAAGACCCTTCCCCCATTTCAGGGTGAAGAGCTCTCAGGAAGCCACTGTCTTATGCAGGACACAGCAGCAAGGGTGCCCCCCCTCTGATCGCCATCTTGGCCTCTACCAAAGCCCCTCCTTTCCCAGGAAGCAGCAGCGCTGGTGCTCCTGACAGGTACCTCGGATCCCACGGCAGAACCAAAGGGCTCACAGGGCTCTCATCACAGCATCTGTCTGACAGCTCCTCTGCCCTCAACCCAATTATCCTAGCGCTGTCCATGACTAACGTTTTGGCAAAATGGAATGTTTACTCCTTTTGCTTTGTCCTTCCGTATCTTAGGGTTATTTTAATGCATCACAGAGTCTCTTAAAACTGCCTGGAAAAGACATTTTCTCCTCTGTCTTCTCAAAGCCACAGCCTGCAATGAACTCTTGCACAGACACAGAGGGCCCTGGGTGCTGCAGCCACCTGGACCACAGAGGGGCATCGGCAGAGAAATGGCAGCACAAACACCACATGATACAAAAGACGAACAAAAACGTGGTGGCCACAGCCAGGGTCTCAGGGGCGTCATGAGGCTTCCTTTGCCCCAGACTACCCCCAAACCAAACCCTCCAGCAGATAGCATTGTATGTAATTTTTTAACAAGAGGTATATTTATGTGTTATTTGAGTAATTTAAAATAAATTTTTAAAATAAGCCGGTGACCTGAGGAAGCCAGCAACCAGACCCACACACATCAACATGAGGCAGGGGTTTCTCATGAGTGAGACGACATTTCTCCCATCACCTCCTCACCCAGCGCCACCCCCGCCTCTGTGCTGGGTGTGGAAGCACAGCCCCCAGGGAGCAGAGCAGAGGTTGCAGTGGCCTCTGGAAGTCCCGACACTGACTTCAGAGCTAAATCACTCTTTCAAGGCAAAGCAGAAAACAGCCACCACCGCAAAAAGCCAAGCATGTGTGTGGTCGGAGTGTGGGGAGGCAGCAGCTTTCTCTCGGATCTGGAGCCAAGATCACACTCCAACATGGGGAAACTCCCTCCCCTCTATCTTCAGAGATTCTATCGCAGCCTCTGCTCCTGGGATGAGAAAAGCAATTGACACCTCATGTGTGTGGAGTTCACCGCTGACCCAGGAACAAAAGCTCTCAGCAAGTCTCCAGTAAAGGGGCCTCCAGGGCTCCCAGGGGCTTGATGTGGAGTGTGTGTGTTTTTGATACAGGGGTGTGGTGCTGCCACAATGTGAGTCATCTGTATAATGGCCACAACTCACGAAGAAATGTGGGAGGTGCCTGCAGCCCACCAGCCTCCTCAAGGCCTGGGTGAGGAGCAGAAGGCAGTTCAGTTCGTCACCAGGTGGCTGGGGAATGGTAATGAGGGGATCCCTTTCTGTGGAGTCTTCATCATGAGTGTTGGGGGACAGCTGCATTCACCTGAGTGTCCTCCTGAGACCTCAAGCCAGGGGCTGCTGAGCTCTGCTGGACAACAGTGAAGGCCTCCTCACAGGGCTGGCTCCCCTGCAAGTAACCTAATTCCCCACTAGACACACTTCACTGGGGTGCGTCTAATGGAGAGTGCTCTGGAGCCTCAGGAATATCTCCCACAGGACCTGAGACTCCCTCCAACAGCCACCATGATCTTTCCAGTGGGGGAGAAGCAAGCGGGATTAATCAACTGCTTGTTTACTGCCTACTGTTCATGAGCAAGGTACACCAAAGTGTCTCCTTCCAGGAAACGCATACAGAGAGAAGAGGAAAATTTAATACTCATGATAGCCTGGTAGTATCCCGTGTTTAGAAATGCGCTGGCTTTTACATAAGTATTGCTATGGTTTGACTGTGTCCCCCAAAGGCTCTTGTGTTAGAACCTTAATTCCCAATGCAGCAGTGTTGGGAGGTGGGGCCTTTAAGTGGCAAAAGGGTCATGAGGGCTGAGCCATTACTCTCACTGTTACAGAGTAAAGTAGTTCTTGCAAGAGTGAATTTGTTCTCATGCGATTAGATGGATGCAAAAAGTAAGCCTGGCTCACTCCTGCAGTCTGTTTCACTCATGCTGGCTTCCCTTTCCCTTTTCCACCAAGAGATGAAGCAGCACAAGGTGCTTCCCAGACACGGTTGCCTGAACTTGGACTTCACAGTCTCCAGAACATAAACTTCTTTCCTTTATAAATTACCCAGTCTCAGGTTATGACAACAGAAAATGGGTCAGGAGTATAGTTTTACCCGTAAATAAGTTGGGGAGCTACTTGTCCATCACTGTCCCAAGCAAAAGAGAGATGGCACCATGGTCCCTGAATTTGATGGTAAGTAAAGCAACTTAAGGAGCCAAATCTCAGTGGAAAGTCTGGGGCAGCCCTCTGTGCCACCCTCTTCTCCAGCCCATCTCACAACTAATCAGGGCTCAGGGCTTTGAATGCTTGAAATGTCCTGCCTTTAGGGAAATCAAGAATAACAGATGTAATGGGAGAGATACGACAAGAAAAAACCTTGAACCAACCTCTATCTCTTGGTGCTTTCTGATGTTTCTTGCTTTTAGAGAGTCACAGGACAGCCCAGCATGGTCAAGGCAGCCACAGCCTGATAGAGACTAAGGCAGGACTTTCAGAGCCCAGTTCTAGCACAGTTCTGGGAGGTGGGCAAGACCCTGATCAAGGCATTTCAGGACAGGCTGATGAGCTGGGCCATCCCAGTGCTGACAGGGAAAGGTTAGGCCAGGAGACACCCTGGGACAGATGGTTCAGTGGAGCAGGGACTCATGATGGGGATTTACTGCTCTGCTTTCACCCTGCTAGTGCCATCTGCACATGGGCCTGTCTGGTTAAGTCACTCTCCCCAGTGCTGGCTCCTGGGCAGAGGTCAGCAGTGCCTTGGGGCACCAAGGACACCCACAGATGCTGCACTCAGACTCGCAGGACATCCCATTCAGCCCAGGCTGCTTCAGAAACCACAGGCACCCTTCTTCCAACAGGTGATCAAGCTCTCTGAGGCCAACAGCAGAGGCCCTGGAACATGGCGCCCCTGACTCTCCCCTCTCCAGCCCTCCCAGGCCCACGAGCCAACAGGGGCCTCTTTGGCCTTAAGGCAGCTTGAAGGGGTCTGTCCTTTCAATGGAACAAGTCCTGACCACAGAATGCAGACGGTCTCCCCCACATGGTGCTAACATGCACATGTCCTTATTTTGGGATCATGGGGCCAGACCTCAATTCCAGAGAGCAGCCTCCTCAAACTCACAGCCTACTGCTTCCCTCTTCAAATGCAATTGAACACAGCCAAGAGACACTGGGCAAAGGGGCAGACTTGTACAGACAAGCACAGCCCATGGCCACCTGGGACGCACCAGGATCAGAGAGACACATCGATGTCCCCTAGTTCAGAAGACGCCAGAAAACATGGTTTTTGCCAAAAACCAAGAAGCTTCAGTTTCCTGCCTGTTCATCGTCAATGTGGGATGCCAGTCTGATGGCAGACCTGCCCTCTAGTGTGAACTGAACTCTAAACTGTGCCCCTCCCTCCGTAGTCCCCAAGCTCCTGTCTCCTCTGCAAAACCTCCAGACTCCTGCTTGAGAAGGAAGGGACCTGCAGACACCTGATTCTCACGCTCAGTTTAAGTGCATGTGCCAGCCTGCGAGCCGCAGAGGCACGCAGAGAGGAAACTGCATCGCTGTTTCAAAACACAAAAGAAAGAACTCTGAAACGGCATGGGGATATCTAGAGGTAGAGCAGCTAGAACAGAAAGTGTTTTTGCATCACCCCTCGCCCCACGTAGCACCCAGTCACCCAGTCACTCAGCTCTCAGTGGAAAGCGCAGCACACGAAGCCAGGCTGGGACCTGCAGCCCGGGCTCTGCATTTGGCAGTTAGCAGCTGTGATGTCTCCAAGAACCCTGCAGAGAGGGAGCCCACAGAGGAAGACCGAGCATAGACCAGAAGTCACTGGAAGCTGGGGGAGGTGGCTGAGTTCTGTGCTGTCAACCAGAGGCCGAGGAGGGAGCACCCTGGTGCCCGCATCCGCGGTGAGCCTTGAACCCAGCATCCAGGCCTCCACCCTCTCCTTCCTCAGGCCTCCTGGGCACACAGGACCCACCAGTGCACGCACAAGTTGCCCCTATGAACCAGCAGCACTGGGGTGATCTGCACTGTGGCCATGGTACACGTGGAGAGGTTCCATCTTTGGGAAAGAAGCCCTGAGCATCCTGGGAGCCAGAAAGAAGAATCTCCAGAGACAAATGGAGAATGGACCACAGAGGCCCCGCCCAATTATCATAACTCCACCCCACTCACATGACTCCACCCCACTCACATGGCTCCTCCTCTCCCAGTGGCCTCGCCCCACTCAGCCCCACCCTCCTTGCACATGGCTCCACCTCCTTTCACTTAGCCCCACCTCCTTGTATACAGCCCCACCCTCTATCAAGTGGCTCCAGTGTCTCTTACACTCCCCTGATGGTACAGCCCACAGCCCCTCCTCAGGCCCACTCTGACCTCAGGACTCTTCTCCATCATCCTGGATGGCAGACTCACTGCTGACTTTCCAGGATGTCCCCTGCAGACACTCCATGACCACTTGGGTGGAGCACGAGAGGCCAGCCAACCTATAAGGACACTGCCTGCGGTCACATGTGCTCCACACGCCAATCAGCTAAGGCTGTGGGTCGGGCCAGGAAGGTTCTGCCCAGGGTGCTGCTGTGGGCGGAGCCTTGCTGACAGATACACCCTTGTCTCCTTGGCAACCAGCTCTCTTGCCTGCACACCTGGCTCTCCTCTCACCTGGATGAGGCAGCACCTTTCACCCCGTCCCTCCCACCAAGTCCCCACAGAGCAGCAGGTCAACTTCTAAAGCGCAGCTCAGACTGACTCTCCCTATAGAGGCCCCAGGGGTCCCAGCCTCCTAGTATAACACAAACTCCTACCCACATGCAAAGCCTGTGCCCCCTCCTCCTCCTGAGCTGTGGACACGCGACCCTCCCACTTCAGAAAAGAAAAATGGTGTCGCTGCCCTTCACTGCTGTCTGTGTAAGCAGACTCAGCCCTAGGGGGTATTCTTGGGGGCCGGGAGCTGCCTGCAGACCCCCGCCCAGCCACAGAAGGCCCTGGAAGGAGGCGGTCTCTGCTGAGGGCCTGGTTTTGCTGTCACCCCCCTAGAATGCTGGAGTCTCGCCTCCTACAGATCAAGAGCCTGTGGTCGCCCCACTTGGCTGTGACAGGTCCCCTGACGCTAAGCAGACATGTGGCCCAGAGGGCTCCAAGGACCCAGAGTGTTCCCAGGGAGGCTCCTCCAAGATGGACCATTTTCTCTCTGGGACAGGATGCTCATGCTCAGGACAGACGTGCCCGTGGACAGGCCCGTGCCTGTGGCTTCGTCTCTGTGGGAATAGAAACCTCCACATCGGACGTCATGGATGAGTGACACTTGGAATTGTCTTTAAGTCCGTGTTACCGGAAAGTAAGGAACTTGGGCATTTCTACTGCAACAAGGCAACCTTTATTCTTTCATCCCTGCAGTAGTAATGAACACTTACCTTTTAAATAATTCTCACTCATTAGCCTACTCAAAACATTTGTACAGAGTTATCTCATTAGGGCTTATTTCTGTCCTGCCCTTTTTGTGCTGAGTACAAAAATAATATACAATAAGATATAAGGTATGTTCTAAGACCTTGGATTTTTTCTTGTTTTCATGACCTCACTCTGATACACTGTGTTCCCCTTATCCTTCCAATAAACTGCCTTTCTGCTCAGGAAAACCAGAGTCAGCATCCGTTGCTGACATCCAGACGTCCCTAGCACCCCCTCACAGTCTGCTAGAAGCCTCTGCTGAGATCACATGTGTGAGCCCCTTGATGGCTCCTAATGATGGCAACAGTTAACCTTTTCCAAGCACGTGCCCTGTGCCCAGCCTGCTCTGTTTTGCATGAGTGGAGCCATTCCATTGCTCAGCCCTTGCCAGCTGTACACTCTACTGCCCCACTTGACAGATGAAGCCATGAGGCCACACCGTAGTAGGACTCATGCCAAGTGACAGAGCTGGTAAGGAGCCAATTCAGGACTCAGGTCAAGACATCCTGGTTCCAAAGCCCCACCCCGACCCACCATGTTACTCAACACAGGTGGGTTACACTTGACCTTTAGCTGTCTTTTCATGCCCTGGGGATGGAATTTTCCTAGAATGGCTGCTGGCTCCCCAGCCTGGCACATCATGGACTTGTAGTTAATGACTCTGCCCTCAGATGCCCATGACGTCAGAGATGGGGGATGGGTCGGCTGAGCCCCCTGGCTCTGTCAGCTGCAGGAGCCTTGGGGTATGGGGGATGACCCACAGGAATCCATGTGCATCCCAGAACATGGAAGGCCATGGCCCAAAGCATCTAAATTCCATCTAACGGCATTTTTCAGGAATTAAAAAAAAAAAAGGCAAAACAGAAAATCCACACAGCTACTGCGCCCGGAATGAACAAGTTTAGCTGCTGAAGGGCGCTCCTCCCCAATCTCAGCACTGCAGTTGGGCCAGAAGAGCAGTATCTATAAACGTCTATAAAAGCGGTATAGCTTTCAATTTGGCTCCTGGGCCATGCCTATTTGAAATCTCAGCTAGAATTTAAAGGGTTTTTTTTCTTCCCTTTGTTCTTCTTGTCATGATGTTGGCCAAAGGGTTTATATCAAAAGATCCAATCCATTCATTATCCTTGCATTTATTTGGTTATAGCTGGCCTCTATCCAAGAAGAATTTTGGATGACTTACAGAAACAAGAGGAAAGCATTGCTAATGCCAGAGTGTCTTTAAACTTTCAGGAGAAGCATATATGTCGTGGCTTTTCGCATGAGAACAATCGGGTTCAAAGGGGCCTGTATGTGGAATCTCGTCAAAATCAGTGCAGTCAAACAGCCTCAGCCACCTGGTCCCTCCTCACATTGGAAAAGTCATCACAATACCAAGGCCTAGAGTGGCCAAGCTCATCCCACACCACGACTTCCCTCCCCACTCCGTCTGGTGGGTAAGATGAACATTCTTTCATTCCCAGTAGAATAGTTGAGATTCTGGTCTGTCTAATGTTGGGCAAGAGGCAGAGAAAAAGAACACATGCCCAGAGTTGACAGTTCAAGCCCCACCCATGAGACACAAGCATGCCGTCATCAAACCCAGCAACACAGTTTTCCAGAATAAAGCAGGCTGAGGTGTGCAGTCACTCAGCCTCAGCCCTCTGCCTGTCCGAGGTTCCAAGTTTCCATGGGGTTCTGGAACTAGCCCCGGGTCCTCATGGTGACCAATCTGGTGGCTTCAGGAAAGTGGCTGAGATCTTTAGGGCTTGGTGGGATGTCTCTGAAATCTCCCTCCAGAAGGATTAGGGGCACAGTGATCAGACACAGGCCAGGAGGTGGCGTGCGGCCCCTGCTCAGAAGCCAGGTCTGGAGGAGGCCCAGAGAGGCCCGACAGAACGAGGCTTACCTCCACCAGGGCCTGGGCTGACCCTGATGATCTTACAATTGATGGAGAAAAACTGACAAAATCCAATATTGATTCATGATTAGAACTCTCAAAAAACTAAGAATAAAGGGAAACTTCCTCAGTCTAATAAAGAACACCTACAAAAAGCCTAGCGGTAACTTATTAGTTGAAGATAGAATGGTTTCCTTGTAAAATTGGGAATAAGCAAAGATGTCTGCTCTCATTCTGTTGTTCAAATAGTACTGAGAATTCCAGCCAGCACAGCAAGGAAGAAAAAGCACACAGAACAAAAGGAAGAAGTAAAACGGTACCTATTTGCAGATAATGTGAGCATTTATGTCACTAATTTCAAGGAATCTAGAAAGAAACTCCTAAAATTATTGAGTTCATAGTCACTCAAAAAATATGTATTTAGGTGTAAATTTAACAAAACTTGCACAGCACCTATATGCCAAAACTACAAAATACTGATGAAGAAAACCAAAGAAAATTTTAAGTAAGTGGAGAGATATCCCATGTTAATGGACTGGAAGATTCCATTAAATAAAGATATAAATTCTCCCAAAAGTAATACATGGTCTTAATGTAATTACTATTCATCCCAGCAAGAATTTTTGTAGACATAGAAGAGCTTACTCTAAAGTGCATCTTTAAAGGCAAAGAAACTAGAAAAGCTAAAACAATTTTTCAAAAGAAGAATAATGTGATATGAGTCATGTGCTCAACCTGACTTCACTCTACCTGATTTCAAAACCTACTATACAGCTACAGTAACCAAGACAGTGTGGGACTGGCACAGGGACAAACAGGTCAATGAGACAGACCCGAGAACCCGGGAACAGACCCACACAAGGACAGCCAACAGATTTCTGACAAAGAAACAACAGCGATTCAATAAAGGAAGAAGAGTTTTTTTCCCCCTTAACAAATAGTGCTGAAACAGCACCTTATACCAAAAAAATTCAAAATGGATCATAGATTAAATGTAAAAAATAAAACCGTAACACTTTTAGATAAAAACAAAGGAGAAAATCTTTGGGACCAAGAGTTTGATGAAGAGTTCTTCATGATGACACCAAAAATACTATCCACAAAATTAGAAAATCAATAAATCCACAAAATTTAGAAACTTCACCTTTGTGAAAAACTCTTGCTAAAAGGATGAAAAGATAAGCTACAGGCAAGGAAAAAATATTTACAAACCATGTAGCTGACAGAGGATTCAGATCTATAATAATTCAGATCTATAATTCACGTATATCTATCTAGATTCTAACTATAATTCAGATCTATAACATAGAATTCTCAAAATTTAATGGTGAAACACAAAAATAATTCAATTAGAAAATAGGCAAAAGATGCTAAGAGACATTTTATTGAAGAGGATATATAGATGACAAGCACAAGAAAAAATTTTCAACATCACTAACCATTGGGAAAATTCAGATTAAGATCATAAAGAGAACAACTAAAATAAAAAATAGTAACTATACCAAATGCTGGCAAAGAAATTAAATCACTCATACATTGTTCATGCAATGTAAAAAGGCAGAGATACTCTGGAAAATAGATAGAAAGGTTTTGTTTTTTTTTTTTTTAAGACAGTCTGACTCTGTAGCCCAGGCTGAAGAGCAGCAGTGCGATCTTGGCTCACTGCAACCTCCACCTCCTGGTTCGAGCAATTCTCCTGCCTCAGCCTCCTGAGTAGCCAGGATTACAGGCACGTACCACCATGCCCAGCTAATTTTTTTTGTATTTGGGTTTCACCATATTGGCCAGGCTAGTCTTGAACTCCTGACCTTGTGATCCACCCACCTCGGCCTCCCAAAGGAGGATGCAAGGCAAGAGTCACTACACCCAGCCTGGAAGATTTTTTTTAATATTAAATATATTTACCATATGACTCTTGTATTAGTTCATTTTCACCTTGCTAATAAATACATATCTGAGACTGCATAATTCATAAAGGAAAGAGGTTTAATGGACTCACAGTTCCACATGGCTGAGGAGGCCTCACAATCATGGCAGAAGGTGAATGAGGAGCAAAGTCTGGTCTTACATGGCAGCAGGCAAGAGAGAGATTTTGCAGGGGAACTTGCCTTTATAAACCATCAGATTTGACAAGACTTATTCACTACCATGAGAACAGTACAGGGGAAGTGCTCCCATGATTAAATTATCTCCACCTGGCCCTACCCTTGACACATGGGGATTACAGAGAGGCTGCTGGCATCCATAAGGCCCCCTCGGCGATGGGCTCTGTCACCCAGGACTGACTTGGCCAGTCTCTGCATGGCATGGCCCAGCCAGCAGTTAACAGCCAGCATCGCACTGATAGAGCAGTGTCCATGCTGCTGGGTCTTTGGAACATGACCCCTGCTGTCACTGCCTGTGCCGGAGTATTTGCCTCCTGCGTTATTTGACCTGATATGTCCAGTAACCACAGTGGACCAGGAAAGGGGCCACCTAGACAGGCAGTAAATAGCTATTCCAAACACCACGGGAGAAAGTGTGACCCACCCAGCCTCCATGAGCAAAGGCTGAGTGGGTCACAGGGCTGTGGCGGTCACCACAAGCAACCCCGGTGAGGTGGCATCGGAGAAGACCGAGACTGGAGCCATGGGGAGAAGCAACATGGGGCATCAGCAGAGCCCTGGGGGAACCCAGCAGTCATGCAGCACCCAGTCCTCACCAGGACACCAAGGGACATGGAGCGGCACTCAGACTTTAACCCTGGCGCCGCAGTGCTGAGGCACATGGTCCTTCCCAGTGGTGCGCGTCAGAGGAGGACTGCTTAAACAGATTAAATAAGACTTGGAGTGTCATCACATCATAACCAAAGTGTCCAGGATGCAACTGAAAATCATTTGTCATACTGAGAACCAGAAAAACCTCATCAATGAGAAAAGAAAATCAACAGACATCAACACCAAATGATGCAGACAGTGAAATTAACTGACAAGAATTTTTAAAACAGCCATCATAGAAATGCTTCCACAGTTATAGACACTCTCAAAACAAATGAAAAAGCAATGTATTGGCAAAGAATTAGAAGCGCTCCCAATTCTGGACTTTTTCAGATTTCGACATTTCTGCGTTATACATACCCGGCTGAGCATCCCTAAGCTGAAAATCTAAAATCTGAAGTTCTCCAACAAGCATCTCCTTTGAGCATCATGTCAGCACTCAGCAAATTTGGAGTTTTGGAGCATTTCAGATTTCAGATTTTCAGATTAGGGATCCTCAACCTGTATAAAGAAGAACCAAATGGAAATTTTAGAATTGAAAAGTAGAATAACTGAAATTAAAATCTCAATGGACGGGCTGGGTTTGGTGGCTAATGCCTATAATCCCAGCATTTTGGGAGGCTGAGTGGAGCAGATCGCTTAAAGTCAGAAGTTTGAGACCGGCCTGGCCAACATGGTGAAACCCCATCTCTACTAAAAATACAAAACATTAGCCAGGCGTGGTGGCTATTAGCACGTTACTTGGGAGGCTGAGGAACAAGAATCACTTGATCCTGGGAGGCTGGTTGCAGCGAGCTGGGATGGCACCACTGCACTACAGCCTGGGTCACAGAGTAAGACCCTGTCTCAAAAACAAAACAAAACAAAATACCTCCATGGATGGCTCAACAGCAAAAACAGAAATAGAGAAAAGAGAGGAAGGGGTCATGGACGAAGGATGACTTGAAGAAAAAACAACGTAAGTTACACAATCTGAACAACAGAGATAAAATAGACTTTAAAATATTAAAGGGACCTGTGGGACAACAAAAGATATGATGCCCATGTCACTGCAGCCCCATAAAGAGAAAAGAAAGGGAGCGGGGCCGAAAAACCAGTCCAATGGCCAAAGCGTCTTACGTTTGGCCAAACATATAAACACACAGATACAAGCAGCTGAGCAAAGTCAGACAGGAAAACCGAAACAAATCACTGCCAGACACAGCATAATCAGACTTCTGAAAACCAGAGGCAAGGACAGAAAGAGGACATCTCACCTACAGGGCCAGACAATTAGAACGGCCTGGATTTCCTGTGGGAAAGTGCCGAGGATGGAAGGGAGCAGCCTCTGTCAAGTGCTGGAAGAAATGAACTGTCCACCCTGAGCTCTATGTCCAGTGTAAATGCCCTTGAGGAATGAAGCAGAAACAACCTTCTCAAAGGAAAACACAGGACTTGATGCCAACAGGCCTGACATAAAAAATGTCTAAAGTACATTTCTGGAAATAGAAAGGAAATGATAAAAGAAGGAATCTTGAAACACCAGGTATGAAGAGAGATCAATGGGAAATAAAAATACAGTCCCAGCCTGCAAATGTGTCCAACGGTACCTTGCTCAGCAACTCAAACCCAGAACATTCCAAACACATCATGAAAGGGCATGGAGCTTTCTGTCAGGCCAAGCAGCAGACCTGCCCTGGGTCACATCCTCTCGAGGAGCTCCACTGACCCAGGACTCTCACGATGCTTCCCTAGAACCCAGTAAGCAACAGACACAGCTAATGAAAATGTGTTGTGTAGGGTCTGGAATCCGAGCCCTCTGCAGAGATGCTATGAAATACAAAACTCGGACTCTGCCATCAAAGAACTTCTGGTCTCATGGGGAGGTAAAGGCCCAATCCATGAAAAAAATATTGTCAGAAATGAAAAGAATCGAAAGAGTACCTCTGAAGCCCCCACTTGCTCTAAGCTTCTGGGATCTAAGCTGTTACTGTCTGCTTTTCTCAATACTTTTTATTTCCTGATAAAATTACAAAGGTTAAAGTAACAGAAGCTCATTCTCCCTGGTGCACAGAGAAGGAAACATGAGCAAGAAAGGACTGAGGTGAGCAGGAAGGTGACCATGCTCAGTCCTCCCGGAAAGCACTGCAGGGTCCTTGACTAGGGGGGTGGCAGTGAGGACAGAGACAGAGACCAATTTTCTGTCTCATCCTGGCTCCACCTGTGTTGTGGATTGAACAGCCTCCCCACAAAATTCATATCTCCCCAGAACCTCAGAAAGTGACCTTATTTGGAAACGGCGGCCTTACAGATGTCATTAACATAAGGCTGAAGACGAGCTTGTGCTGGATGGGGACGGGCCCCTGATCCCATCAGAGTGCCCTCATACGCTGCAGGAAAGGACAATGACACAGGAAGAGGAGGCCATGGGGAGATGGGGCAGAGACTGGACTTGGCGGCCACAAGCCAGGATGCCGGGAGACAGGAAGGGGGGACGATGCCGCTGAGCCTCCAGAACGCAGCGGCTCTGCCAGTGCCTTTGTCTCAGACTCACGGCCTCGAGAGCTGCAGGAGAATGGGTTTCTGTTGTTTAAAGGCACTAGGGCACAGCCATTTGTCACAGTGGCCCTAGGAAGTGGCCACGGCAGCACAGGCTCAGCTCCACTGCCATCTGGCCCCTTCTCTACACTGTTCTCCTTCAGAGCGTTCTTTGGGCCACGGCACATCTCAACACATCAGGAACCACTGATGCCGTCCAACCCACTTCAGGGGTGAAGCACAGAGCTGCTCTCACGTACCAGCAGGCACTCGCAGGGTGGCATTCCCGGTAGTTCTTCAAGCCCATTTATCACAGCGGGTACAGCGTGTGACTATCTCCTGCAACCATTTCCTCCGTGGATGATTCGAAGATTACATCCACGTCACTGCCACAAAATCGTCTCTCTAAATTCTATCCCGTTACTCTAATCATGCGGACAATGCTGCCGTAATTAGTAATTATCCTCCCCTCCTTCCCAGCATCCTAAATCTCATCTAATTGTCGAATGTCAGCACGTGTGAGTCCAAGACCCACAGCACAACCGTGGCCTCCACAACCGGCTCCTGGACGTGGGTGTCTTCAGTTCTCCCAGGGGACAATGCTCCCTTCCTCATCCTGGGGCCCTGGAAGCTGTATTAACACATGCTTTCATCCATAAGTATGTGCTTTGTTTTCTCTTTGAACACAAGGATATCTCGTGCAGTCCAGGCTGGAACCCGGGGAAGTGACTATCCTATGTGGGGTCCGTCCCTGGCCTTCTGCCCGTGTCAGAGCCCACTGTCCACCCACATCAGAGGTGCTGGCTCTGCCTCTAGGTCTCTTTCTGGATGATTTTTCTTCTCAGGTACCTCTTGCTCATGGAGTATTTGTTATAAATTGTTTTTCCCCAGACACTGGGTTAGAATTTTTCCAACTTCATGCTATCCACGCTGCGCTATAGCACCGTGTCAGAGGAAAAAAAGAGAAGCCCAGTTTAAAATACAGCCTCAGCAACAACGGGCTCCATCTTCCCAGAGGAATCCTCCACCTTGCCCTCTCGTCCCTGAAAGTTGACAGAGTCAGGGCCCCAGTGTGGCAGGCCTGAGCTTCATGAGAACATTCTTCATAAAGATAAAAAGAAGGGGCCATGGCCCCTGTATTGATCATCCTCACTGGCTCCTGTTTCCAATGCCACAACTTGGGAATTTTCCCTATAGCCAGTAAACTTTCCTCCCGGAGTGTAAACTAAAGTACAACCTCTAATGTGTGTCTGAAAAAAGCGTGTGCAATCAGAACAAGTTAACACTGTCTCTATGTATCATCAGTGCTCCTCAACCGAGAGGAAAAAATATTATTTTCATGACACGATCTACAAAACAGAACTCTCAATATATTCCTTTAGGGTGGAAGACTTCAGATGGTCAAAGTTTCTATTACAGGTTTGCCCCCAGGGGACCACATCAGGATCTCCCGGAGACTGCCATCCTCACGCCTGTGAAAATAATGGTATGGGTTTCAAAGGCTGTAAAATTCGGATGTATTTTACAGCCGGGCTCTGTGGCTGTTAATAATAACTGCTCGTGTTTGTGGTCTTGAGGCCTCTGTTACGCCACATCAAAAATGATGTTACTTTCTATGAAAGATGAGTGGTTTTACTTAGAAAAGAATGGGGGTATCTGACAGCCCACAGTTTGCCTCTAGAACCGTCTAAGGAGAGACGTGTTCTGTGAAGCTCGTGGCTCTCCCCAGAGTCTAAGCTGGTTCATATTTCTGTTCGTCTGCTTTGTCTCACATTTTCCCCTATTTGCAAATGCTATTTTGTAAGTTCACAAATATAACAGCTGAACCCAGGTTTTCCCAGGCCTTAATCACACACGCACACAAAACCCATTTTTAAGTCAGTAACACAGAAAGCCTTCCCCCTTGACATTCTCCTCCACATATTGAACGATAATTTTTAACAAGGTAAATCATGACTCATACAGAGATAAAATGGACACACATCAAAGATGTCATTTAATGTGTTAATGGATGAGGGAATGTATGAGATGCGACCGTCACTTCAAAGGAAAATTCAAAGAACCACACATGCACAAGTGCGTCCCGAATGCTGAAGTCAATGTGCTTGATAGGCACAAAACTGGCAGAGCTCCATGTCCAGGGAGAAAACTCGGCTGAATCAACCAGACAAGACCTACATGTCAGTGGCCAAGGCTGACATGAACCTGTTGGCACGCTGTCACTCATAGGGTTGTGAGGTGGCTCAAGGACACGGAGAGGGGCACAGACCCCCGAGAATCAGATAACCCGGGTAACGCCCACTTCCCATGAAGTGCATTCAGCAATCTTTTTGGTCTATTTCAAAGTCTTCCACAATTTTTCCCTCCACAAATTAAGCGTATTTTTTTAAAATCTAACTTTCCAAACTAAAAAGATATGGTGAAGTTCAAAAATCAAATAAAATTTCCATGCGCCAGAAACAGGATAGAAACATAAAATAATGAGGTCAGTTGAGACCTGTGCCCAAGACAGCGTAACAAGACCAGACTCACCCGCCAATTGGTACCAGCTAAAACCTGAGGCAAGCTTGTGAATTCGCGTTTTTCACAGCCCCGTGCATGCATTGGGCAGTGAAGGAGAGCGCGCATGAGGGAAAGGAAGCAGCACAGAAGTGAGCCCTATGACTGCCCCAGAGCTCAGCCTTGAGACAGTTTCCACATGTTGCAGCAGCAACAGAAAGCCTAGGCAAGACCCAGCAGAGATCCTGGTGCTCAGACACCGAAGGTCAGTGACCAGAGAGGAGAGAGCTGCACGGAGCGGAGAGCCTCTCGAGTTCTCAGTACAGCAGAGACTGGCACGTGCAGGAAGGAAGCCCCCCAGAGCAGGGAAAAAACCCCCCCACGGGGACTACAGGGAATGGAACTGGAGCTCACACAGGGCCGGGATAACCGAGTCCACACCTGCCAACCTGGAAATCTTGGAACTTCTAGGGCACTGGGTGGAGTGCTCAGAAGGATCTTGGCCCACTAGTCCAGTGAGCAAAATGGGACTTAGCTTGATGCTAATGGCTTAGCAAAACAATAATGCTGAGTGGAAAATGCAAGACCAAAAGGGAGTTCATACTATACAACTCCATGATAAAAAGTTCTAGAAAACGCAAATTAATCTATAGTGAAAGAACAAGGATTAGCAGTTGCCTTGGGACAGAGGAGGGAGGTGGGAGGGGACAGGAAACGATTAAAAAGGGGACCCAGGGAACTTTCAGGGTGATGCACATGTTCTACATCTTCACTGTGGTGATGGTTTTATGGGTATATGCACTGAAAACTTGCACATGCACAGTTATTTTTTTGCCAATTATACCTCAATAAGTGTGTTTTTGTTCTTTTGTTGTTTGTAACTGTGCAGGTGAAGCAGGTCTAGGCCTGGGGACTCTGTTACAGGTGTGGGTTTGCATGGCAAGGGGCTGAAAGCCAAGGTGATGAGAAGCAGAAGCTGGGAGGGAGACAGTAAACAGGACGGGCTATTGCCAGGTGAGACGCTCACACTCACTGATAATCAGGGAAATGCAAGTTACATCTTCAGGGAGATCCTGTTTCACACCAACGAGGTGGCAAGACTTTAAGTCAGACTACACTGGTGGGCCATCAGTGCTGCTCTGGACAGAAATCTGGCAAAAATCAGCAAAACTGACATTTTTCTCACCATGTGACTCCATTCCCCAGCATACCCCCCAAGTAAACGACATGAATAACCATCAGTAGAGTAATGGCTGCCTCAGTGGTGGAGCTGGCACGGGACATGTCTGCCCTCCCATTTTGGATGTTTGTCTTTGGGTTGACTTTTTTGAGATTTATCCATGTTGATTAGCAATGTTCTGGTTCATTGACTTTGACTGATGTTACAGAATGTCTAAAATTCTTAAAAACAACTCTGTTTATGGGGTTACTGTGGGGTGATGGCCGATTACTTCTGAAATGATCACCTGTCATTCCCAGGCCACAAAAATCATGTCAGGTCTTCTCTAAATCACTGTTTGTTTCTACAGAAAACCTTTTACTTAAAAGATACACATTTTCCTGATTTGACAGAGCACTTCAGCAGAATTAAGCACCCTTGAACAAATGAAGACAGGTTTCCAAGAAAATAAAACATTTACAACACGCCACGGTGCATGCATGTGAAGAAAGCAGGGTGCAAATGTTCACAGCACAGGAAAAGGAGCAGGGAAGTGGAAGCAGAGAGCAGAGCCCCAGCTGGTCACCAGCCTGCACTCCATCATCACAGTGACTCTCTGGCAGCTGTCAGAGAAGGAGCTACCAGAAGAACTGGAAATGAGCTCTGGGAAAGCAGCACACCACCAGGAACGCTGTGGGAGACCCCAGTGCCCATCTGACCGAGATGGGCCCAGGCCCGTACAGAAGAAGATCATTTGCCCCCACCATATGGCACAGGGAGCTCATGTTTTCTGAGCTGGGCAGAAAAACAGCCATAGACGTGTTTTCTGCCATATACTTGGGCTGAGGTGCCTTGGGCCCTAGCTCCTGAATGCACCTGGCAGGCAGTGTCATGTTCTCCACGAGGGGAGGTGCAGAACTGGCTGGCCTCCAGCAGGTCTACTGGCACACGCTCCCACCTGCCCTCTCCAGAGTCCTCTCCACTCCAAAGCTACCTGCAGCTCCTCAAGGGCTCAGGAAACCACAGCATCTTCCTGGAGTCAATGCCATGAGGCCAGCAGGAAGGGATGGTGTCCTAGAGGTGGGTTCTTTTGGCTACTCAGAAGTTATTCACACTTCTGTCCACTTAACCCTAATTTAATTTCACTCTAGTGGGTCTCTCATTCTTCCCCCAAAAAAGACCACTCCCCATTCCCTAGGTCTAAGCCAATCCATGCATTTTATCCCCGAAACTGCTCCTGAAAAAAGCAGCCCATGCCACTCTTGGTGGAGGCAGGTGCCTGGAAGCTGCCTTTTAATTCCTCAGTGGATGTGAAGCAAGAGCCCTGAGGGAGGACAGAGCTCTTGCCCCAAAAGTGCTGCAGAAGAGCTCACTGTGGAGACTGAGTTCAGGAACAGATGGGAAGACAGGAGAAGTGATGGTGATGTGAGCACAAGGCTGGAGTGAAATGACAGGAAGCCGGCAGGTGCCCACCCATGCCAGCCTTAGGACACGGCTCTGACCAGGGCAGGACTCGGTACAGGGGGTCTCATCTCAAAGAATACGAGCTCTGGGCCCAGGAGCGGCTCGCAGAGCCCAGTGTTCCCGGCAGAGCTTTTCCGACTTGCAGAGCAGCAGCAGCTTCCTCTCAGCTCTGCTCCTTTAAGCCCTGCTCTCTGGGTCCTTTGTCCTTCCTGGGGTAATAAAGAAGGGCCCTGTGCAGACCCCAGGAGCAGCTGGAAGTTCTCAGATCAGAGCTCATGATGCAGGGTGACGAAAGATGTGACTTCTGAAGCAGGAGAAGATCTCAACAGAAACCATTTAATTAAGAAACGCAGAGCAGGGAGATATGAGTTTGGAAACATCCCTTGAACCAAGCTTGAGTCTCTTCATATGTATGTTTCAATTCACTGTCTCGGCCACCCTGGAAAACAGAATGTTCTCTCTTCCTTTAAATAATTGCCTATTGGTAGAGAAATGCTAAGAAAGTGTTAGGAAAACAGATGCTGGCCAAGCATGGTGGCTCATGCCTGTAATCCAAGCACTTTGGGAGGCCAAGGCAGGCAGATTGCCTGAGCTCGGGAGTTTGCGACCACCCCGGCCAACACGGTGAAACCCCGTCTCTACTAAGCATGCAAATAAATTAGCTGGGCATGGTGGCACATGCCTGTAATCCCAGCTACTCAGGAGGCTGAAGCAGAAGAATGGTCTGAACCCGGGAAGCAGAGGCTGCAGTCAGCCGAGATGGCGCAAAAAAAAAAAAAAAATGAAAACAGACATCCACTGCTCTCCCAAGGATCTTCTCCTCCAGAACATTCTATGTTGTTCCTGAGATTCCCAATTTGTTTAAACAAGAATTTTGATGGAAAATTACCATTTAAAGACAAACACCCAAGTTCTGTTTCAAATCAAGCAGCAGAAAAGCAAGAGAAATGAAGTAGACCATTGGCTATTGTTGATGTCAATTAAAAGAAATAAGGAATCGTTGTTCCTGGGGCAGCATAATCCTGAACTTCCCACAAGCATGAGTGCCCTGGAAACACGGGCGAGTCTTTGCGCATCTGCACCCCTCAGCAGGACAGGACGGTGCCCGTCTGAAGCAGGGTGGCGTAGTTCAGATCTGTGCATCTTCACCCCCCACTCCGCAGGACAGGGCAGTGCCCATCTGAAGTAGGGTGGCGTGGTTCAAGTCTGTGTCCCCACCAATCTCTTGCTGAACTGTAATCCCCAGTGTTGCAGGTGGGGCCTGCTGGGAGGTGGCTGGATCATGACGGCGGAGTTCTCACGAACAGTTTAACACAGGGCTTCCCAATACCCGGGCCATGAGGCGGGAGCAGCCCGTGGCCTGTTAGGAACCGGGCGTACAGCAGAAGGTGAGCTGGGAGTGAGCAGGCACTACAGCCTGAGCTCCCCTCCTGTCAGATCAGCCGGGTGTTAGATTCTCACAGGAGCACAAAACCGATAGTGAACTGTGCTGTGAGGCATCCAGGTTTCAAGTTTCTTATGAGAATCTGATGCCTGATGATCTCAGGTGGAACAGGTTCATCCGGAACCCAACCTCCCCACTCCATCTGTGGAAAAATTGTCTTCCATGAAACAAGCCCCTGGTGCCAAAATGTCTGGGGGCTGCTGGTTGAACAAAATCCCTCTTGGCCCTGTCCTCATGACTGTGAGTTCTCATGGATCTGGTCATTTAAAAGTCTGTGGCACCTCCCCACTCTCGGTCTGCCCATGTAAGACATGCCTGATTCCCTTCACCTTCCACTATGACTGTAGCTCCCTGAAGCCTTCCCAAAAGCTGAGCAGATGCCAGCACCATGCTTCCTGTGCCTCCTGCAGAACCGTGAGCCAATTAAGCCTCTTTTTTAAAATAAATTACCCAGTCTCAGGTATTTCTTACAGGAATGCGAGAACAGACTAATACAAAGGATGACACGCAGAGTGGCTTATGATCTTGGGAAATTTGGGCCAGAAAAACACAAGTCAAATTTTAGATCCAGCAATTCCAGAGTACTTGGCCTGCCCAACTAATACCACTTCCTGGCTACAAACACCACCGGATGTCCAGACTGAGACTCTCATTGATGATGATGATGACAATGGTGATTTCTACTTAAGACAGGAAAATCTGTTATGTAACAGGCCACCAACAGGCGATGATGTTCGTCCTGGCCCAGCAGGATACACTGAATTCCCAGCCTCCTGCACGCATTCCTGGCCCCCATGTATCCGATCTATGTGCCAAGCACTACGCAAGGGACGCATTTATGCCCCATTTCCCAGGGACAGGGCCAAGCCCAGGCAGAGGAAGGACTCTTCCTGGACCAGGAGGGTGACATCTGCAAGCCACAAACAACTGTCCTGCTTGTCCAGGTTTTAGACGCTCGGTTCACATCTTTTCCTGCTGCGTCTCCCCCGACTACCCCCTCCAGCCAGAGACCTTGACTGGGAGTGGCTCCGAGTCCCCCTCTGACCCCACTCATAGACACAGCTGTTCCTGCTGGGTGGCTGGGGCCATGCTCTCATCCGCCCCCAGGAAAGCCATTCCTAAAGGCAGCCCCAACTGCCAGACACCCTGGAAAAGGTACCCCATCTGGCCGGCCCCAAGGCTCCCCTCGCTCTGCAGCCTACACAGCCACCCATGCTCATACCCCAGCCAGCAGCACACACTTGAAAGCCCGTGGTTATGTCCTGCGGGACAGCCAGAGAGGACAGCCATCCCATTAACCAGTGCTCGCCACGAGACAGGCCGTGAGGTCACTGCTGATCTAAAAGGTCACTCTGGGTGGTGCCCAATGAGCACTTTATTTTAGCGACATGTGCATTCTACGGCGGATTAGGAAGCAATACAGCAAACACTGTTTCCAGAATTTCTGGCTATGATGGTTTAGAGCAAGGGAAAAGCAGGCATGGAGGTTGAAAAGACGTTTCTCAACATCAAGTGGAGGAAGTGCATGGGACACAAGCGTGCAGGAGCACGCGGTGAGGGGGGCGGAAGTGAGTGGAGCTGAGAGGGGGCGTCAGGGCCATGCCTGGCAGCTCAGGGCTCGAAACCTGCTCCCTAAGGCCAGGTCTCACCGTACATGCATCATGCGGCCCTCGTGCCAGCCCTGAACTCAGATAGTACCCAGGCGGCACTTGATAAGGCAGGAAGCTGAGGAAACCAGAGACCCCAGAGACTCGGTCAAAGTCACACAGCTAATCCACAAAGGAGCAGCTGAGCCTGTGTGTGCAGCTCCAGAGTGCTCACAACATACAGTATATCATCCACTTTTCCAAACTTCCTTCCTCTGCCTTTGGCCTCACCCTCTCTCCCATCCCTTAAAACCCATTCCCCTTTCTTACTTCTGAGCCCACTCCTCTTGCCCTGAATGTCAGGAAGCTAAGCAGGCTGCCTCCCCACCCCCTGGAGACAAGGGCCTTTCCCTGCGCAGCTTGGAGAGGGGAGAGAGCAGGCCCTGCCGGCCAGCCCTGCAGGAGGGACCTGGCTCCTGGAATGTGGGTTTAGTCCTGTGGTGCACAGGAGGGCCATGCCAACATCTGAAAATGATCCCTGCCCTGCCCACAAATGAAGACTGGTTTCTCAGAAGACAAGAGTCTTTCTGTGAACTATAAAAAGCTACTGGATCGACAACCTATTATCATTGTGGAAGAAATTACTGATCTGCACGTCAGCTGGGAGGGTGCCTGGCTGGGCCATCTGCCCCGCAAATCCGCAGAGCCCCGGATCACCAGAGACTCCCTCAACGACCACGCCCCATACGCCACACACCCATCTCGGCGCTTCCCGTAGGCTGTGGACTCAAACCCAGGAAAGATGGGCAGGCCCCTCTGCACATCCGGGCCACCCCACAGCTATAGCAGCTGGGGGTGCACGAAGACACCCGAGGATGGGAGGCCGCTTCCAGCTCTCCACGACGGACATGAGTGCACTTCTGGCCAGCTGCAGGATGTCAAAAGGAAATGCGCTCCCTGGGGAGTGTGAGACTCACAGCTGGTGCAGGGCTGCCCACCCACCGTGCCGTCCACTGCTAGATTCAGTGTCAGAAGCGCTGCCGGCCCCAGCTGACCCTGCACCCTCAGCCTTCCACTCAGCACACTGCAGGCACAAGCCCAGAGTGAGCTCTGTGGCTGACAGGTGTCTGCTCCTGTTTCAGGGCAGAAGGCCTTTGACCACCAAGGCAGCCCACTTGGTGAGAGGTTGGGGGCACATGTGGAGGCCCCAGTCCCCTTCAGGGGAGCCAACACTGCCTCTGCCACCCCCACCCCACCCCCAAGACATGGGACATGGAGGTGACCAGCGGAGCCCCATCCTAGGCTTAGAGGACAAGAGGCTAAAAGTGGGGGCCAGGTCCGTGGGTTCTGGTCCTGCAAGGATCAGATGTTCACCTCACACACTCACTTGAAAGAGAAGCAGGCCACCACCAGGGCTGCCGTTCTTTAGGAGTGGCTGTTGGTGACAATATCTTTACGCAGAGCCAAACCTCCTCCCACTGACTCATGTCTTCCAAGAAGCGCTGAGGTGGGGAATTTACGGCCTCACCCGATGCCCAGAGCCACGCATGGCCATGATGTCCCTGGCGCTGATGCCGGCTGGCTAACCCGGATGGAATGGCCACAGCCATGGAGGAGAATCCCATCCCTGGCCCAGCAGAGGGAGCGTCCCCGCGTGAGCTCACAGGGCAGTGCAACTATCCTCACACCACACAGTCTGTCACCACCTCTGCGGCTCCTCATGCTAGGCCGCTGACCTGACCTGTATCTGCATCTCTCCTCTCAGCAGGGACCTCCCAGATGGCTGGGGAGAGGGTGCAAAAGAGGACAGGGGGCTGCCTGCTCCTGGAAAGCTCCCACCCATCCGCCCTTCAGAGCTGTCGCCCAGGAACCAGGTGCAGACAGTGTCAGAGCTGGGCCGTGGAACAGTCTCCAAACCACAGCATCTTCTGGCCGTGGGTCACCTGGATCCCCTCCCTCAGGCCAGCACACAAGGACAGAAACTGGCCACATCCAGGGCTGCAGCTCTGTACAGGACTCACCCTGCCCTCAGTGGGCTCTGTCCTCCCTGCCTCACAGTCACTGTCCACCAACCCGAGAGCCGAAACCCTGGAAAAGGTACCCCAGCTGACCATGGAGGACACTGACCAGGGAGGACCCTGACCAGGAAGGGAGCACTGACCGGGAAGGGAGCACTAACCAGGAAAGGAGCACTAACCAGGAAAGGAGCATTAACCAGGGAGGACACCGGCCAGGGAGGACACCGACCAGGGAGGACACCGGCCAGGAAGGGAGCACTGACCGGGGAGGGAGCACTGACTGGGAAAGGAGCACTGACCAGGAAAGGAGCATTAACCAGGGAGGACACTGACCAGGGAGGACACTGACCAGGTAGGGAGCACTAACCGGGGAGGGAGCACTAACCAGGAAAGGAGCATTAACCAGGGAGGACACTGACCAGGAAGAGTACTGACCAGGGAGGACATTGACCAGGGAGGACACTGACCAGGAATGGAGCACTAACCGGGGAGGGAGCACTAACCGGGGAGGGAGCACTGACCAGGAAAGGAGCATTAACCAAGGAGGACACCAACCAGGGAGGACACTGACCAGGGAGGACACTGACCAGGAAGGGAGCACTAACCGGGGAGGGAGCACTGACCAGGAAAGGAGCATTAACCAAGGAGGACACCGACCAGGGAGGACACTGACCAGGAAGGACACTGACCAGGAAGAGAGCACTAACCGGGGAGGGAGCACTAACCAGGAAAGGGGCATTAACCAGGGAGGACACTGACCAGGAAGAGTAGTGACCAGGGAGGACACTGACCAGGAAGGGAGCACTAACCGGGGAGGGAGCACTGACCAGGAAAGGAGCATTAACCAGGGAGGACACTGACCAGGGAGAGTACTGACCAGGGAGGACACTGATCAGGAAGGGAGCACTGACCAGGAAAGGAGCATTAACAAGGGAGGACACCGGCCAGGGAGGACACCGACCAGGGAAGATACTGACCAGGACGACACTGACTAGGGAGGACACTGACCAGGAAGGATACTGACCAGGAAGACACTGATCAGGGAGGACACTGACCAGGAAGGATACTGACCAGGAAGACACTGACCAGGGAGGACACTGACCAGGAAGGATACTGACCAGGAAGACACTGACCAGGGAGGACACTGACCAGGGAGGATACTGACCAGGAAGACACTGACCAAGGAGAACACTGACCAGGGAAGATACTGACCAGGGAGGATACTGACCAGGGAAGACACTGACCAGGAATAGTACTGACCAAGGAGGACACTGACCAGGGAGAGTACTGACCAGGGAGGACACTGACCAGGGAGGACACCGACCAGGGGTCCCTGCACACCACTGCCCTGCCGCAGCTCCCAGGTCTACAGTGACAGAAGCTGCCCCTTCTCCTCCTGGAGGCCCTTGTGAACACGGAGTTTCAGGATCTTCCTGCCGCCCTCCTTGCCTGGGGCTGATGCCCAGAGACCAACATGACGGCACCAGGTTTTGGGAGAACACAAGATCCCTGCTCTCTCCAACAGTGTCCCGCCAATGGAGTCCCCATGAAGCAGTGCTGGACGGGGGGGCTCAGCCCACATGCCAGCCACGACCTGGAGGCCCACAGGTCCTGTGCGCTGTCCTGGGAACTGGGGGAGGAGGGCCAGGCTCATCCATGCTCTCCCGGATGTCAGCATGCCCAATGCGCCTGCAGGTGGTGTGGGCAGCCTGTGCCTCTTTGGAGGCCCCTGGACAGCAGCCATTCACATTTGGATCCCCTCCTGGCACTGCAACACCATTGCACAGCACACCCCACAGAAACCAGCCAGCACGTGCGCCAGGGCCCACGGAGAAAGCACCCCCAAGCACCACACGTGGAACAAGAAGAGAAGACTGAACATAAGCAACAGGAGAGGCCCAGCAGGAATCGGCTACACAAACCACGGCACAGCCACGCGGTAGAATATGACACAAGGCAAGGTGTGCTTTTTGGGTTTTGGTTTCATTTCTGTCTGTTAAGGAAGTAGCTCTGCGTGCTGAAATGAAGTCTCCCAGGGCACTCCTGCAGTTCAGAACCACACCGGGAGCATGATGCCGTCGTGTGTGTGTAAAAAGAAACTCTTACACCTGGAGGTTTTCAATGGGTGCAAATCTAAACACAAGGGGAAATCTGGAAGGACGGCCATTAAAGGGAGGTCAGCGGGGGACTCGGGAGAAGGGAAGATAAACCAGGCCTGGGAATCATGGTATAAAGGAAAACCAGGCCTGGGAATCGTGGTATAAAGGACACAGCCTGCATTTGTAATGTTTCAGTTGCTTGATGGAGATGTAATTATGTTTGCATAATTATAAATAAATATTTTAAGTGAGCCACTTTTAAAAGTAAACGGGTGCCCAGCCAGTCCTTTTACTTTTAAAAGTGGCCTGGGGCTCCAAGTCCCTCGTGACCCCACCCAGGACCGGTCCCCTCAGCCCTGTGTGCTTCTGCCTCTCCTGTCAGTCAGGGGGAGCCTGTGGCTGGGCAGGTTCCTGTGAGCCAGACGGCAACACGTATGGACCCAGCCTGGCAGACACAGCGTGGCCTCCTCAGCCCAGATGCTTTTGTGCACACAGGACACAATGGCACCCACGTGAGGATGGCCGCTCCCTCCTTTTCACAAGGCTCAGTGATATTAAATGATCCTAACACCACTTCCCACATAGCTAGGACTTCACAGCTGCCAACGAGAAACTGATGGTTTATCAGAACCTGTTCCAAGACCTCACAGAGGTGTGTACATTCAGTTCACTTTATGGAAACCCAATTAGACTCTCTATTTCTTGTTGATGGAGTTCCTATGTGATGCCAGGCCTGAAGTTAATACCAGTCTTCCATGCTGCCTTGACAGCTGCTAGAACCAGGGGCCTCTAGTGGCCCTGCCAAAAGCTTCCCTCCCAACTGTGCTCTCATGGTCCCCAAAAGACCCCCCTCTCCTCATGGGGACCAGGCATACTTCCTGCTCATGCTGGGGTGGCAGGTTTCAGTCCCACCTGCCTGCAGAATTATCCAACCACTTGGGCCCTCTGAGGGAACCAGGGCACCCTGCCCTCTGCCCAGCTCAAGCCTGCTCCCCAGCCCTGCTGGTGCACTCTGCATCCCCGCGCGTGCGGCCCTCCATCCCCGGACCTGGGCATCCTCATGTGGCCCTGCGTGCGCGTGCGCAGCCCTCCATCCCAGGAACTGGGCATCTCCGCGTGGCCTTGCATGAGCATGCGCGGCCCTCCATCCCAGGACCTGGGCTTTTGCGGCTTGTGTGCATGTGCAAGGCACTCACTCCAACCTGGGACCTGAGCTTTCGAGGCTTCCTCTGTCCAGTGCTGGGCACCCCATGGCCCTCGGGCAGCACTGCCTCCGTCACCAACAGAGTGCAGAGAAGGAGAGCCAGCCTCCTGCCCACATGCGGCCTGCAGGGGAGAGGCTGCATGGTGTCTGCAAGGGTGAAGCCGTGCGTTCCACACACCCATGGTCATGTCATGTTTTGCCAGGACAGGAGCGTGAGTGGCGAAGGAGCCCAGGGCTGGTATGCACCGAAAGAGATGGTTCTCACCCCTGTCAGTCCAGGGACCCAAAGATGTGGGTCCTACTCCCATTTCCAGTGCTTAGTTGCAGGCCTGGACCCATGGAACCTCTGCAAGCCTCAGTTTCCTCATCTGGCTCCCCCACAGAGTTGTGGAAGGAGGCAACAAACCCAGGTGGGAGGCCATCTGCGTAAATGGACAGCATGCTCACCCCCAGAGGGCTGCTCTGGAGGCACAGGACCCTGGCCTGTCTCGCTCCTGACCTCACCCCACACTTTGCCTTTTGCTCAGCTTTGGGTTCATCCACTTGAGGTCTGCAGGCTTCCAGCTGAGAGCAGGAGCAATGGCTCACCTGCCCACAGGGGCCAGACTGGGTCCTGCCCGGGAGGACACAGGTTAGGAGGGCCACAGGGTGGGGAGGGCCGCACCCTCCAATGGGCAGCCGCTCAGCTGCAGGCAATCCAACAGCTGCCACTGAGGAATGCGCCTGGCTAGGCCCGCAGGCCCTACAGTCCAGATTTCATGTGAAATCAACCAATTTTTAACTTTGCCAGCTAAACCAAATGATTATTTTGGCCTAAAGCCATCAATTTCAAACTCTGGCTCTAATGCGGCTCCCACACACTCAGAAGGAAAAGACTTTGTGTTGCAGATGCCATGTCAGGGCTGGAAGTCAGCGTCCCCCTCCTGGCTCACCTGGTCTGCCACAGACAGAGACACAGCGCTGGTGACCTGCTGGGAGAGAACATGGATCTGGGAGAAGCCCGAGGCAAGGCTGCTACCCAGTGGGAGTTTCCTTTAGAAACCAAACATCTGAGCTGGGAGAGTGATGAGTCCTCAAGGTTTTCAAGTGGAGGACGGACAGACGTGAAGTCAGAAGCTGTGTTTCCTGGATTTTCTTTAACTCACATGTTATTTCTTATGTTTACTTCATTCATTTATTCAACAAATATTTACTGTGTACCATGAGGCTGTTTCTGGAACATTCCTCTTGGCTCATCAATGTTGGGGGCTGGGGGTAGTGCTGAGCAGGCTCCAGAACCTAAGGCTTACGGGGGAATGG
Source organism: Sapajus apella (assembly GCF_009761245.1). Taxonomy (NCBI): domain Eukaryota; kingdom Metazoa; phylum Chordata; class Mammalia; order Primates; family Cebidae; genus Sapajus; species Sapajus apella. The sequence goes on along the minus strand of NW_022436942.1, from coordinate 89,047,474 downwards.
GCGCCTTCTCGGGATGATGCCAAGCAAGGGCTCTGGGAGGTCCACAACGCAGCCCCATGGAAGGGCTGCATTTGGCCTGCTCAGCACTTATGCTGTTTTGAATCACTCACTAATATTTAAGAAATCGGTACAGTTCACAACCATTAAAAAAATCTGGATCTCTAGTTCTGTCAAAAAACATCCCTGTGACCAAGTGGCAGCTGGGGCGTACTGGCCTCTTTCCTCACCTGCTGGGCAACCACCCCACATGAGTATGCTGGGCAGGTGATCAGCAGGTGATAAAACACCCAAGGACACATGGCATGTTCTCCTTGAGGACTCAAATAACAAGCCAGACTGCAAAGAGAGCCCTAGACCACGTTGATGTCAACAGTGGCATCTAGAAAAATAACCTAGGGAAGAAGACCGTAGGGAGGGAGTATGGCCTGGGCATGTCCTCACAGAGATGCATACATTCAGTTCACTTTATGGAACTGAGAACCTGCTTCCCAGGGAGAGTGCAGGCCCAGAGGCCCCAGGCAGGGGGAGGTGTGGCAAGGGTGTGTGGTGTGTTCCCCAGAAACTGCTCCCTGATTAATGCATGAGATGTCCACTCTGGCCCCTGGGTTTCTGCAGAGTCTCACTGAGCTGCACACCTGCCTCTCCAGCTGTAAGTGGATGTTTGCTTTTCCATTTCTTTGGTTCTGACACATGCTGTCCTGGCCACCACAGTCTCAGTCTTCTCACCAAGGTCACAAAGTGGCCCCACCAGTCACACTCTCGAGGGTGGGGTGGGAGGCAAAAGCCACTTCAGGTGGCCGGGTCAGCTCCCCAGCGAGACTCTCCACTGGACGGGAGGTGCAGACTGCTGCCCTGTCCACACCTGCTCCTCTTCTCCCTGGACGACTCGCTCCTTCCGGGGCTGGCATCCTCTGCAGCTCCTTTCCACCTACATCCTCCACCCACACCCTCCGACTCCACGAGATTGGCCAAGAACCAGTTCCTGGAGGACCCTGCTGGGTGCCTCCCCACACCCTCTGCCCCAGTGGCCAGCACCAGGATTTTCTGTGCTCAGTGAAGTCCTTGCTACCCTTTCCTGATAAAGGCATTGAAACATTCACCCCAGAACAAGCGAGGGCATCAGAGAAATGGCCGCACCATCGTCAGAGGTCACAACTCAGATGCCCCCAGGGACCGTCCAGGTAAGAATGATGGCAAACTGTGGGGGGGGGCACCACTCAGCAACCCCCCCGCCGCTCCGGCCTGCCATGCAGCACGTCAGACCTGTACAGCCAGAAGTTCAGGTTTCATGACAGAAGCTAGCAATTCCGATGCTAAGGCAAGAATCATCTGATGTAAATACTGGTCACTCACTGTCTTGAAACTGAAACAGCATTTGGGTCACCTGCAGGCTGAATGGTGCAAAGGCTGCTGCCTGGCAGGCTCCAGTCCAAGAGTGAGCGAGCCTGCCATTTTCCAAATGACTGTCGCACGCAACAGGGCAGCCAGCAGCCCCTGAGGGTGGCATACAGGGGATTGTTCTATCCCTGTCTTACAGATAACCAGGTGGCTCTGGAGGGTGGGTGGTTTACCCAAAAATCACGGTTCACCCAGGTGTGCACCCAGGGCTATTTCTGAGCTGCCTGGCCCAGGCCTCTGTTAGTCCCCTGCCCTGGCTCCCAGGGGGCAGCCTACCACCGCAGCTCTCACAGGACGATTCTAGGTCCCTGCAAGTATGAGAAGCACATGAGCATTTTGTTTAATAGTTATGCATTTAATGCGTTTTTAAAAGGCTGTGCCAAATACACGAGTTTATGGAGATTACTGCTTAAGACTTTTCCCTAAAGAAATAATATACATTTACCGTATAATCTAAACATATACAACCATATATCAAAACCATAATTCACGACGTATTCTTTTTAATGAGTGAGTGTCAGCTCCTTCCGAATAAGGAGAAGAGGAGGAGGAGCAGGAGAAGGAGGGAAAGGAGGAAGCAACTGACCTCTCTGCACCAGTTGCATGTCCTGTTGACAAAACATCTTAAATCCCTGTCTTGTTCATGACAAACCCCATTCGTCTCCTCCAAGCTCCTGGGAAAAGCATCGGAGATACAATAAAGGTCCTGGGAACAAGAATCACTTCACAGGCCTCAAACTCAGGCTCCTACAGAAGCCAGGGAGGTCATACGGAGGGTGCGGCCAGTGGGGCGGGACGCTGGAAACAGGGCAGCCAGGTCCCTCTGTGGCCCTTGGTATCTGTCTTGTTCATAAACAGGGACAGAATGATCTGTTCTGCACCAACCTCACCGGCTGCCGGCAGGGACACCAACACAGCTGACTGGCAGCTCCTTCTCAGATCCTCCATTTGCCAAGGGAACATAAAATGCCAGGTTGTTATATGGCATCTCCCAGCTTTGAAATGCCTGCACATAATTCATTATTTTAAAGCAGAAAGCCCTGTTCAGGCCTGGCTGAGTCTGGGTCCTTTCCCAGCGTGGGCTTGAGGTGAGCAGCAGGCGCGCGGACCAGCCACCCTCCTCCAGGGAGTGCTGACCCAGCCAAGACACACCAGGGTTGGGTTCAGGTGGGTGCGCCCCGTGTTTGAAGCGGCAAAGCACTCAGGATAGCCTTCTACAAACAAGTGACTCCCTCCGAGTTAGCACAGCCAGCCTCCCAGGGCCAGATGTTCAGAGCCGTCCTTTGTCAGCGCTCCCTGAGGGGAACAGGGCCATTTGGTTTTGTTATCTTTCCATCTCGGACACGGCGATCATGAACTCTGTGTGACTTTTTCACAACTTTCTGGATATCGACCGAGGGCAGTCTAGACCAGGAAATCTGTTTTTACAGAAACTCTCCTCTTGGGCTGAGCTAGCTTTTCCCCCATTTCCCTGGCACTGGAAAGGTCACCCTCTGAGGGTCCTGGCGGAACTGGGAGCTGAGCTGGAGCCTGTGGGGCTGGGAGCACAGGCCTCTTGCACCGTCCTGCCTCAGGGAGGAGGAGCAGGAAGCAGCATGCATTCCTGCTCCACATACAGCTCAGGGCCCTCAACAGAGGACTGGACCCAGCAGTTTCCTGGCCTCTCCCGCAGGCAGGCTGGAGCTTGCCTCTAAGCTTGGCCTGGAAGGTCTCTGGGGAGATGGCCACAGGCTTCCTCCTCCACTGGAGGCCGTCCCCACCCTGCTCCATCTACCCTCAGGTGTCGGCCTGCATCCTAGTCTTGTCCCTTTTGTGTGTTGCAAATATTTAAAAATCAGGAAAAGTTCGAGGCAAATAGCTTTGCTAAGAAAATCAGCAGGTTGGGGGACAGGATGGCCCTGCTCCCCCACAGCCACCCTGTCACTGGTGGACCCATCACATCAGGTTTGCTTCTGACCCTGAGGTCAAGGACCAGCCTACCCATCACTGCCGCCCTCTCCACCTGCGCCCCAGCTATGCTCTTTAGGCAGAGTCAGAGGCAGGCAGCCCCTCCGTCACCTCTACCCCCAGCCAGGCGGAAACAGCCCACACTCATGAGTGTCCACCTCCCAACACTGTGGGCCACTCCAATGGCTAAGCTGGGGACATTTCCACTTGCCACGTCTGCCCCCAATTGTAGTATCGGCCCCTCTGTTTTCTGGCCCCAATCACAGAGAAGAAAGATGCTCTCCGCTGGACAGTTCTGGATGGGAGTAAGTGGGATCTGCTCCCTCGTGGGAGGAGTGTTGGCTCTGCAATACCAAATTAGAGTGGACACCTAGCAACCCAGAGACAGCAGGTAGGCGAGATGCAGGTTCCAAGGTGGAGAAGAATTCTAATGCGTGGCTGCCCTGCGCCACCTGCCACCTGCCCTGGGCTTAGCATGCACATGCCCTCCTGGCACTGCAAAGACACTGAGCTATGCGGGTGGGAAAGTCCAAGGCTTCCAGACTGCTGGTATGGTAAGACCCAGTGTAGTGAGTGAGACCCGGGGTGGCGAGTGAGACCCGGGGCGGCGAGTGAGACCCGGGGTGGCGAGTGAGACCCGGGGCGGCGAGTGAGACCCAGGGCAGCGAGTGAGACCCGGTGCAGTGAGTGAGACCCGGGGTGGCAACTGAGACCCGGGGCAGTGAGTGAGACCCAGGGCGGCGAGTGAGACCCGGGGCAGTGAGACAGACCCAGGGCAGCGAGTGAGACCCGGGGTGGCGAGTGAGACCCGGTGCAGTGAGTGAGACCCGGGGTGGCGAGTGAGACCCGGGGTGGCGAGTGAGACCCAGTGCAGTGAGTGAGACCCGGGGTGGCGAGTGAGACCCAGTGCAGTGACTGAGACCCAGGGCAGTGAGTGAGACCCAGGGCAGTGAGTGAGACCTGCTGCAGTGAGTGAGACCCAGTGCAGTGAGTGAGACCCGGTGCAGTGACTGAGACCTGGGGCAGTGAGTGAGACCCGCTGCAGTGAGTGAGACCCAGTGCAGTGAGTGAGACCCGCTGCAGTGAGTAAGAACCGCTGCAGTGAGTGAGACCCGGGGCAGTGAGTGAGACCTGCTGCAGTGAGTAATGGCTGAGACCGGGGGCAGTGAGTGAGACCCAGTGCAGTGAGTAATGGTTGAGACCCGGGGCAGTGAGTGAGATCCGCTGCAGTGAGTGCAACCCGGGGCAGTGAGTGCGACCCGCTGCAGTGAGTGCAACCCGGGGCAGTGAGTGCGACCCGCTGCAGTGAGTGCGACCCGCTGCTGTGAATGTGACCCGCTGCCGTGAGTACGACCTGCTGCTGTGAGTGCGACCGGGGGCAGTGAGTGAGACCCGGGACAGTGAGTGAGATCCGGGGCAGTGAGTGAGACCCGCTGCAGCGAGTAAAACCCGCTGCCCTTCACAAGGCTGCAAAGCTGAGCACTGCTCTCCTCATGCCTCTCCAGGGGCCTGACATAAAGGGGCTGGGAATGGGAGGAGCCACATCCAAGTTAATTTTTTTTTATTTTTAAACCCAAATAAGCTTTGCTGTTTTTAAAGCAGGTAAATGGAAAGGAGAACAGGAGAACCTTAATAGTGGTAGAACGTGACTCATATTGATTTGGGTATGAATAAATCTCCAAGCAATCATCTTGCCTTTTACACATATATTGAAAATAATTAACTGGGAGAATAAAATGTTTATCTACATTATAATTTCCACTTATAAAGCATTCATGCCTGTGTGCATGCACTGTAACGAGTGTATGTGTAGGAAACGGGCCCATTTTTCTCCTTTTGGCTTGGCTTCTATTAACACTGTTATAATACCATTTTTTCGGTAAATAATAACAACAACACACTATGCAAGTGATTGGCTGCAGCCATGTTTCTGTTTTCAAATAAGCCACCAAACATCACTTGTGGGGGCAACTAACATCCCATCATCAATTAAGCACAGAGAAGCTGTGTCTCGGCTCAGTGCATTTCCATCTCGAGGCATAAAATGCAGCAGGGGTCTGAAGGTGCAGACCACGGTCTGAACTTATTCTGCGGAGGAAACACACGCCGCTGAAGCTGCACTCACAGTGAGAACTTGGCCTCCCCCGGGATGCGGCTGCCCGGCTGTGTCACCCCGAGCAGCTCATGCTGCTTCTAAGCTCAGCTTCCTTCTTGGCAAAGGGCCCTACTGTGTGGCACAGGCCCTGCATTTCCGGGCAAGCAAAACGCATGGCACACACCACCTGGTGGGAAAGGCAAATGCGCACTGAACAGCCACAGGAACAGGACACGGGGCGGTGAGCCCACCCAGGCCAGGAGCGCTGGGAAGGGGCCCCAGGAGAGGCAGCAGAGCTGAGGCCGGAGGACAACCAGGAGCAAGCCGGAAGGGGAGAAGGAGAGTGCTCCAGGCAGAGGGGACAGCATGTGCAAGGGCCTGGAGGCCAGGGCACAGACAGAGGAGAACAGAGGTTCAAGATGAGGCTGGGCTGATCACACAGGCCTGTGGGTCACAGGTCACAGTCTGTCGCCACCCTGAGTGACAGGGGCCCAGAAGAGTCCACAGCAGAGGAGGGAGGTGACCAGATCTGCTTCTTTAAAGGGCACTCATCCTGCTGTGGAGGGGAGAGCTGAAGGGGGCAGAGGAGCAGCTGTCAGTGTGGGGCACCAGTCAGGAAGCCCTGCAGGCCCCCGGCAAGAGTGGCCCTGTGTTCAGGGCAGAGACTGGGGAGCAGCAGCCGGTGCTCCCAGGTGATGAGGTGTTGCCCTTCCTGCATTCCAGGCTCCCATGTGGCCCATTCAGAAACACTGGTGAAAAGAGTGGCCCTGGGAGGGGGCCCTGCCTGTGGGTGAGTGCTGCTCTGGAAGGAGCTCTGACACTGCGTATTGTGACAGAGGCGGCTGTAACCAAGATGACCCCAGAACAACAGGCTACAGATGCCACACTGGTGTCTCCCCCACACAACAGCTGACCTGTGCTCTGCAAACCCCAGCGCATTCAAAGCAATGAGCTTCAGCCATGGATTAAAGCACTGTTGGATCCTGCTCTTTTCAGTCTCAGTGTGCCACAAGGCAGGCGTCACGTGCCACATTCCATGGCATCCACGCTGCAGATGCCAAAGGACACAGGAAAGTGAGTTTGCTGTTCTGCTGAGGCAAGCAGACTACTGTTCCCCAGGACATGGCTGACACCCCTGATCTGCCCCGATGTGTAGCTGAAGAGACCCCTCGCCTGGTCTTGCCCTCAGGGGAGGAATAAAGAGACCCCTCTCACCCAGCCTTGCCTTTGGGGGAGAGATGAAGAGACCCCTCATCCAGCCTTGCCCTCGGGGAAGGGATAGAGACCCCTCATCCAGCCTTGCCCTTGGGGGAGGGATGAAGAGAGCCCCTCATCCAGCCTTGCCCTAGGGGAAGGGATGATGTCCAACAAGCTTCTGTCTGACCCTGTGTCTGCCACATCAACTGGAGCAGAGAGATCTGGATACAGAGAATCCCATTCACCCAGGTGGGTACGCTTGAGGAAGGGCCTGCGCACCCTACAACGCTGGGGATGCATTCTGAGACCTAGCTGCATTCGCAGAGATCCAGCCGCTGCCTCGAGAACTGCTGAAAAGGCTTCCTCTTCCTACAGATTCCTAATTTACCCTCTGCAGTGGAGAAAACATAATGCCCACCCTCTGCCAGAGAGGTCCACAGTCTCATCCCCACAGCCTGTACATGTCACTTTAAGTGGCAAGGGGACCTTTCCAATGTGGGCAAATTAAATGTCTGGAGGTGGGAGGTGATCCTGGATTAGCCATGTGTGTCCAGTGTGAGCCCAATGGTCTTGACAGAGGGAGACAGGTGGCAGGAGCAGAGGAGGTGGAAGCAGGAAGGCCGGGGTCAGGGTAACAGATTCTCCTGCAGGTTCAAGAGAGGCAGAGGGGGTAGAGGCACGGAGGCCAGGGTCAGGGGAATGGAGTCTCACTGCAGGTTCAGGGAGAGGCAGAGGAGGTGGAGGCACGGAGGCCGGGGTCGGGGGAATGGAGTCTCACTGCAGGTTCAGGAGAGTTAGAGGCCGGGTTCGGGGGAATGGCTTCTCACCACAGGAACAAGAGAGGCAGAGGTCGTGGAGGCATGGAAGCTGGGGTCGGGAGAATGGAGTCTCACTGCAGGTTCAGGAGAGGCAGAGGAGGTGGAGGCACAGAGGCCGGGGTTGGGGGAACGGCTTCTCACTGCAAGTTCAAGTGCTCATCTGCACTAGCCATATTAGTCAATATAAAAAATAAGCCTGGTAGATTGCAGCAGCCGGCAATGAGTTAACATTGGTACTATATCGAGCGCTCTCAGAAGTCACTAACGAAACAAACACTCCAGTGGAGAAATAAGGGAAGAAGGGGGTGTGCACCATAAAGAGAAACGCAGATTGCCAATCCACTTAGGAAGCCTCACCAATGACCAAAACGATGCAGATACAAATGACAACCAGGTGTGACTTCCTGGGCATCAGAGTCTGCAGTGGTGTGGGAGAGGTGGCACTGTTGCACCCCGCCGGTGGCTGGACAAATGGTTACGACCTTCCTGTAGTGCAGGTTCACAATGTACATTAAAGTTTTAAATGTATATCTCACCAAAAATAGCCGAGGCAGCCTGAAATGTCCAGCTGGAGGGTGTACACGAGCCGGTCTCAGGCCTTGGAATACAACTCGGCAGCCGCAGCTGTACCAGCATGCAAACGGGATGACGGACAGAGCAGAGTCTGGAAACAGCCACGTCACCCTTCACGTGACTGACGGCAAAGGTGGCACCACAGCTAGGAGGGAGGTTTGTCTTTCCCACACATGGAGCTGGGTAAATTAGATATCCGTATGGGGAAAACGGTCAGTCTCAACCTCTACTTCACTGCAGACACAGAAACAAGTAGAGGAGGAGCTCAGGCCCAAACATGAAAGCAAAAACAACAAACGCTCCAGGCAACACCGGAGCCTACTTTCACGGCCCTGGGCTAGGCAGGATTCCTTGACCAGGACACAGAAAGCACTGAACATGTCAGAAGAGCTTGATAAACCGACTGCACTGGCATTGAAAAGTGCCGTCCACCAGCAGACACCATCAGAGTTAAAAGGCAAGACCCAATGGAAGAGACATTTGCAATACGTATATTCAACGAATAACTCATACTCAAAATACACAAAAACTCCTTAAAAAATCAAAAGAAAAGCAGACAGCACAACAGAGAAATGAGCAGAAGACTTGAGTAGATTTTTCTTAAAGGATATTGATGTCCAATAAACATAAAAAGGTCACCAGCATCATCCAGGAAAAGCAAATAAAAAACAGAATGAGACAACATTAGCCACCAGAATGGCTGAACTGGAAAAAGACAGGCCACACTCAATGCTGGACACTGGAGTTCTCACACTCTGCCAAGAGGACAGTGAGCCAGTGCCCACCCTGGAGAAGTCACCGGGCACTGTCTGTTTCTGCTGAACACACCCCTTGACCCAACAATGCCGTCCTGGGCAGATCCCACAAGGAAGGGCACACAGGTTCCCCAGCAGAAACGTGCTCACTAGAACACCCGGCAGCTCTGTTCCGCCAGCATCTACAAGGGCATTCCGTGGTGCTGGCCGTGTGCTGCTTCTTGATCTAAGGGGTGAGTTCACGGGGATGTTCACTTTGAAAACTGTCACACCGTACACGTATGTACCTGCTTTTCTGCAAGCATATTATACTCCAATAACATGCTTGCTTTTAAAACATGGCTGGCAGGGGGATGCAGGGTGATGAGAAGTTTGGTCCGAGTAACCTGAACCCCCAGCTCTAATTTTTTTGAGTCTGTGAGTCTACGAGTCTACCTGCTCCCTCAGTAAATAAATATAGAGCTGGCTTAAGCAACCAAAATAAATTTTAAGATGAGAAAAAAGTGTGTAGACATTTAACAGAATAATTCTACCTCTAGGAATTCATCCTGCAGAGATAACCTAGCAAGAACACAGAAGATTCATTATAGCATTGTCAGAATGCAAACCCAAAGCCAGACGTCTAACAGCAGGATAACAAACATAGACTATTAAGCAGCCATGAAAATTATGATACGGTTTGTGGCTATTGGCATGGAAATACAGATATGGCAAATTTAAAAACTGAAGCTGCAAAATGGCATGTATAGCAGAACTCCATTTATATGAAATTGTGTGCACACACACACCTATGGAAGCCCCCCAAAGAAGTCACCACAGTGTTGACACTGGTCATCTCTGGGGAGTGGGATTTCAAACAATGTTTGGGGGTGTGTTTTGTGTGTGTGTGTGTGCGCGCGCGCGCGCGCAGAGTAGAGATATGCTGGGTCTACAGTGCACCAGAGAACGAGCATGGGAAGAAAATGAAACTTGCTTCATTCATAATAAATCTTTTTTCCCTCATTTACAGCAAATCCTAGAGAAATAACAGCTGCGTGCCACAACCCCTACCAGAAAGATCCCTGACTCCAAGAGAAGCCACCCACTTGCTTGCATCTCCCCCAAATATGGTTCTGAATATAATCATCTGAGAAGCACAGGAAAGTGACTGTTCAATAGTCTGAAACTGGAAACAGTCAAATTATGGATACACGGATGAGTTGGTCATGGTACATTCATGCAGTGGAATATGAAATAGCGACCAGTAGAATCTAGCCATGAATATTGCAATAGCATCCACTTCGGACTCTCACCTGGGAGTCTCCCAGGGAATCTGGACAATGTCTAGAGACGCACCTAATTGTCACACCTGGGGAGGGGCTGCTGGCATCAAGTAGGCAGAGGCCAGGGATGCTGCTCCACACCTATCCTGCAATGCGCAGGCCAGCCCCACAGCCACAGTGCCCTGACCCCAAAGCATCTCAACACGCCAAACCAGTTCCCGTGGAAGATCAAGCCCCGGAAACACAGGTCAACTTCAAAAGGCCAAAGTCTGGACTGCACTCTGTGCCTGGGAACACCCTCTGTTCAGGCGGATACAGATGCTGGAGCTCCACGTCACCAGGAAGCACTCCAGAGGCAAAGGACCCCCCAGACGTTAAAATGGGCCCTTTGGGAGGAGAAGGAATTCCATGCAGCTCAGAAGGGCAGGTGTAATGAGGCCACCCAGCCCTCTGGAGGAAAGGCCAGAAACCAGGACCATGCGCTTAGACAGAGTCCACGACCCAGCCATGTCCACCGCTGCCCCATCTGTCTGCAGAGTGTAGGGGAGAAGCACGGAGGGTGCCTCACTGTCCATTCCCACCTGTCATCCGCAGCCCAGAAGCACTGATGGCACTGGCACATTTGGACATGAAACGGACAGAGCGACATGGTCACGTGTCCCAGGGCCTCCATGGGCTTCGCTGGTGCAACTCCACAGCATGCGGAGTGCTCAGCCTCACACCCAGGCTTTACCAGGTGGCCCCTCAGAGCCTCCAGGATGGGCCTGCAACCCCGTCCCTCACACCCTGGGGAGCTTACACCCCATCCTGTGCCAGCAAAAGAAGGCATCTCAGGCTGGGCACAGTGGCTCATGCCTGTAATCCCAGCACTTTGGGAGGCTGAGGTGGGCAGATCACTTGAGGCCAGGAGTTCAAGACCAACCTGGACAACATGGTGAAACCCTGTTGCTACTAAAATTACAAAAATTTTTTTGTAAGGAGCATGTCTGTAATTCCAGCTACTCAGGAGGCTGAGGCAGGATAATCACTTGAACCCAGGAGGTGGAAGTTGCAGTGAGCCAAGATCACACCATTGCACTCCAGCCTGAGTGACAGAGCAAGACTCTGTACCAAAAAAAAAAAAAAAAAAACATCTCAGCTTCAGGTCTCAAGAGCTCAGCCCATATTGGGAAAAATTCCTGCAGCCTCCATGTCATGCTTCCCTGACAACGATGTGGGGGACAAGCGTGTGACTCTCTTCTGAGTTCACCCCCTCCTCACGCCTGTCAGAGAGCACCGCCAGGGAAAATCTTCCCATCAGACACATCACTTCAACTCAGAAGAGCAGGGCCCCAGAACATCCTCAGAAGTATAAAAGCAACCTTCAAAGAAAAACCCCAAAGCCCTAGAGAACGCTTGGCTAAGACAAGCCTTAATTACCATCCCCTTTTGGTATGATAAAAATGCCTCTCCACCTCTTTTCAAGACAAGATTCCTTATTCAAACACTTTCTTTTTTAAAATAACTACAGTAACCAACCATTAAAACAGGGACTGCATTTTAATCCACCCTCTCTTTTTCTCTGGTTTCCAAACTGGCACCTTTCATGCTTCACAGAAGACAAAAACATGGCCTTCTACAAAGCTCCCATCCACAGCATCAACGCGCGAAGGGCCTGTAATTCACGGGGGCCAGGAAGGGAGAAGTGCCTGCAGAGACGTCTCCCCCGGGCCACCATGCCGTCCCTGCCCTTGGGCCACAGCCAGCAGGCCTCAGGACCAGCGAGAAAATGGTCCAGAGGGCCCTCCCTGCCCGAGCTTCTCACACAGAGACGCCGGTGCACCACTCCCTTCCCCGCTTCTCGTGTCTGGAAGGCTGAATGGTGCCTCCAAGAAAAGCAGTACAGTCTTGCATGGCTTCATGACAAGGACACATTCTGAAAATGCATCATGAGGCAGTTTCATCGTGCTGTTAACATCACAGAGTGGACTTACACAAAGCTGGATGCGCAGCCCACCACACGCCTGGCTATGTGGAGTAAGCTACGGCTCCTAGGCTACAAACCTGTACCCACTACTGCACTGGGCACTGCCAGCGGCTGCAGCACAATGGGAAGGACTGTGCATCTAAACACATCGAAACAGACAAGGGACAGGAAAACCTGCTCTCACAGTCTGGTGGGACCCCTGCGGTACACGCGATCTATCACTGACCAAAACATGACTGAAAGTGTCCAAAACACACAGAATGCTCGAGTGGGTCTGCTGCGGCATCAGCCACATTGGAAACCCCGGTAGCTTTAGGGACCATTAGAAGTCACACTCAAGTTCCCTTCTGCCAGGACAGCCAGCATACTGAGGAGTTAGCTACTGGGCACCAGCACCAGGCTCCAGCCCTTCCTGTGGGCCTCTCTGACCCTGATGTCACAGAGAACGCCAGTGACCTGGCCAGCAGGGCTGCCTGTACCTGCTTCCTGCATGCCACTCTGCCAGGGGCAGGAAAACACTGTACCTGGGGGGTGGCTAATTCTAGGCTTTGCCACTCCCAAAACCATTACCCAGATCATCCAGATGCTAACCTGAGACATCACTCGGCTTTCAGGTCCGTTCTGCCTTCATCTGTGGCTGACAGCTCGTCAGGTTGAACCTTCAGAAATGACTTAAATACAAACACCTGGGTCACGAGCAAAAGGCATCTGCAGAGATTAGTGGTCTTCTCCCTGCTGTTTTTCACTTCACTGTCCGAGGGTCAACGTAAGGGGGAAGAAGGTGGTCCCTCTGCAGTAGATAAAAACTTTCCGGGCTCCCAGGACAGAGGCTGGCAGCCCACTACAGGAATATGCAGCTTCACATGGTCATTTGCCACAACATGTTATTTATACAAAATATTGGTAACAACTCAAATGCACATGAGTAGGAGAGGGGATGAATAAGCCCTTGAGTGGAGTGCTGTGCAGCTGAGAAGCTGGAAGGCCTCTGCAGACAAGTTTGAAGTGACTTCCAGGATAAACTGAGTATAAAAGAGTTTCTACGGTGTACTACCCTTCACAGGACACAGAAGGGAGTATAAAGAAGTACATGTATCTGTTCATTTGGCACAAAAGAAATTAAAAAAAAAAACAACACACAGAAACCAGTGGGACCTGCTTACTTGGGGAAATGGGTGGGAACAGGGTGCAAAGAATGGAAGATGGATACGGAGCAGGGGTGTGCCACACCTCAGAGGACGCCTTGGTGTAGATCTGACTTTAGAGACAGAGCGGGGGTGGGCCGCACCTTGGAGGACGCCTTAGTGTAGATGTGACCTTAGAACCACAGTATGGTTCACATACCCCTCAAATACACCAACACTGAAAATCAACCAACATGTGGGGGACCCAGAAGAGAGTACCAATGACAGCAAATGAACTTGGCTGTATTCTAAGTGATGCTACAAGAAGGGAGGCAGAAGAAAGGAGGCAGCTGTGGGACACAGAGAAATGGTATCTTAACTATATGGTGTAAGGCTAAAAGCAGAGAGGATGTGAACAGCAGTGTCTCCTCATCAGTAAATACATTTCCCACAAGGGTGTGGGTTAGCAGTTCTGAACCTGTGTGTGCAGCATGTTTACACAAATAAAATTATTTAGAATAATGAGAGACAGGTTTCCTACTTTGGGAGAAAGAAAAGCATAACAAGGAAAGGCTAAATAAATACTGCAGTCTTAGACCAGAAACAGGTATCAGAATGCAATCATAGTTTGCAACACAGACACACACACACATACACAGAGATAAATGCAGATGCATGCATGTACTTCTGAGAACACACACACACATACACAGAGATAAATGCAGGCGGATGCAGATGCGTGCACGTACTTCTGAGAACACACACACATACACAGAGATAAATGCAGGTGGATGCAGATGCATGCATGTACTTCTGAGAACACACACACACATGCACGGAGATAAATGCAGGCGGATGCAGATGCGTGCATGTACTTCTGAGAACACACACACACATGCACAGAGATAAATGCAGGTGGATGCAGATGCGTGCATGTACTTCTGAGAACACATACACACATGCACGGAGATAAATGCAGGCGGATGCAGATGCGTGCATGTACTTCTGAGAACACATACACACATGCACAGAGATAAATGCAGGTGGATGCAGATGCATGCATGTACTTCTGAGAACACATACACACATGCACAGAGATAAATGCAGGTGGATGCAGATGCGTGCATGTGCTTCTGAGAACACGTACACACAGATTTCCTGGCTCTGTCCACTGAGAAAGAGGGTCTAGAACAGTGACACTCCAGCAGAAATGAGCACACCCTGTCCCTGATCATGATTTCTAAATATCATTCTCCAACCAAAATGCACAAGGGCTCCTCAGTGAAAGAGCTGATTCTATGAGCCCAACATATCTTTAATCCCTGACTCTAAGGAGGGACTCAAATAATGAATGAGGCATCAAAGGAGGCAAAAATCAACTGGACAAAGCTCCCAATGGTCACAGCTGGAACAATGGGAACAACAGAATCCATAATGATAGGGCCAGAGGGTACCCTGTGTATGTAATGAAATAGTACCCCTCAGCCATAGCAACATAAGCAAGTGAATAAATAAATAACGGTTTGTACTGATCATAGAATTGCAATTAATAAATGCAGAAGGAATGATGGAAATACAAAGTCATTGTTAGACAAACATTACAGTAATAATTTTTACAGGCAAGAACCATCAATGGATGTAGAAATTCACAGAGGAGGATGAGCAGAAGGATGGCTGTGTAGTTTCACAGCATCTCCCCACCACCAAGATACTTATTCTAGACAAAGGGGAAAACCATCCTTTTACAATGGGTTCACCTGGCGGACACCATCTCACCCACACCACCTAAGCGAGCATCACCAGCAATATTAAACATCCACATCCCATACTCGCTGTGCTGGGGCCGAATTGTTCCCCCTAAAGTCACCTGTTGAAGCCGTAACCCCCAGTACCTCAGAATGCAACAGTGTTTGGAGTCAGGGTCTTCGAAGGGTGATGAAGATAAAATGAGGTCATTAGGGTAGGCCCTAATCCGATATGACCAGTGTCCTTATAAGAGATCAGAGCTGAGCGCAATGGCTCACACCTGTAATCCCAGCACTTTGGGAGGCCAAGGCAGAACTGCCTGGGCCCAGGAGTTCAAGACCAGACTGAGCAACATAGTGACATCTCATCTCTACAAATAACTGAAAAATTCGCTGGGCATTGTGATGCATGCCTGAGGTCCCAGATTCTCAGGAGGCTGAAGCAGGAAGACAGTTTAAACCCTGCAGATCAGAGCTGCAGTGAACTGTGATTGCGCCACTGCACTCCAGCCTGGGCAATAGGGTGAGACCCTATTTCAAAAAAAGAAGGAAGATCAGGACACAGATACGTACAGAAAGACGACCACGTGAAGTCACAGGCAGAAGATGCTGCCTGTGAGTCAAGGAGAGAGGCCTTAGGAGAAACCAAACCTGCCGACACCCTGATCTTGAATTTTCAACCCCAAGAATGGTGAGAAAATACATGTCTGTGGCTTGGCAACCCATAGGCCAACTCACACAGCCTCATGCTGTGATCAGGAAGGACTCTTTCACTTCCCTGGCATTCTTATCAAAGACACATCGCCTCAGCCTAATCGGGAGCAAGCATCCAGGGATAATCCACAAAGCACCGGCCGTGCCACCGCGGAAGGGCCAAGGTCATGGGAGACAAAGTGAAGCTAAGAACCCGTACAAGCTGCAGTTGCCTAGGAGACATAACAATTAAATACTCTGTGCCAGCCGAGCTGAGATCCCGGGACTGAAGAAAAGCTGCACGTGAGAAAACTGACACCATTCGAAAAGCGTCTGTTGTTAATATCAGTGTCAATTTCCCAGTTTCAATCATTGTACTTAAAAATTCCATCATCAGGGAAGATGGGTGAGTGATCTGTGTCTGTAGACAGGGGAGTTCTGTACTAATCTTGCCATTTTTTTTCTGTAAGCCTAAAATCATTTCAGAATAAAAAGCTTAAAACATTGACGTTGTAAACTGTTGACCTCTTGGCTGAATGCAACCCACACATAGGGTTGCTTTTTTTTTTTTTTTCTCTATTTTGACAACACTAAAAACAAATTCGAATTAGCTGCCAACAAGACAAATCCAGAGATATAACTTAAAGCGCAGATTCAGGGCTGCTCTTCAGAAGTCACAAGCTGTGGTGACAGTGACACCCCAAGAAGGCCAAAACTCAGCCCAAAATCACCCTGTGTCCTGGGCTGCTCCTCACACTGGCCATCCCGGGCCTGGCCCCTGAAAGCTGCACCCAGAGAATGGCCTAGTGTGAGGAGGTGCCCAGTCCTGAGGACACAGATTCCCCACATTGCATGGAGAGAGAGCCTAGGGCTTCTTTGAGGTCCGGGGGCCTTGGGTCCATGTCCAGGGTGCAGCCTTAGCAAGGGCTTCATGTACAAATGTCCACGGCTCAGGCAACTGCCTCGTTCAGATACAACCCATGTCCAGGTGGGCACAGCCCACGTATCAAAGCCTTAGCACTCGGCCTGCAGACCTCCCTTGGCCACCAGTGCCTCTGCTTCCCTCCTCAGATCGCCAGTGCCCCACTGCATGTAAGCCTTGGGAACCAAACCTCTTCCCTGAGCTCAGCCCTGGGATGCTGTTAGGCATGCATGAGGAACTGAGTTGTGCCCTGGCTGGAGCTGAGGGTCTGGCCCGGAAATATCTCCCTCCAGCACCCTCATTACACTCAGTCCCTTCCAGAATTTGACAGCCTGAGCAATGGCCTGGCTTTGGGACTGATTGGCATTCCGGTGGAGCTGAGGCCATCTGATGAGCACATTTTTGACAACAGCAAAATTGACAGCACTGGACTCTTTGCAATATGCATTTTGGGTGCTTATTCTAATTCTCAAATTTCCCAAGAATCTGCTTTGCTCATTCCTTGCTCCCTTCTAAGGAATAAGGTTTCATTTTCATTGACCTGGGAAGTTGACATTTCAATGCTGATTTAAAACTTTAGATTTTGATTGAAGGCAGTGAGCAATTTTGACTAACGAGAACACTGCAGTTTCTGATCAACTGTCATGTCAAAAACCCCTGGCATCCCAGGGTGGTGTGTGGGCACTATCCCTGTCCAGGCCCTCAATGGAACTGCTGGAAAGGCCTCCTGCATAGCCCTGGGTGAGGCACCCTGGAGACCCACTCTGCCTGACAGCAGAGCCTGAGCTGCAGAAGGTCTCAGCCCATCGGGGGCCCCTAGAGCTGGGTGGGACAGTGGCCAGCGGTCAGGGTGACCAAGGAGGAGCAGCAGGAGCCAGTCCAGCAGAGGCCACTGCTGGAGTCGGCCCGAGGTCAGGGTCTGAATCTGTATAACTTAATAGCTTGGGAGCAAACAATGTAAAAAGGCAAAATCCTGCAGAGGCATCTGTGCAGGGCTCTGAAGCGTGCTCGCCCAGACACAGTCTGAGCCACCACAGCTGTTCTGAACCAGAGACCCATGAGTCTGTGCCCCAGCCTTGCTGAGACGCTGTCTCTCACGTCCCCGGGCCCCACCCACGCTCCCACCCCCACCTGCAGGACCTCACAGAACCAGAAGCAGCTTTGGGCACTGGAAGCCAAAAGTAAAGCCCCTCTCAAACACCTTAGTCTGTCTTGAAAGTAAATCACTAAGCTTATTGATAAAGGATGGTAGAAATGAAACAGCTGTGCTTTGAGAAAGAGGTGTTGAGAATGTCAACACCTCTGGTAACAGAAATGATTCAATGGGGCCATTAAACAGCGTTAAGCAGAACACGTTTATGTGCCCTTCACTGTGTAAAAGGCAAAACCCCTCCCTATCAGGGAATTGGGCTCTTTTCTGTTTCATTTTGCACCAGTCATAACTGACTCAAGTTGGTTTCCTAAGAAAATAGAATCACAGAATTTTTTAACATAGGGGTCCTCGTGGCCTGAAGTCAGTGGTTGAGGGGGCAGCCTGATGGAAGCGTTAAGCAGGGCGGCCAACCTGGGGTGGAGCTTCCAACCCGTCTCACTGGTGGACCCTCTCAGTGGGAAACCACTGGGATGAGCCAACCTCTAAGACTACCATTCATCAGGCACCACAGGGGGTATCCTCCACAGCAGAGGCATGGCGGGATTTAACCAGAACCCGAGCCGATGCCCCCCATTCCCAGGGTGAAGGGTCAGGCGTGCAGACACCTGCGAGAATGCAGGCATCAGCCCTGTAACCTAACCACGTGGCTGTGACTCAGTTTACTGCCTCCCTGCCTTCCTGGGAGCTGGAGGGATGGGAGAGGTGGGGGCTGCCTGGGCAGGAGAGCAGACAGAGGTGTTGGGTCCCTGGGTGAGGCACCCTGGAGACTCTGTGCAGGAGAGGGAGAAGCCGTACCACACAAAACAAGATCACTTTACACTTTCCAGATTCCAGGGCTCTTACCTGCCTGACCTAGCGAGGATGGGAAGTGGGTGTGTGTGCATGTGTGTATACTGGGTGTGTGTGCATGTGGTGTACTAAGGTTGGGTATGTGCACGTGTGTGCCCACCAGTGCTGGTTGCAGATACATGCACTGGGTATGTATGCACTGGTGTGTGTGTACTAAGTGTGCATGTCTGTGCTGGGTGTGTATGCACTGGGTGTGTGTGCCTGGTTATGTGTGTACTGTGTATGTCTGTGCTGGGGTGTGTGTGCACTGGGTGTGTGTGTACTGAGTGTGTATATCTGTGCTGGGTGTGTATGCACTGGGTGTGTGTGTACTGAGTGTATGTGTCTGTGCTGTGTGTGTATGCACTGGGGGTGTGTGCACTGAATGTGTGTGTCTGTGCTGGGTGTGTATGCACTGGGTGTGTGTACTGTGTGTATGTCTGTGCTGGGTGTGTGTGTACTATGTTTATCTGTGCTGGGTGTATGCACTGGGTGTGTGTGTACTGAGTGTGTGTGCTGGATGTATATGCACTGGGTGTGTGTACACTGGGTGTGTGTGTACGGTGTCTATGCTGGGTATATATGCACAGGGTGTGTGTTCACTGGGTGGGTGTGTGCTGTGTCTGTGCTGGGTGTGTATGCATTGGGGGTATGTGGTGTGCACTGGGTGTGTGTGCACTGAGTATGTGCTGGGTGTGTGCGTACTGAGTATGTACTCTGTGTGTGTGTCTGTGCTGGGTGTGTGTACACTGGTGTTTGTGTTGGGTGTGTCTGTGCTGGGTGTGTGTGCACTGGGCATGTATGTACTGAGTGTGTATGTCTGTGCTGGGTGTGTCTGTGCTGGGTGTGTGTGCACTGGGTGTGTGTGTACTGTGTCTGTGCTGAGTGTGTATGCATTGGGGGTGTGTGGTGTGCACTGGGTGTGTGTGCACTGAGTATGTCCTGGGTGTGTGTGTACTGAGTATGTACTGTGTGTGTGTGCTGGGTGTGTGCACTGAGTGTGTATGTCTGTGCTGGGTGTGTCTGTGCTGGGTGTGTGTGCACTGGGTATGTATGTACTGAGTGTGTATGTACGTGCTGGGTGTGTCTGTGCTGGGTGTGTGTGCACTGGGTGTTTGTGTTGGGTGTATCTGTGGTAGGTGTGTGTGCACCGGGTGTGTGTGCACTGGGTGTGTATATACTGAGTGTGTATGTCCATGCTGGGTGTGTCTGTGCTGGGTGTTTGTGTTGGCTGTGTCTGTGTTGGCTGTGTCTGTGCTATGTGTGCACTGGATGTTTGTGTTGGTTGTGTCTGTGGTGGGTGTGTGTGTACTGGGTGCATGTGTGTGCTGGGTGTATGTGTACTGCGTGTGCCTTAGGTGTGTCTCTGTGCTTAGTATGTGTGGACTGAGTGTGGACTGTGTACCTGCTGGATGTGTACACGCTGCGTATGTCTGTTCTGGGTGGTGCACACTGGGTATGTGTGTCTGTGCTGGGTGTGTGTGCAATGGGTGTGTGTGCTGGGTGTGTATGCAGTGGGTTAGTGTCTGTGCTGGGTATGTATGCAATGGGTGTGTGTGT
The DNA here is from genome assembly GCF_009761245.1 of Sapajus apella. Classification (NCBI taxonomy): domain Eukaryota; kingdom Metazoa; phylum Chordata; class Mammalia; order Primates; family Cebidae; genus Sapajus; species Sapajus apella. Next base: position 89,027,438 of record NW_022436942.1, on the reverse strand, counting down.
ATGCTGGGTGTGTATGCATTGGGTGTGTGTCTGTGCTGGGTTTGTGTGCAGTGGGTGTGTGTGCTGGGTGTGTGTGCAGTGGGTGTGTGTGCTGAGTGTGTATGCAGTGGGTGTGTGTGCTGGGTGTGTGTGCAGTGGGTGTGTGTGCTGGGTGTGTATGCAGCAGGCTAGTGTCTGTGCTGTGTATGTATGCAATGGGTATGTGTGTGTGCTGGGTGTGTGTGCAGTGGGTGTGTGTGCTGGGTATGTATGTAGTGGGTGTGTGTGTGTGCTGGGTGTGTGTGCAGTGGGTGTGTGTGCTGGGTATGTATGTAGTGGGTGTGTGTGTGTGCTGGGTGTGTATGCATTGGGTGTGTGTGTGCTGGGTGTGTGTGTGCTCTGTGTATGTACTGTGTGGACTGGGTGTGTGTGTGCGCACCTGTGCATGGGCATGTATGCATGTGCATGTGTGCCTGTTACACCTCACTAGGTGTGTGGGTCCCCTGCAGCCTGGCACTCAAGCTGCGCTCTCATCTCCTGTCTCCCCTCTCCACGTGCCCCAGCTTCACCTTCTGGGATGATCCCTGACTCCTGCTCTTCAACGTCCCTCAGCCCCTGTGGTCTGCTGTGATACACAGTACCGGCCCAGTCACAAGAACACCTTCAACCTCAGAACACACAGAAGTTCCAGAGTCCTTCAGAACGAGCCTCCTGCCTTTACAGACTCTTTTTTTTAAGACAGAGTCTCACCCTACTACCCAGGCTGGAGTGTAATGGTGTGATCTCAGCTCACTGCACCCTCTGCCTCTCGAGTTCAAGAGATTCTCCTGCCTCAGCCACCTGATCAGTTGGGGCTACAGGCTCATGCCACCATGCCCAGCTAATTTGTATTTTTAGTAGAGATGGGATTTCACCATGTCGGTCAGGCTGGTCCTGAATTCCTGACCTCAGGTGCTCTGCCCACCTTGGCTTCCCAAAGTGCTGGGATTACAGGCGTAAGCCACCATGCCCAGCTACAAACTCTTGACTACAGGCCTGACACGCCTCAGGGCAGCACTGCCCTATCCTCAAGCCTGGAAGCTCTAAGTGTCTCTGCTGCATGTCACGGCCACATTTCCAAATGCAGGCTGAGCCCATGGAGCACATCATCACTGACGTCTTAGCAAAGGGGAGAGCCTGTGCAGGAAATGAGGATTCTCTCCACACTACTGACGTCACAGCAGAGGGGAGAGCCTGCGCAGGGGACGATGTTTCTCTCCATACAAAAAGAAGACACAAATGTCAACTGCACAACTGCAAGACAGGGCAGTGACTCCAGCACAGCATCATGTAGCACCTCCTGAGCCTCCATTCAGTGTCAGGGCTCAGTGCAGGCAGGTGGGGAAGGGATCCATCGGCTCCACGATGGATCTGGCAGCCTCTTGAGAAGCTACAGGCCATTTAAGGGATTACTGATTGGCATAAATGATTATAGCATACAGTGCTGAGACTCAGAGCTAATACAGCACAAAGATGGCATGGAGGGAGGTTCCCTTCTGTACAGGCCACAGAGGGCTTGGAGGAGAGGAGGCTCCTCCTGAGACGGGTGAACTCAGACAGTAGAGGTGCGGGGAAGGCCGTCCAGGCACAGGGAACAGCACCAGCAATGACAGCAGCTGCCTGCTGGGCTTGAAAGTAGAGCCAGAAGTGCAGATGGAGAGCCGGATGAGAAGGATCTGCTAGAGACCTGCTGACAGGCCTAGAGTGTAAATTTTCCCGTGGGGAAACTTGAGTCCAGAAGGTCTTTGAATAGGTGAGACGCACCACCTGATCTGTGCATCGAAAAATAAATCGGGAAACTGTGTGGAAAATGGAGCAGAGAGAACACAAGAAGGCTGCTGGCCAAGGTGAGAAGTCACTGGGCAGGAGAGGGACACCAGGGAGGGGCAGAGGGAGCAATGCAGGGGACACAGTGAAAACAGCCTCACAGCTGGTAATATGCAGAAAGGAAGGGCAAGGAGCTGGAGGTGACCAGTCTCATCTCCAGTCCCCTCTCCATCTCCACCTCCAGTCCCCTCTCCATCTCCACCTCCATTCCCCTCTCCATCTCCATCTCCATCTCCAATCCCCTCTCCATCTCCATCTCCAGTCCCCTCTCCATCTCCATCTCCAGTCCCCTCTCCATCTCCACCTCCAGTCCCCTCTCCATCTCCATCTCCACCTCCAGTCCCCTCTCCATCTCCACCTCCAGTCCCCTCTCCAGCTCCATCTCCAGTCCTCTCTCCATCTCCACCTCCAGTCCCCTCTCCATCTCCACCTCCAGTCCCCTCTCCAGCTCCATCTCCATCTCCAGTCCCCTCTTCATCTCCAGTCCCCTCTTCATCTCCAGTCCCATCTCCATCTCTTGACCACTCAGCTCACCCAGCAGCACAAGCGTGTGGGCCCTTCCCAGGTGGGGCAGAAACACAGTCACCCTGGAAGGAACTGGAACACCCATCCAGGTGTGCACACACTCAGCCTTGGCCACGGAGCAGAGCAAAACAGAATGAAACAGAAAATCCTGCCATGAAATGCCTTTAGTGTTATTTCAGACCAAAACCCCAGTGAGTTCTTTAATAAATGCCTTGAAAAATTGCACCCTCTGAGTGTCACATCAACACCACACCTCCTGACATGAGCCTGGAGTGGGAAACAGTGTATGCGTTTTTTTAAAGAATGGCAGTATTAAACTCTGGTTTCTCTTCAGGTTGTAAACACCTTTTGCCTTTTACTAAAGAACGGCAGGGCATCTGTATCCCCAATGTCTCTGTCCCTCTTACTCACTGGCAAAAATCAACAACATGTGGAGAGGAAAGTGGTTATGAAGCATCAGGACCAACAGCTTATCACACAATGGCAGAGCATAAAAATGGTTTCTCCCGAGCTCTGAAGCATGTTTCTCTCTAACAGAGCACAGTGCTACATCTTGCTGATGGCTAATACACATGGTGACGGCGATGGCCAAGGTACCCCCTCCTCCAGTAAGGACACTTGCTATAAATCAGAGGAAGATCGGTGATCGCTGCACACACGTCTACGGGAGCCAGCTCAGAGGCCTCTTCCCCAACATCAACACCACGTGGCCAGCCCAGGCACTATGCAAGGGGCTTCCCACTGCAGCTCAGAAACAAAGGCCCAAGAAAAGGAGCTTCAGGGACAGGAAGATTCCAGTCCTGGCCAGCACCAAGGCTGTCGGAGATTCTTTATGCAAGCACACAGACAACCCAATATTCCTCAGTGTGAAACCAGATCGAAGACACCGGCACTCACCAGTCTGTGCTTGAGGTAGATGGTGATGAGCGGAGAGCCCGACAGGTTCTGAGACAGCATGGGCAGTGGGGTCACCTCCAGGGAAATCAGGTGGCTGGTGGCAAACAGCAGGTAGTCCCGGTGACGCATGGCCTCCGCGATCCTGAAGAAGAGACGGAAATCATTACAAAATGGGAAATACATGGGAGCAGCACACAGCCAGAACCTGGGCTGGGAGCCTAACGTTCCACCCAAAACTTTTGAGACCGAAATCTTCTTTGAGATGAAACTTTGATTTCTATCATTCAGCTCCAGCTGCTCTCTTGAAGATATGAAGCTGGTACCTGCAGGTGAGTTCCATTATTCCATGTTTTGACTCGTCATTTGAATTCTCATCTTCAGTACCTACTCTTTTTAAGGTTTGATGCCAGGACCAAGAAGTGAGACAGAGCCCTTGACCTCAAAGAGTTTATAAGAGCAAGACGGCCCAGGAAGTGTAAACAAGCAGAAATACTCAAAGGGCACGAATCCCAGCAACTCCACTTAAATCAGCTGTGTGACCGTGGACAGGTAACTCACCCTGTCTGAACTTCAATTTCCCTGATTCTAAGACGGCACAGTGGCCATCTGATGTCTTCCCTGCCCAGTATTTGTTCATCGGTTTCCTGATCAAAGCACCTGCATTTCCCTCCAGGTGACCATCCCCTTCCCCGCTAACAGCCCACACAGCCTGGAGTTCACTCATCTTGACTCAGGAGGAAGCCCTGGTATCCGAGTCTGGATCAGTCAGTACGCTGCAGCCTACAGGCCATGGGACCATTTAGGAATGACACCCAATCCAGTCAAATCCGAGGAGATGCCACAAGGCGAGGTGGGGGAAGAATGTGGGCTCAAAGATCCTTGTGTCTCCCAGCCAGGCTTCTCCTCATGCCCTGAAGGCACAAGGCCCCGGGAACAGCTTGCAATCATGACGAAGAAGACTGACTGAGAAGGAAATTGCCGACAGCTGGAGCCCAGTGACATCAATGGGATGCTGGATCAAGCTGCTCCTGAAGCCAGCTGCCTGCAGAGCTCTTGGCTTCCATGATCCAACAAATTCCCCCTTTGCCTAGAACTGTTTAAGATGGGTTTTCTGTCCCTTGCAACCAATCAAAAGAAGCCAAACTTATGCCTACTGTGCCTGTCTCGTGGGGTTATGAGCTTGAATAGATATTCAGGGCCAGGAGGAGGGTGAGGGAAGCCAGGCACTTGAAGTGCAAGATTGAAGAAAGTGCTCACACCCAGGCTCTGGTGAGTGAGGCACCGAATGACCCCGACGGTGACTGACTGGCTCCTTTAATTTCGTGCCCTCAGCCCATTTGCCTGATTTGGTCCCAGCCTTGCCTGGCACACAGAGGTCACCACGTACCTGTTGCATGAATTTGAATTTGGGGTGACTACACAAAGACGCATGAGACGTGCGGTCACCAGGCCCCCTGCAGTCATCCAGCCATCTGCTTCTGTGTGGGCCTCGCCTGGGTCCTGTGTGCCTCCCCCATCTGCCATCCAAAGCACTGACTGACTGAGGAATCTGCAGGTGATGTCCACAGAATCACCTTCGGGACATTCCACAGAGCCCTGGGAGCTGGGGCACCATCTTTTTCCTCCTCAATTTGTTTTTCCTTCTAACTAGATTCAAACACCATGTTCAGTGACCCTGCCTGGGACGGGCGGCAGGGCTCACGGAGCAAAAGCATACCCTACCCCAACCCCAGCCTCTGCACTGTCTCCTTACACTCATCCCTGAACCAGGGCAGGCCTCCAAGAAGCATGCGAAATTACTCCTGGAATTGCAAATACAAAGTGTTTACCAAGATGGCGCCATAGGAATGAACACCCTGTCTGCTCCTGCAGAAGCTCCTTCCTGCAGAGCATCACCAGTTCACAGGGTGTGGAGCAAATCAGGGGCATTGAGTCTCCGACCTGTGAGTAACAGACACGACCGCTCTACCTGGTGATTCCCCTAAGTGACCATGTTATTGATCCAAGCCCACAGTCCAGATGACACACATAGAATAAAACACAAACTTTAAAAAAGAAATCGAGAAGAAAGCATCACTCTAGGTCCATGCTTCTCCCATTTGTTACGTTATAGCCACTCTGAAGAGATTTTTTAGACTTTTTTTCTAATAAGCTTGCCCAGAAAGTTTTAGTCCCACAGAAATACAGGCTATGTTTACGTACAGAACATACATAAACATTCTGCTCTACAGAACCACAGACCCTTGTAACAGCTCAGACGTTTCCCCAGAATAATACCATTCACCTTCTGAGAACATTCACCATGAAGCATGCATAGGGCAGAAAGTAAGGGTGGGCTCGAGGGTGCTGGGACCAAGGCAGAGCCCCGCAGCACAAGCCTGGCTCACCAGCAGAGCCTCGGCCTCGGCCCTGCCCAGCGTGTGACCCCAGGGCCCTAAAACGTGTGGGGCACTTGCTTCAGCCAGGAGCCTGATTCTCACTCTCTGTACCCAGTGCCCCAATGCTCATGGCCTTTTCCGTAGAGCTCTGTGAACTCAACACCTATGCAATTCCACAAAACACGCTGGAAAAACCATGTTTCTAGCAACACTTAGGGCTATGCCATTAGCCAGCAACAGAGTCACAACCATGGGCTTTGGGCCCTAAACATGCAACGTGGTTTGCCCTCAGCTTTCCCTACATGGATGTTTCCCGACCACGCAACCAGTGGCCGCCATCTCCCTCCCAGAACAGAAGCTCCCTCGGGTCCAGATGCTTTCCCATTTGGTTTACTGCTCTCCGAGCTCCTGGAACCACGCCTGACACTGTGGGTGCTCAGCACACATGTGAGTGAGTAAGTGAGTGAGTGAATGGATGAATCTACTCACAGGCAGGCAGTGATGACTTAGATCAACTTCTTAGGAAAAGCGTACGAAAAACATTAAGTGAGAACCTTCAATGAACACAAATGATATGTATGCAAATCCGGAGTGGTTTCCTGGATTCCAGGAACACATGGCCTCCGCCAGGCCCAGTTTGGTAACCAGTGTGATGTCAGACATCAGCCAGGTCAAGATGAGAATGGAGCTAGACGCTCCATTTACGAGCATTTTTCCTCTGGTTAAGGTACTGGCTTTTCCTCTGCCCCTCATACCTTGTCTCCACCTACCCTGTCCTATGCCACATCAGCCAGGATCCGGGCTCCCTGCCTTTGTGTGCTAAGTGAACAGGAAGCCCCAGGGAGGTCAAAGGGTGTCAGAGCAGACAGTGAGGCCAGGACTCTCGCTTCCCTCAGTCCACCAGGCCACAGCTGCTGCCCAGGGGCCCCTCCGTCTTTGCCTGGGCATGGTGCTCCCCCCTGTCTGGCTGGCCCTGGGGGAAGCAGCACACCCCTATTCTTGTTCCTAGCCCAGTGACTGTGCTGTCCCCCACAGCCCTCCACTCCTGAGCGCACCTTTACAAAATCCTCCTTCTTTCAACGTGCCCCAAGTTACAACCCAGCCCCATGGAGCCGCACTGATGGTCAGGCTCTGCGGCCTCATACTGTGCAGCACATCTGAGCAAAAGCCACACTGCTACTCCGCTCTGCCTTCAGTTACACGGAGAGGACTTAACGTCATGTGAGGCTGAAGAGGAATGCTGAAATCTACGGAGACATGGAGACTTCCCAGCATGTGCAGGAGACTGGCTCAGGAACTCAATCCAAAGACGTCAGAACAAGTGGAATAAGAAAAGGGGCTGTGATTAGATTATCTGGAGAATTTTCAAGTCCCCACAGTTACCACATCACATCAGGGAGTGAATAAATATCACAAATGAAAACACTCCCTGGTAAAGGAACTACTTGATAACTGGCTCCTGATGACACATAGCTGTGTGCTCATGGAGTCCCCCACCCATCCGTCAAACGCTGCTTCTCACCCACCCTGAGCGGGAGAATTCAACGCCACCCTAGGAAGACAGTGTGAAGGAAACTCCAATATTGTGAACAAGGTGGCACATAGTGGCATCTGTGAGTGTGATCTTGGATGACAGTGAATTCTTGAAGGAGACCTGAGCCCTTGACTAATGCAAACAGCAGAAGGAGAGAACATTGAGGACGACAGGTGGACTCCTCAGCGCCGATGCTGCCTGGATGATGATGTTCTCTGTATCAAGCAGTCTTGCAGCCAGGGCCTTTCAGAAAAGGACTGCAACAGCCATTAGTCCTGCCTACGCCAGGAACCCCTCATCTTTGTACTGTGAATAGTCAAACCCGCAGGAAATTTGCCAGAAAACACTACAACGAATGTGCTTCACCTACACTTTCAGCTCTTACCATTTGCCATGTTCACTTTATCCGGCATGGTCACACTCACACTTGACACACACACACGTGTCATGCACATACATGCAGGCCTACACACATACACATGTACACACAGACATCACACAAATGCACACATGCATGCACAAACACACACATACATACATACATCACACACATGCACATGTGTGCATTTGCACACACAGCACACACATGTGCACACAACACGTGTGTACGCATAACACATATACACCACACAAGCACACATATGCACAATGCACATGTACCTGTGCACGCACACATACATATGCACCTGTGTGCATACACATGTACACAAAACACATGTGCACACATAACACACATACACCACACAAGCACACACATGCACAATGCACATGTACCTGTGCACACACACATGCACATGCACCTGTGTGCACACGTGTACACACAACACATGTATACACATAACACATATACACCACACAAGCACACACAATGAACATGCCCCTGAGTACACACACACATATACACGCACACACGTACATTTCCTTTTTGCTGAAGCACTAGTGGTGCCTTGGTGGCATCACAGCACACTCCATCTCTACATGTGTCTCCTAAAAATGGAGACCTCCTCCTACGTAACCATCAAATGATCACACTCAGAAATTTAACATGGACCCTACAAGATGCCCTAATGCACAGCCCAGAGTCAACTGCACATGCCCCTGCCCACCGTCCCTCATGCCCTTCAGAGTTCCACGTCTCTCAACCCAGGAACGTGCATTCGCTCCAGCAGTGAACTTCTTCAGTCTTCCCAGTCTGGAACTGCCCAACCTATTTTCCCTTGAACCCAAACCACAGCCGCACCAACATCCCTTGGCTCAGGTGTGTTGAACTGCTTCCTGGTGAGGGGCATCTGGCCATGCGTCTGACAGGAGGATGCCATAGGAGGCATGGCTGTCTCCCCATGACGTGACAGCAAGAAACATGGCCCACAGTGTGTCCCACATCGATAATGTGAGTGTGGCCACCTGGCTGCAGGAGTTCAGCAGATATCCCCATTACCAGGCACCCTCCTACCTGATGACAGCTAGAACTTCTCCTGCTGGCCTGTGCATGCACAGATGGCTTCTGCCTGGTTCTTCACTGCACTGAGGGCTGTGGAACTGTGACCTACCCATTCCATCGATGCTCTGTGCTACTCCATGGTGACTATGGACAGACACTGAGCCAGGTCCACCTTCCCATTCATCACATGTGAGTCCCTCATAGCCTGGGGAGAGGTCCTTCCCTCTACGGGCCATGGCTTCCACCTTCACAGAAGGAATGGGAGCAGGCGAGTCTCGGTCCTGTCCACCTTGAGGAACCGCAGTCCAGGTGCTGGCCAGGCCTAGACCAAGCACTGGTAGAAGCTGAACAGTCTCCATCATTACAGGGCCAGGCAGCGAGCAAGACTCAAAGGACCCTTGAGGTACAGGCAGCCTGGCAAGAACCAGCTAAGCCTCCACCGGGCCATGGGTGGTCAGATGTCGCCCCTGCAGTCATCACAGGGGCCCTGGAATGGTCTGCCTGGGCCTGGTCATGGCAACAAAAGTTACTCCTGGCCCAGACCCCACCCTTCATGCACTGAGACTCACTTACTCACCGCCGTCCCTGGAGAAGGAATTAAAGGACATCACGGCACCAAAGCACCCTTTTATCCTCGTGACACACAGTGGACATGTGAGGATGACAGTGCACAATACGAAGACAAAGACGGAGGGAAGCCCACTGCAGGCAGGCAGAAGCCTGGCACACACCCGTGCTGCCAGGACGACCACTGTACTAACCTGCTTCCCATCGTTCTGGGATTTGATTATTGCCTCAGAGGCAAAATGGTGCAAATGCCCGATCAGCTCGCAAAATCACAAAAGCAGGCACTTCTGTGTCTTGGTTAAGAATACCAAGCACTGCTTACACAATTAGCTCATTCAGTCCTCCTGGCAACCATCCTGGCAACCCTCAGAGATCAGTGCTATTATTATTCCTGTTTTGAGAGGAGAACACAGGCCTCAGGCTCAAGTCATTTGCCCAAGGTCACACAGCTAAGGAGCACGCCTGCTGGAGGAGGAAGCAGGAGTCTGGACCTAAATCTATTCTATTAACCAAATACTTTGTCCCCTCCACTTCTGTCCACCTCTTCTGCCACAGGATAGAATGTAACAAACAAGTCCAGAGACCTTACTGGGTGAGCTGTTTGGATGACTTTTTCTAGGCTGATTTTGACAACAAGGCATCTTTGCACTAAGTGCTGACTTGAGACCTTCACCTGGGCTGAAGACCCAACTTCACTGTAAATGAAAACATGTTCCATCACTGCAAAGCAATTCTGTTTTGACTTCAGCACATTAATGTGCTGCTGATGAAACTTGTTGTGGGGCTGGTGTCAACACTGACCAACCAGGGATGACCTGCCTTTATCATTTCTGGGCCCTCAGTTTGCAGGGGAAAGTCAGAGTTAGCTACATTGTTCTGGGACACAGTGGCCTGAATCCTGGGGCTCTAGTGTCCTCTCTGCAGACATCTGGGCCTGTGAGGACCTCAGAGAGAGGGTGAAGGCTGAGGCCCTGGGGACAGACGGGACAGACTGTCTTCCATCTGCAAGGCTGTGGGCTCCTCAGAGCAGGCCCGCCAGCCTCTCCTCTGCCCATGCCTGCCAGCACTGATCTAATGGAGGATCTGGCAAAGATCTGCAAACTGCAGCTCGTGGGCTGGCTGCCTGATTTTGTAAATAAAGCTGTATTGGAAGACAGCCACTCCCCAATTCCCTCACATACTGTCTCTGACTGCCTTCACCCTGTGAGGGCAGAGTTATGGAAAGCCAAGGCAATTTACAAGCTGGCCCTGCATGAAAGAGTTGGCTGACACCTGGCTGGAGTCAGATTCTGGCAGTCACAGTGAACTGTCCCTGAAATGTGTGCACCCTGCGTCTGGAAGCAGTCCTCTCGCCTTTTGTAAGTGTGGGCAATGGCACAGATGCCACTCTCTCATGCAGGTTCTGTCACACAGCGACACCTCGCAAATGCACGTCTCCCACATTTCACCAAAAGGCCAGTTTCATGGTGGAAAGTTCAGCAGGAGGGACCAAGGAAGGGTCAACTTTTCATTCACTATCTTGGAAAGATTTCTCCAAATAACTGAGATGGCATCTTTATGAGGAAAATAGACTGCACTTTCCTTGGACCGTTTTTCTGAAGAATTTTGGAAATCACACATAAAGAGTAGCGGGTCCCCCACTTTCCTTCATTATGAGGAACTTGGTAAGCATGCAGGCTTTCCCAGAGAAATCTGACCCAGAAGATGGCATTTCTTCCAGATCACAAAATTACGACTACATTCCTGGGGAAAGAGGCCCACCCCAACTCCTCATTTCCCTCGCCCTCCCCACCCTCCCCGTCCCCCTCGCAGTCCCCCTGCCCTTGCTCTTCTTCTGGGTCCTCAGGACCCAAACCCATGAACCGATGCTGCAGGAGCCAGCTCTGGTCCTAGGCAGGGGCCTCTCTGGAGGACAGCAGAGGCAGGGGACAGAGAGAACAGGTCTAGACAGCATCCTTGGGGTTCCTGGGTCCAGCCATGCCCAAAGCCCACCCGCTCCTCCCTTCTCAGTCCCCTTAGCCCTCGGTTTCCTGGCCTTCCACTTAAGCTGGTGTGAGATGGCTTTGCCCATCTATGTGTCTGCCCATGACTGACGCAGGAAGGTCTGTTGTCTTTCATTCCACAGCAGCGGAAACTGAGGCTCAGAGAAGTTAAGTCTCTTGCCAAGATCACACAGTTTGGTCCAGATGGGTTGGCAGGGTCTCCTAGCTGTGCTCCTGATCTCCACTCTGCCAGCCTGGCCCTGGGCCTGCAGTTCCTCAGTGCTCTTCAAAACGCTGCACATTTCCTTGCCTGAGTGGTGAAGTGCCCGGCGCTCATGTCCAGGGTTCTTGGACACAGTGTTGTGCATGGATGTGACCATGTGTAGGGCGGGCATCCCTGTGGCCAGCTACCCAGCAGACCTACGCACACCCACACCCCTGAGCTGGGCACCCCCGAGACTCACTTGGTGTGGGCAGGCTGGATGTTGTTCAGGTAGTAGTGCATGCTGTGGTACAGAAGACCCACGACAGTGGTCCAGGCTGCGGAGAGAGCAGAGCGGCTGGTGCTGTCAGTGCTCCAGGCCACGGGCAGGAGAAACACAAAGCCCCTCACCCCGACCTGCGTGGTGCCACCCCTCACACACAAGAACCCTCCAGGGAGAAGGAAGTGAGAACGACACTCGGGCAGAATTTGCAAGGACCAAGACCGCAGCAACTCTGCAGCAACTCAGCAGCATGACAGTGGTTCCCTGGTCAGAGGCAGGGGGTCCCCTGAGCCGCATTTTTTATTATGTGACTCGACTTGGGCCTACACAAGAATGGAACCCCAGGTTCCTGAATAGGCGAACCCCTCACCTGGCCCACAGCCACATGAGCAGGGAGGGGAGGTGGCCCCATCTTTTTAACTTTGGCTGACCAGGCGTGTGCCGATTTGAGAGGATGTAGGTAGGATGACTCCCCAGCAAGCCAGATTCACCAGGCGAGCAGTTGTAAATGCTCCCAGACCTCACCCCAAATTCCAGTTCCGTAGCCTGGAGTGGGCACAGCATTAGCATCACTAAGGAACCTCTCAAGGGCATCCATGAGCGTGGCCGGAGGACACGCCTGAGAACGCTGCCCAGAGCCTCTCCTGCAGGACGGGACAAGAGGCCTGGGGGAGCACGGGAGCTGACTGGTGCAGTGCACACCCACCAAAGCCGGGGACTCTTCAGAAAGACTGTGGGAGCCACTCTGGCAGGGAGTCTGGCGCAGCCACACTCACCGTGGCTGTGGAAGGCCTCGTGGGGAATCTGGATGAAGTTCTGCCCGCAGGCTGGGAAGCGGTAGTGGGAGGAATTCATGGTCTTGGGTAGGACTTTGGCCACGGAAAACTCTGCGGTGGAAGGAGACAGAGAGAGCGGAAGTCCCGTCAGAGAGCTCACAGGCTGCAGGAAGTCAGACTGCAAAACCCCATCCCATCTGCTTTTGTATTTTAACAGATCAAGCTCCCCAAGGGAAGTATAATTACCTTTAGACAGCAAGGCCTCAAAAAAAAAAAAAAAAAACGGAAAAAGAAAAGAAGAGCTCAGGCAGTGATTGCCACGGCGAGGCTCAGCATTCCGGCCCGCGCACCACGGGGCTCCTCACCTGGGGCAGCCCTACCCAGCACAGCGCCCCAGCTCTCAGGGATGATGCAAGGATGGGCCTTGCTCAGCGATGCAGTGACACTGGCTCCTCTCCCAACTAACCCGTGTGGCTCGCTTCAGCCCATTTTCCCCAGCTTGGCTCTTGCAGCGCAGTATCAGCATTATAATGAGCTCCAGGTAAAGGCTTTTAAAACCAAAAGGACATCACCTCTGCCTCTACAATTAGACAACTGTGTGACAACTATCCTGGAGCACAGGTGAGAGCAAGCTGACTCCAGAAACCCGAGGCTGCCCCTTTTATTCCACAGACTCTCACAGGCACTGCTGCTTCTGCCTCCTGCTCTGAACCGAGACCACCGCCCCGAGCCAGGTCTCCCAAGTCACTGGGAAAAGCTCACTGGCCTTGTGTGCACATCATGGCTGAACACGCCCACACTGATATGACCATAGGTTTTCCTTCCAAATGTGGTTTGCACAGGGCAGCGCAGTCAGGGAGACGGAGTGTGGCTCTCCACTAAGGGTGTGAGGAGGCAGGCAGCAAAACGCCGCCTCCAGCCCCTGCCCCTGCCATGCAGCACACTCTTTTTTTTTTTTTTTTTTTTTTTTTTTTTTGAGACGGAGTTTCGCTCTTGTTACCCAGGCTGGAGTGCAATGGCGCGATCTCGGCTCACCGCAACCTCCGCCTCCTGGGTTCAGGCAATTCTCCTGCCTCTGCCTCCTGAGTAGCTGGGATTACAGGTACACACCACCACGCCCAGCTAATTTTTTGTATTTTTAGTAGAGACGGGGTTTCACCTTGTTGGCCAGGATGGTCTCGATCTCTTGACCTCGTGATCCACCCGCCTCGGCCTCCCAAAGTGCTGGGATTACAGGCTTGAGCCACTGCGCCCAGCCCCATGCAGCACACTCTTACAAGCGACAGCTACCTGCCATGGCGGAGGAGCCCTCCACGGTGACCTGGGGTGTGCTGGTGTGCAGGTTGGAGGATATGTGGCCCATGACGGTGTCAATGGTGTAGACGAGACTCAGCACCACGGCGCGGTCCTGCAGCAACACAAGCGCCAGGAGCCATGAAAATCCACCCACTCAGCAAGCAGGCACACCAAGCACACAAAATCCAGCTTCCCCATATCAGCCAAGAGGGAGGAAGAAGTCACATGACTGCTATTTTCCATGGATCAGGAGGGGCCACACAGAGGCCACACACCCGACTGAGCTCACAGAGCATGGACACAGCCGGGTGGACCCATCATCCCAACCACCGTTGGCTTCTGTGTTTCTACATTTAGACACGGGGACGGAGGGGACCCGACCCCTGGTCCTGCGTCCTCCCTGAACTCACAGAGCAGCCTTAGGCACATTCCAGACCCTCCCCAGCCTCTCTGCGCTTCACAAGGAGGAGCTGATCGCCCTGAGGTCCACTCCAGGATGCGGACACCAGCAGCTCTGCCCCTTCTCCATGAAGGGTAGCTGCTTCCGAGGTGCCAGCACCCCAACTGTCTCTGGCTTCCTTAACTTCCCAGGTGCTCTCCTTCTGCTGCAAGAGCCCTCTTTCCATTCTTAGCTCCAGGGCAGAGGATCCTGGTGGATACTGCCTCCAGGAAAGCAGGGGCCCTCTTGGCCCCTGAACCTGCAGACAGCTCAGGGCCCAATGCTCAGAGCTCAGGGCACACATCCGCTCTCAGGCTGACTGCCCTCATCCTCAGACACATGTCACCAGGGGAGACACCTCCTAAGCCCTGCTGAGCTACTCAGCTGAGCTCTGCCTTCACTGCTTCTCTTCTTTCCACCTTTCTGGGGAAGTACCTGTCTACTGCTAAGTCCTCAGCATTCTCCCACAAATGCACACTCCAGGAGAGCCTAATGAGCTGCAAATAGAATGCTGAGGCCAATTTTAGAAATGTTCTTTTAGGCCTATGGCCTGATTTCAATCAGCCAGGCCCAGTTAAGCACAGGGAAGTCTGTGCTTCTGGCATGCAGTTCTGTGGGGTAGAGACCGGTTCATCTGTTCTCTTTACTGCGTATTGGACCCCACCTAAGTCTCGACAGTTTCCTGGTTATTCTTATTTTGTGACAGATTTGCAATATTTTGCACTCAAAAGCAGTTAATTTAAAATCATGCATAAAATATGTCTGCCTGGGTCTTCCATTGGCTGTTCTCCAGGTGTTCCCAGCCTGCAGCTTTGGACACAAAGTCCCCTTGAAATCATGAAAAAGGTCATACCTTCTGAAAAGTAATTGGTTTATAGGTAAGACTGTATCCATCTTGCATTCTTGAGCTGTTTTTTCTCCCTTTGCCAATGTTACACCTAATCTCATTCCACTTGAAATTGTTCAAACAAAAGTTTATCAAATGTAAACTCTAACGCAATCTTATTAATAATGAGAAAATAAAATGCCACTTCTGCCTCTCAAACTGGCAAACATTTTTAAATATTATTGGGGCTTAGGAGAATGAGCACTTTAGTATCCATGAAGGGTAGCTGCTTCAGAGGTGCCAGCACCCCAACTGTCTCTAGCTTACTTGACTTCCCAGGTGCTCTCCTTCTGCTCCAAAAGCCCTCTTTCCATTCTTAGCTCCAGGGCAGAGGATCCTGGTGGATACTGCCTCTGGTGTGGTTAGTACCCTTCCGGGTCAAGGCAGTTAAGAGTCCTCCTCACCCTTCTCTGCCCCTGCCTGGCAACCTTGGAAGCCACATGTTGAAAAGCCAGCACTGGAAGATGGATGGAGCCAGGATCCCTGAGTACCTGGGTGGAAAAGAGGCTCCTCTGACCCACTCTGGACTTTGCATGGGGGAGAAGTAAATTTCTACTGTGTTGAGCCACTGAGATGTGCGGATCTACTTGTTATTGCAGCACATCCTGGCCTGACTAATAGTGTTGCAGGTGAATACTTAATATCACTAGAAAGTGATACTGACATAATTAAGAAAACAATTAAATCAAATATACAATATGTTTGTTGAATATATATATACATATATAAGTGAATTGAAAACCAGACTATGAGGAAATTACAAGTGTTAATAATCTCACAGTTTTATGATTTGAAGTGATTTTTATCTTATGTTTTTTATTATCTGCATTTTCTAACTTCTTCACAACTATTTACTTGTTTTGTTTTTAAATAAGTACAATCAATAGTTAGTTTTAGAAATAAGGGAAAAATTATTTCATTCTCCTTTCTAGTTGAGTACAGAGAACAAGAGAAGCTTTTGCTTACACCTTGATCATGAAGTACGTATTGTCACATGTTCTTTTCTTACTAAATCCAGTGACTTTTAATGTAAAAAGCTTTTTATTATCATTCAAGAATGATGTGATGGTAAAAATATACATATTATATAAAATGACCAAGATGAAGCAAATACACATTTCTCATTGGAAAAAAACCATCATTTCCTTCTTCCGTGTTTAGGACATTAACACATTACAGACGTATGTGCAATTCTTTTGCTGTAGAGGACAAGGCATTTTGAATCAGCTGCACATCTACTCGAAATGAGCTCTCATATCCCAGATGTCAGGACTGGAAGACACATCATTCTTTTTATGGATGTAAACTGCCCCATATTATGCTACTTCTAGGAAGACAAAATGGTTCCCAAGGCACATACATTTTGAAGATCAAAATTTTTTTGTTTTTGTTTTTGTATTTGAGACAGAGTCTCACTCTGTCACCCAGACTGGAGTGCAGTGACACAATCTCGGCTCACTGCAACCTCTGCCTCCCTATTCAAGCAATTCTCCTGCCTCAGCCTCCCAAGTAGCTGGGATTACAGGCAACACCCCCACCACCACATCCAGCTAATTTTTGTATTTTTAGTAGAGACGGGGTTTCACCATGTCAGCCAGGCTGGTCTCGAACTCCTGACTCAAGTGATCCACCTGCCTTGGCCTCCCAAATTGTTGGGATTACAGGCATGAGCCACCTTTCCCAGCCATTTTCTTTACTCTTACCTCTGAAACGGCAGTCCAACCAGGCAGTAGAAGGACCTCTCCCATGGCTTTTAAGAAGGCCTAAAGGTGGACAAAATGACACTGTTCAGAACCTATCCTTAGGTGACAAACTTGAAGACCTTGAGTTTTCCCCGCATCTCCCAATGGTCTCTATCAACCATCAGTTCAGTTTAATGCACCGCAATAAACAAAAACAGCTGAGGCATGTGCCACATTGTATTTTACAAAGCCCTTTTATAGATGTTATCTTATTTGCTCCCTGTGACAGCCCTGGAAAGTCAGTGGCCAGCTTCGGAAAGTCAGAACAAACACTGCTCAGTGATGGCAGGGGCCCTAGCACAGCACCTGGGGAATACCACGGGCCCTTGGTGAAAGCCTGTTGAATGGATGGATGGATGGGAAAACCAAGGCCTGCTGGATCTGCTTTTCTCAGCGTCAGAAACCAAACTGACGTTGAAGCACTCGTGTTAACTGAAAATGACCTCTTCAGAAAGCAGAGGCTACTCAGGCCCTTGGTCAGCTCACCTTAAAACCATGTTTAGTTGGGCTCACTATTGTTCTAAGGAAACAATGAAATTAATTTCTACCGTTTCCTAATCAGGAGATTTAAATGAAAACGTGGATTTTCTATTTCTTTTGAAAAAAGCAGAAGCTTGGACACCCCCTAGCCCACATTCCCAAAAAACCACAATTGACCACAGCTGAGCAGCTCAGGCTTCATGGCTGTGTCCTCAGCTCCCTAGACCCCACCACTCCCCACTGCCTCACACTCTGTTCATTTCACTCATCTGCATTATTCACACAGCCTCTTAACTGTTTGTCTCCAACTATCAGCACCAGAATTAAACTGAGAGGCTGACCAAAATCTCCCACATTTCCACCAAACTGTCATCTCCAGAATACGCACCTTCTTCCTCACACTCTGAGACACTAAATATTTAGAGAACACATCATCAAAACTCCTCACTCATTCATTCATCTTTATGAGATCAATATTTTTTGAGACCTTAGAGTGCAAGGCCTTAAGAATTAACGAAATAGGAAACAACCACCGTCCTGTCTTCATTGAGCTGGAGCACGGGCAGTAAACTTCTTAAAGGGTCACACAGGAATGAGGTCAGGCCTCATGGGTCATGCCCTGTGTCACAAACACTCAATTCTGCCATGGCAGTGCAAAAGTGGCTGTGGACAATGCAGATTTGGCCCAAGAGCCATAGTCTGCTGGCTCTTGATCCAGAGCAGTCTGCCACACAGAAATATAACATAAGCCACGCTTATCATTTTAAATTTTCAAGCAACATATTAAGAAGTGAAAAAAAAAGGTGAAAATTTTAATGATTTTACTTAGCTCAAAATCTAAAATATTATTTCAATACAGAATCCATATGAAATTACTAATTAGAAATTTCCCTTTTCTTTGTACAAGGTTTTGGAAATCCAGTGTGTCTCTTACACTCACAGCACATCTCTAGTTGGATGAGCCACACACAGCTAATCACCACCTCACAGTACAGTACAGGGAACAACTCCTTGCCACTTTCCTGTCCAGCTGCTAGTGGACAAGTGAGAAGCCAGGACACCACAGAAACTTGTATAAAAGGGCCAGGCGTAGTGGCTCACACCTGTAATCCCAGCACTTGGGAGGCTTTTAGAAAGGGTGGATCATTTGACGTCAAGAGTTCAAGACCAGCCTGGGAAACATAGTGAGACCCCATCTCTACTGAAAAGACAAAAATTAGCTGGGTGTAGTGGTGCATGCCTGTAGTCCAGTTACTTGGAAGGCTGAGGCAGGAGAATCACTTAAACTCAGGAGGCAAAGGTTGCAGTGAGCCAAGAGCTCGGCCACTGCACTCCAGCCTGGGTGACAGAGCGAGACTCCACCTCAGAAAAAAAAAAAAAAAAAGAAATTTGTATAATGGATGCCAAAAATTTCTTATTGGGTCAGAGATCAGTGGGGTTTGGGTAAATCTGCATGATTCATCTCCAGGATACCCAGCCAGATACCCCAAAACAGGTCTATACCGGGGTCCCACACGGATGACACACAGGCTGAACCTGCCTCGTTGATGTATTTTATTTGGTTTGCACATAATTTCATTTAAGATTTCAGTTCACTGCCCACTTCTTAAAATTGGGAGATTTCCCATTTTAAAATTCCAGGTATGGGGGTTTTCTTGTAAAATCAGAAGCAATAACCCTAAAGGTTAAGGACAGGTGGTGTTGAGTAGCAGGCTACTGCTGGCTGCAGATGAGGTGGTACATTCAGGCTGCCCTACCTCTACTTCCCACTCTTGCTCTGTCTGGCCCAAGGTATCCATTTCCTTTAGTCCCTCAAGCCATGTGAGTTTGCAACCTCTGACTCTCAAGTTTAGCTGAGGGGAAGAAGGAAGAAAAGCACCAAAGAAAGTAAAAGTGACCGAGCTTAAAAACAAAGTGTTTCCTATGTAGACCTGCATTGCCATGTGTCTTCCAAACCAGACAGCCCACGAGGAAACGGAGCTGCCTCAGCCTCCACCCACCTCACTGCAGAGACACCATCCCCACACAACACCCCCAGCCCCCCACACCTGGGCTCTACAGAAGGCAGCCCTGCCTGGCCTTGTCTGGGCGCGTGCCTGTCTGGCCTTGGCCCCAAGTTCTGCTTGCCTCACTCTGCCCCCACTTCACTCCTGCCAGCCCCATCAACTCTTCCCAGATCCCTGCCAGCCTGGCCACTCCCTATCACACTCAGTTCAGGGACCTGCTGGGTGCTGTGGCCACAATGACATGGCTAATTGCTGCCACTGCAACGTCAGGTGCGACACACACCATTCTAGCCAGTGATGAAGAGATCACAGTCAGGCAAGCAGTGGGCCACAGTGTCTCCAGGCCTGCCCTAGGGCAGGACACACTCTTCTAGAAGATTCTAAGGAGTGACCTTTAGGACCAGCACCCCACAGGCAGCTTTCCAGAGAACTGGACATGGCCTAGGTCACAAGCCCCACGAGGACAGGGCAATGCCTGGCATATCCATCACACATCCCCAGCACCAAGCCCAGCATCTGGCAGAGAGCCAAGGCTGCACAATGTACTTAATGAATAAATTCATCAGTGAACCCACTCATGAGAATGCAACTGTGGTTCATTAAGCCATCCATTTTATAATTAATGAAGCAACCCACCCACAAGTAGGTGTTTAATCAACATGCGTCCAATTATTTAATCTCGCTTGGACTCCCTCCTTCCCTAGACACCAAGAAACACAGAGGGAGCCTGGGCTGAGCGTCTGCTGCACATTCCTGAGGATGCTTCAGGGTACCCACGGCTAGTCAGAAGGGAGGGCGCCCAGGCCCAGAGTGGGTGTTTATTGACTGCCGACTGTGTACCACAGCTAGTCAGAGAGGAGCACCTGTGCCCGGAATGGGTGTTTATTGACTGTCAACTGTATACCATGATTAGTTAGCCGGGAGGGCACCAGTGCCCAAAGTGAGTATTAAGCCCGACTGCATTCCGTAACTACAGGCAGGGCACTAGTCCCCAGAGTGTGGGTGTTTATTAAGTGGTAACTGCACAGAAGGCACCACCTGTCACAGTGACGCCTTATAGCCCAATCACAATAGAAACAAGAGTGTTAGTATTTGTAAATCAGTTACTACATACCAGGCCCTGTCCCAACACCTCACACCCGGTCTTGTGTGTACATGCATGAGGACCTTCCGGCTTGTCCACATCTGCTCTTTCTTTTTAGATGGAGTCTCGCTCTGTCTCCCAGGCTGAAGTGCAGTGGCGCGATCTCAGCTCACTGCAACCTCTGCCTCCGGGTTCAAGCGATTCTCTTGCCTCAGCCTCCCGAGGAGCTGAGACTACGGGTGCACGCCGCCACGCCCGACTAATTTTTTGTATTATTTTAGTAGAGATGGGGTTTCACCATGTTGCCCAGGCTGGTCGCAAACCCCTGAACTTAGGCAATCCACGTGCCTCGGCCTCCCAAAACGCTGGGATTACAGGCGTGAGCCACCACGCCGCCCCCGCTCTTTCCACCTAACACCCGGCCGGCCCTTCCCTTCAGAGCCCAGAAGAGCTCCCACACTGGACAGCCTTGGCCCCACCCCAGAGCTCCTTCATGACTGGCTGAGCCAGGGGCCAATCCCACTCCTCTTGGTTAGTGATTGGCTCAGGTATGGTCATGTGGCCCAGCTCTGGCCAATGAGATGTGAAGGGAACTCTGCAAAGGGAACCATGGGAAAGATTTCCCGCTGACAAGGAGGGAGGTCTCCAGACCCAGTCTTTCCCTTGTGGACGCTAGGGTACGGTGTGGGTGCTGGGGGCCTGCAGCCGGGCGGGAAAAGGGACAAGTGCCCAGAGGATTATAGCGGTGCTGGCCCGTCCCTGCTGCGAGTGAAGACTGAGCTCGTGAATCCCAGGGTTCCCACCTCTGGGCCTCCTGTTGCCCGAAGCAACCACATGGCCTGACGTCTAAGTCTGCCGAGCAGAGGGCCCTGCTTCTCATAGCCAGAAGCACCTGAGAGATGCGGGCCACCTCACTGTCCCCGTCACAGTGTCACAGTGGGCAAGCGGGGGTGCCGAGCTTGAAAACCCCGCCCACGGACACCGAGCCAGGAGTGGTGGAGCTGGGGTCAAAGCCAGGTCTGAGTCCCGCAGTCCGTGTGCTTCCCTTTAAAGCCCCTCTCAGACTCGGTGACCTGTCATCACTCCCTCGCCCCTGAGCCTCTTGAAAGCAGGGAGTGGCACTTGGTCACCCTGAATCCCCAGAACTTAGCATTTTCTATGAATGAATGAATGAAATCTGAGAAGCCTAACTTCTCCTATCTGACAGAAAAGCTGTTGGGAACCTCCCTCCACTCTGAGATGTCTCAGGTCCCTGAACACAAGGCTCTGCATGTGCTTCTTTGGGTATGTCTTCAGCAAGGAAATCAGTAAGAAGTATGAACCCTTAAAAAGTGCTCACCACTTACCCAGCACATAGGAACCCATCTGTGCACGGAGGAACCCATTTATCCCCGATGAGGTGGGTGCTGTTATTTCCTCCGCATCTCAGAGGAGCCAAGTGAGGCAGAGATGTTACCTCACTTGACCAAGGGCACAGAGTAACTGCAGATCAAAGGTCAATGTGGCCATGGGGCTCCATATACCTGCTCCTAACCCATATGCTGTGCTTTCAAGCTGAGCCAGTCTCAAAACCCATTCTGTCTTTGCATCAGCAAAAATGAGCCCTGGCCCTGAAAGAGAAGACAGCAAGGCCATGAGAGACCACAACCTACCTCTGCCTTCATTTGGAAACTACTTTGAGGAACAAAAAGAGGAAGCATCTTGATTTTAATGCCATCAATATTGCAGTCTCTAAGTGTTTAGATAGCTTTGGGGATTCCCACTGTGCACAGGCTGTGGTCCACACCCCATGACTAGATGTGCAAGTGAGGCCCCTCCACCTTTTACCTGTTGCCAGGAGGCAGCAGAGTTTATTTAGACTAGGAGTTGCCAACCCACATGCCCACAGGGGCCAGGTGGCTACACAGGGGAGACCAGGCAGGTTGGGCATTGAGAAATCACTGCAAAGGCTCAAGTGCCCCTAAAGGAGGTTCCGCTGAGCTCTACAGAACTGGCCAGAAGGGCCACACCAGCTGTTCCTTCATGGGAAGCCTGAAACCCAAACTTTTAAGTGAAAGTTCCTGCTTTTTTAAACTCGATGTAGGTCAAACAAAACATGTCTATGGTCCCGGTGACTGTGCTACCCCTGGTCCGCCAGACACAGACATCAAATAGCCTTACCTTGGTGAGATTCAAGGCCGTCTCCTCCGAGAGGGACTTACTAGGTAAGCTGAGGGATACATTTTGGAGGTAATTCAGTACAACTCCAGGACTTTGGAAGTTTTTTCTCTCTTCTGTCAGGTTGGTTATGATGGGATGGTAGGCATCTGTGGACGTCTGAAAGAAATTGGCTACGTGAGTTTCTACTAAGAACTAAAACCAAAATATTATGCAGAAATGTAATGTGTCCTACTCTGGATCAAAAAAGCTTTTATTTATTTATTTTTTTTCAGACTGAGTCTCGCTCCATCGCCCAGGCTAGAGGGCAGTGGTGCAGTCTCAGCTCACTGCAGCTTCTGCCTCCCAGGTTCAAGCAATTCTGCTTCCTAAGCCTCCAAAGTAGCTAAGAATACAGGCATGTACCACCATACCTGGCAAATTTTTGCATTTTTAGTAGAGACAGGGTTTCACCATGTTGGCCAGGCTAATCTCGAACTCCAGACCTCAAGTGATCCTCCTGCCTCAGCTTCCCAAAGTGCTGGGATTACAGGAGTGAGCAACTGTGTCTGGCTGCTCTTTTTTTATTTATAGAGATGAGGTTTCACTATGCTGCCCAGGCTGGACTCAAGCAGTCCTCCTGCCTCAGCCTCCTGAGCAGCTGGGACTACAGGCGTAGCCACCATACCCAGCTGGTCAAATGTTTTTATACCATGATAGTAATATAGCTCCTACTATGTACCTGACACTTTTGTGAATATTTTGCTTATACTAATATTTTATCCTCACAACAACCTTACGAAATAAGTCCCCATTGGATGGATGAAACTAAGCACAGAGAGGCTTACACAACAATAAGCGGTAGAACTTGGATTTGAACTCAAGTACATGGGTCCGAGTCTATGCACTCAGCAGAGAGGCTTACACAACAGTAAGTGGTAGAACTTGGATTTGAACTCAAGTACATGGGTCCGAGTCTGTGCACTCACTATTATATTAACTTTCTCAAGGACACACAGTTCTTTAATTACAAACACTAATTCCAGATGACAATTTTTCTCCATGAAGTGAGCTTTTCCTCTAACATCAAACAAAAAGGGCACAGGGAGAAGCCAAGCAGGGTGGATTCCTCGCTCCCCACTCACGGTGCCCACCGCCCCATGAATGAGCCCAGCATTTCTCCTTTTGGGCACCTGCGGTTCCTGGTGACAGGAACTGAGAGTTTTCCCTTCAGTCACTCTTAGCACGAAGAACTAGTGCTGCTGTTGGCTTCCCTCCATTTGTTATTTCTTCCCAGACAATGCACTGCTGATAACAGAGAGCTCAGACATCTGATGGAATTTTACCTCTCCCAGCAAATAGCCTAAGCAGAAGGATGTCAGCAAGGGGGGGACCCAAGGAGGATGCACCTGCTCACCATGGGGTTTGCTGTGGGTGTCATGAGGAGGCTTGGCAACGCTGAAGACAATAAAGCATGCTTTCCTAGAAAAAAAAATGTTGGATTAAGGACTAAAATATGGTCATTTTTCACCCCAAGGAAGACCTGTCCTTATTACAAAATGTACTGGCTTCAGACACATGGAAGAGAGTCTGAGAATGTTTTGAGGAGGAATGTTGCTGGAGGTAAATTATGGCCTAGGAAATCAGCTGAATGATAGACTGTATGGATTTCCCCAGGTCACACTGTTTTCCATTTGTCTTCTAAATGGAAACATGTCAGCATATTAAAAGATGATTTTATACAAGGATTACCAATTTCAAATAAACAAACAAATAGATTTCAACTGCATCCAGATTTGTTGGAGATAAAATAAGGAGTACTGCAACTCGCTGGGCCAGCACAGACAGGAGCCCTGGGGGTGTCCTCCTCTGAGATAGATGAAGTGACAATAGACCCCAGTGAAGTGGTAGACAAAACCCTTCCTGAGCCCCTTCTAGCCCAAGGATTCCAGTTATTCTCTGCACTTAGACCCCATGGGGTTAATTATGAATAATTACAAACAATGAAAACATTTAAGACTAAAGATTAAACCGTGAGTTGCTGTTCTCTGCCTGTTCACCCCCAATTATTTCTAATCCTGCTATTTCCTGATGAGAACACAGACTTAACCTGATATTCTACTTCATTTTTGGAAAATCTCTTGAAGCTGCTTTAGACGAGCTGAGGAAATGACATCATCACCCCTTGCTGGCTGCAGGAGTGACTGAGCCCTTGGGTTTGGGTGGGACTGAGCCGTTGGTGAACGCAGAAGGTGTGACACTGCAGCTCTAGAGAACTGGACCCCAGAACCACTCTGTTCTCCAAGTCAGAGTGACATTCACTCCTCAGGTGCCAGTGAGTTACAGAGGAGTCATGTCAAACTCAAATTTAACTCATGTGTGTCCAGAAAGCAGAATGAGTGGTAGTGAAAATCAGTCCAGACATCCTGCCCATCCTTGCAAGTGATGATCACAGAGACTGGAATGAAAATGAGAATCTGCCAGGTCCCCCATCAGTCCCAGTTCCCATGTGCTGAGTGTGTTTCCAGTGTCCAAAGATACACACTTTCAGACTGCATGGCTCTGAACACAGCCTTCTCCTTCCTCCTCTACAGAAAGAGCTGCTGTCCCTTCCAGTGCTGGGGCGGACAACTGGCCAAGGTGACAGATGGTCAGCACTGTGTGCCTTTGTATCAGCAAAGGCCACCACACCTGGACAGATCGGTCAGTAAGCGGTGCTGGCTCTGGCTCATGAGATTAGAGGAGGATGTCACCGCTGGCCAGGTCACTCAGAAAAAGTCTCCCTCTGGGCACCTACAGCCCCAGCACAGCTTCAAATGTAAAAAATGAGTTCTACCTAATTTTTTTATTGTACTTTAGGTTCTGGGGTACATGTGCAGATCATGCAGGATTGTTGCATACGTACATACATGGCAAGGTGCTTTGCTGCCTCCATCCCCCTATCACCTATATCTGGCATTTCTCCACACGTTATCCCTCCCCACCTCCCACTGTCCTTACCCTGTCCCCCCGCAACAGACCCCAGTGTGTGATGCTCCCCTCCCTGTGTCCATGTGTTCTCACTGTTCTAACAACTGCCTATGAGTGAGAACATGCGGTGTTTGATTTTCTGTTCTTGTGTCAGTTTGCTGAGAATGATGGTTTCCAGATTCATCCATGTCCCTACAAAGGACATGAACTCATTGTTTTTTATGGCTGCATAGTATACCATGGTGTGTACGTGCCACATTTTCCTTGTCCAGTCTATCATCAAGGGGCATTTAGGTTGGTCCCAGGTCCTTGTTATTGTAAACAGTACCACAATGAACATACGTGTGCATGTCTTTATAATAGAATGATTTATAATCCTTTGGGTATATATCCAGTAATGGGATTGCTGGGTCAAATGGAATTTCTATTTCTAGATCCTTAAGGAATCGCCACACTGTCTTCCACAATGGTTGAACTAAGTTACATTCCCACCAACAGTGTAAAAGTGTTCCTATTTCTCCACATCCTCTCCAGCATCTGTTGTCTCCAGATTTTTTAATGGATTCACTGAGCAGTGGTACATCGGGCCCCACACAGGCCTTCCGGGGACTTCAGGGATCATTCTCTTATACACGCTTTACATCTTATGCCTTGTCCTCAGGACCAGGTCACCAGGTGAGATGGGATTCTGGGAGATCCAGTTCTAGTTCAGGAAGGGCACAGTGTACGTGCTCCCAGGAAAATGTGTTAATAGAAAACTCTTCTGAATCCCCCAAAGAATCACATAGCATCCCCCAAACACAGAGGGCCAGGGGTGTTTTGGCAATGAGGGTTTGCTCTGACAAGAACCAGAACCAGAAATAAGGACACCTCTTTCCTGTGTTACTAAAACAAGTAAACTGTGAAGAGGGCAGGATTTGTTTGAGGCTTTTCATAACATAAATACAAGTGATAACTAATGCAGTAGATTGATCCCTTTTTTTTTTTTTTCTGAAGGACACTATATTTTGCCCTTCTGTCAGTGCTGGGAAAGGGAATGTATTCCGTTTTCCTTGGTGGACGCTGGAAGATATAAATGGCAGAGGCTGCAGTGGACACAGGCCGTTTTGCCTGCACAGCATCTGTTCCTTCTGAGACCAGCATCCCTGATCATCCTCTGGGAGTCCCCTCTCCTCCACATGTTCTGGATGAAGCTGACCTCACTGCCATTTCAAGGAGGGTGGGGTGGAAGACTATGACCCAGGCCTAAGCCAGTCAGCATATTCTGTACACCCAGACAGAAAATGACTCATGGAAGGTGCATGGATCAATGTGAGGAGTCCTGCCCAGCCCCAGCGTGGGAGATGATAAGAGAAAGGAGCTCCCTCTTTTCTACACAGGCTGCTGAGGGCTGAGCATGCAACCCTAGAAGCATGGCAGCCACCTTCGCACCAGGAGCAGGCTAACACAAAGAGGGCAGGGTCAAATGCAGAGATTCCCACTGACATCAAGTGAGCACCTGGACCAAACCAGTTCCGAAGCAAAGTTTCCCCTGGAGCTTCCACTGCAAGAGAGGAAAAAGAAACACATGCCTTTCTTGGCTGAAGTTATTTTGAGTTGGGTTTTCTCTCACGCAATCAATAGAATCCTAACAACGGAGGGACTCAACGTCAGAAGCAGAACGAGGGCAGGCAGGAACTCAGGCCTTTCCCTCCTGGTCCTGACACCTGCTGGGCTGGGTGCCAATGAAGCAGCAGCCACATGTTTGTGAGTGCCTACATGCTCTCATTTTGGTGCATTCACTTGGGGACAAAATGAAAATAGAATTGTAGGGGGAAGGTGAATATTAATTTTAAAAGTGGCTAAGAACCACTGGATTCTTACCATATGCCACGCATTGTGCTAATGGCTTTACATGCCTTTTCTCATTTTATCATCCCAACACCACCCCCAGAGAGGGTACAGTATTATTTTTATCCATTTTACAGAGCAAACAAAACGATTTGAGAGATTAAGACAAAAAGGTTATACAGTACCCATTTCCATTTATGTGGACTCTCCAAAACAGGTAAAAACAGAAAGTAGATTAGTGGTTGCCAGGATCTGGGAGAGGGAGGATGGGGAGTGACTGGTTATTGGGTCTGGGGTTTCCTTTTGAGAGGATGAAATGTTTCTGAACCAGGTAGAGGTGGTGGTACCAAGTGCTACTGAATTGTTCATTTTTAAATGGTTATGTTATGTTATACGAATTTGACCTCAATTTTTAAAAATGACTTCCCAAAGTCTCATGGTTCATTATGGCACAATGAAGATTTGAACCCCAGTCTACCTACCTACAGGCCCCTGCCCTGAACAAACTGCCTTGTGCTGAGTAGGAAGAGGTATCTTTAGGGCTTTCCAAGGACCCATCAGAGTCTAGTCCCTGGGAGGCACACGGTTAACATTTGTTGATCAAAAACGCTAATGGACCTGGAATATTTGCCATCCAAAACCTTTGATAATCCTCTTTCACATATACCTTGATACTCCATGATGATCAACAGAACAATATCCATCTCAGAGTCACTCTAGTAAATTGTTAACTCCTCTATCTCAGGGAACAGGTGTTCTACACACAACTGTGTTTGTAAGGTTCATTAGGACACATCATGCCTGCAGTGCAGATAGCTGTAACGGGAGAGTGGGAGACGGGAAATGCTGGGAAAGGAGGCAGATACCAGGGTGATCTCTGGGAACAGACAGTGGATCTGCCCCAGCCCTTCACACTCACTGACCAATGGCAGCAGTAAAGTACATGGCGATCTCATCTGGAGTCAGGGCCCGCTCCCAGATGATGAACTCATCAAAAGCGCCGTTCTCATAACACTTGGCCTGGTCCTGCTCAGACCCTATCACGAGGTTGACGTTGGACTCCCCATAGGCATGAGACACTTTTCCACTCGGGTCAGAGGTGCTCAGGGTCCCGTTGACGTAGACTTTCAGGCCCTCCTGGGATTTCCATGTAAATAGGACATGAGTCCAATAGGGGCCTGGAAAAGAGTGAAGATCACCATTCTGAGTGCTGTGGTTACGAGCTCCCCTTGCACGGGTTTTTCCTGCTTGTAGCCACACCCTTCTTTCTTAAGATGATCAATCACTATTAACTTTGGTGAGTTCTAATACAGGGCCTAACACAGACCTGACTTTCCCCAGTCCTTTGGAGCAGAGGAAAGACATTATCCTTTTATCCCCATGCCCTCAATTCCAAAAGCAGTTCAAGGAGACTCCTTGTTATCAACATAGTAGTTACAAATGTAAATGCTCACAAGCAAATGTGAT
The DNA here is from genome assembly GCF_009761245.1 of Sapajus apella. Taxonomy (NCBI): domain Eukaryota; kingdom Metazoa; phylum Chordata; class Mammalia; order Primates; family Cebidae; genus Sapajus; species Sapajus apella. The sequence goes on along the minus strand of NW_022436942.1, from coordinate 88,998,672 downwards.
TAAAATATTTGAAAAATAGCAGAGCACAAGTGCCAACCAATCAGACCAGAGGCTCAGCCAAGAATAAAATGGTCAGGAACAAGGCAAGGATGTCCCCTCTTACTACTCCTTTTCAACGTTGTACTGAAAGTCCTAACTAATGCAGTAAGGCAAAAAAGAAAATAAGAACAAACATATTGGGAAGGATGCAATAAAACTATATTTATTCACAGATGACATGACTGTCCATGTAGAAAATCCAAAAGAATCAACAACAAAACTGAAAGTAATCAGTGAGCATAGCAAGATTGCAGGCTACAAGGTTAATATACAAGTCAACTGCTCTCTATCTGCCAGCAACAAACAAGTAGAATTTACAATTTTAAAAAACATATAAATCTAATAATACATGTATAAGCTATATATGAAGAAAACTATAAAACTGAGGAAAGAAATTAAAGAGGAACTAAATAAATGGAGACATATTCCATATTCATGGATAGAAAGACACAATGTTGTGAAGATGTCAGTTCTTCCCAAATTGATCTATATCTTCAACACAATCCCAATCAAAAATCTCATCAAGCTATTTTGCGGATATTGATAAACTATGGAGAGAGAAGAGAGTCAGAACAGCCAATGCAATATTGAAGGAGAAACACAGGAGGAACGCCACTACCCAATTTCAGGACTTACTATGAAAAGTGACAGTAGTCAAGAGAGTGTGGCACTGTGGAAAAAAAAAAAAAAAACAGACAAACAGATCTGTGGGACAGAATAGACAGTCCAGAGATAGACCAACAAAAATACAGTCAACCGATCTTTGACAAAAGGGAAAAGGCAGTACAATGAAACAAAAAGAGTCTTTTAAACAAATGGTGCTGCAACAACTGAATATCCACATTCAAAAAAAAGAACCTTAAACCTGTCATAAAAATTAATTCAAAATGGACTGTAGGTCTAATATAACATGAAAAACTATAAACCCACCAGAAGATAACATAGGAAAAACAACTAGATGACCTTGGGTTTAGTGATGGCTTATTAGATCCAACACCAAAGGCACAATCCATGAAAGCAATAATTGACAAGGTGGACTTCATTACAACTAAAAAATTCTGCTCTGTGAAAGACGCTGTCAAGACAATGAGAAGACAAGCCACAGATAGGTAGAAAATATTTGCAAAAAACATGATAAAGGACGATTATCCAAAATAGACCCAAAAAACTCTTAAAATTCAACAATAAGAAAATAAAATCTGCATTTTGGGAGGCTGAGATGGGATAATTGCTTGAAGCCAGAAGTTTGAGACCAGCCTGGGCAACCAAGCAAGATCTCACCTGTACAAAAACTTTTAAAAAGTTTTATCGCAGCTACTTGGGCAACTGAGGTGGGAGGATCAGCTAAACCCAGGAGATAAAGGCTGCAGTAAGCTATGATTCCACCACTGTACTCCAGCCTGGATGACAGATCCTGTCAGAAAGGAGGGGAGGAGTGGGGAGGGCAGGGCAGGGAAGGGCAGAGCAGGGGAGGGGAGGGCAGGGCAGGGCAAGGCAGAGCAGGGGAGGGGAGGGGAGGCAATCCAATTTTTTAAATGGGCAAAAAAGACCTACCTCACCAACCCATAGAATATACAGCAACAAGAGTGAATGCTGATGTGAACAATGGACTTGGGGTGACAATGGTGTGTCACTGCAGGTGCATCAAATGTAACAAATGGACCACTCTGGTGGGAGAGTGTCCATAGTGGGGGTGGTTGTGCCTGTGTGGAGGTGGAGGGTAATGGGAATTCTCTGAACATTGCACTCAATTTTCTGTGAATTTAAAACTGTTCTAAAAAATAAAGTCTATTAAAAACAGTAACAGCAACGCAGGCATTCCGCGGCACCCACACACCCAGTCTGCAGGGGCCAAGAAGGGGGTGAGCACAGTAACTGGCTTTCCCTGAGGACGTGGCTTCTATGCTGACTAAAGTGAACAAGAGTGTGAAGAGTGGCTACCCCATCACCAGGAGGCAGCCCCTACTCACCCCCACCCGTCAGTAACACAGGAGATACAGACCCTGCCTTGCCAGTCTTTTTACTGTCAAGAGAAATTGGAAAATCTTAATTTTAAAATAAAATCATAACTAATGATCATAAATCATTCCAAATTTTTTTTTTTTTTACAAACACAGCCTAGGCAATCACAATATGGGACCTCAAAACCCATATAAAGACCCAACTCAGCCCACAGGCCATTGGCATCAACCTCTGTTCGAAGCTAGGGCGTTATGATGTTAACCAACATGGCAGTGCCTTGCTGGGCAAGACCAATCTCCCTGCTCATTCAGGAACCTCCATCAATCAGCTTTTGTGTTACTCTTCTCTCTGGCACAAGGACCACGCCCTCAACAAGAATATTCATCAGATTTTGACTGTCAATTCCCCCACAAAGGGTCCCCTTTGTTCTGCCAGTGTTTGTGGTAAGCCGTCCTCCTGAGCTTGCTGCTGGAAAGAACAGGGCAGCCCTTTTAAAGGACACACATCACCTCCAGCCAGCCATGCATCATAGATCACCCAGAATGACATCGGGGCTTCTTGCTCAAGATTGTGCAACTTTCTGATAATTTTGAGTCTCTGGAGAACACTTGGATCATGGGTCAGTCCAAAGTATTACTGTCCCGAGTTTGAAAGCAAGAATAGCAAACACCTTCAATGCACAAAGGAAAACATACTGCCAGACAGAAGTGTTTCCCATTCTCGCCCTTTCCCTGGGTAGAAAAGCAGCCAGGGTTGAGCACACTTCACCTTAAAGCATGTTCAAGGTCAAAGAACCTAATGAGTGCCTGAAACCATGTTCCATCAGCCCAAGGAGCACAGAGATAAGACGCTTACAATCAGAACTCTGATAGCAAGTGGAACAGGAGGGTCACGGACAAGGTTCAGATGGTTCTGTGTCAGAGTAGGGAGGCAGAAATAATCTGACCTTAGGGATCACAGAAGGCAAATTCTAAGCAGATGTTTGCTGAATTGCCCCACTAAGCTGGTCCGAGCACACTGAGCACCCCCAAAAGGCAAACACCTTCCGGACTCACTGTGCCATCATTCCAGTCTTTATGCACAGCAACCTGCTTAGTTCTCACAGTCACCCTGTGACGTGATTCTGTTATACTGTCATATTATGAATGAGGAAACTGAGGCACAGAGCAGTTAGGGAAGGTGCCCAGGTTCACACAACTACCAGCATACAGAGGCAGTATTTGATCCAGCCTGTTTGGCTTCAGAGTTCACGCTTTTTAATAACTGGGCCATGCAGCCCCCTGAGACAGAAAATGGACTCCCCTTAAATACGTCAAAGATGTTTCCTACTGAAGGAAACCATCCTAGGCTTTTGTGCTGCCCCCTCCACCTCTGCCCTTCTCTTGTTGGGCTCCAGTCCTATGTGTCCCCCACCCCATCCCACCCTGAGTCCTTCTGCGTGCCCAGCCATCTGTTCCCCTTCTCCAGCTTCCACTTCAGACCTTTCAGCCTCCTGCCTCACAGCTGTCTCTCAACACCCACCTGCGCCAGGAGGCAGTGGCATTCCTGGGCTCCTCGGGCTGCGCTGGAGCCAGTGCTGTCACTCACCTGGGGGACTGAAGGAGGCCTCCCATGTCTTGGAATTGTCGCGCGTGTACAGCTCCACGGAGCCTCTGCCATCACTGGAGCAGACCTTAAACCCGTTGGAGATGACCTGTCCCCCATATGCAGAAGGGACTGGTCTAGACTGTTCTCCTTGTGTCTTCCAGAAAAAGGAAAATGTGACCCCTGAGGAGAGGAAGGTCAAAAGATCAGTTATTCACAGAGGGCAGGGGACCTGACTTTTCAGAAGTACATGGTTCTCTTTGCTTTTTATTTTTATTTATTTTCATTTATTTATTTTTTTGAAACAGTCTCTCTCTGTCATCAGGTGCCAGGGTGGAGTGCAGTGGCACGATCTCGGCTCACCACAACCTCTGCCTCCCAGGTTCAAGCAATTCTCCTGCCTCAGCCTCCCAAGTAGCTGGGACTACAGGCACGCACCACCACGCCCAGCTAATTTTTTTTGGGTATTTTTAGTAGAGACGGGGTTTCACCATTTTGGCGAGGATGGTCTCAATCTCCTGACCTCGTGATCCTCCCACCTCAGCCTCCCAAAGTGCCGGGATTACAGGCATGAGCCACCGCGCCCAGCCTGCTTTTTATTTTTCATTTGGAAAGCATTTTGTCCCCCTTCTTAAGACACTGTATGTTCAGTTCAGAAAAGCCAGACAGTAATATTTTCTTGTGTTTATTAAGGTCTCACACAGTGCCAGGCACTTTTCTAGGAGTTTTAAATGAATTTAAAAAGTACAAAAGCCTTGGTTCATCCCCATTATACAGATGAAGGAACTAAGACTAGTTCACTCAAGGTCACCAGTGACTGATGAAGATCACTGCAGCCCCAGGCAGTCCCACCCAGGAGCATGCAACTGTGAAGACCTAAACCCTCCAGGTCTCTCTCCTGTTTCTCCAGAAATGTGGTTAGGATAGCTCCTTCCTAAGCCTCTTCTATAAATAGATTTTACAAAGACATGAGGTATCTCATGCATACTGGTTTATAAACAATAGTTGTATAAAATTTACTCCGCCATGAACTTCCGCCAATGTCTATAAATACACTTTCACTTTGTCATTTTTATGTCTGTGCAGCGCTTCATTCTAAACAGGCATCACCATCTTTTTCTAAAGCAACAACGCCCTGTTGCTGGATCTTAAGGTTTTCTTCCACTTTTTGAAGAAATTTTCAAACAGAACTTGAAGCAAATTTTTTTGCATGTCAGATTATATGCCTTTAGGATACATTCCCAAGAGGGGATTTCTTGCCAAAGGGAAGCACGCTTTGAAGGTTTTTGATATCTTCAATGTTCATTTCCGACAGTTGAATCCAGAGAGGCCAGCGGCTGAAGCCTTTGTTAAGACCCCAGTCTGCACATTTGTGGTAAGTCCTGACCCTGGGCCCCATGCTGCGGGGGAGGAGGGGTTCCGCGTGGACTAAATGGCCTGAACAATGCACATTAGCGTGAACGAGCTGGCTCATTAGTTCATGCTGCCTCTGCCACCAGAAGGAAACAGAACATCCCTCAAATCTGTTGTGGCAGTATATTACAGTGTATTACGACACTTAGACATTATACCTTTGTGGGTTCAAAGTCCTACTATGACCAACGTAAACATGAAAAAACTGTAATTTTTATGATCCTAATGTGGGATTTCTCCATCTTTTACTATAAAAAAAGCTGCAGGCCAGGCGCCGTGCCTCACCCCTGTAAACTCAGCACTTTGGGAGGCCAAGGCAGGCAGATCACCTGAGGTCAAGACCAGCCTGGCCAACATAATGAAACCCCATCTCTACTAAAAATACAAAAATTAGCTGGCTGTGGTGGCATGCGTCTCTCCCAGCTACTCGAGAGGTTTAGGCAGGAGAATCGTTTGAACCCAGGAGGTGGAGGCTGCAGTGAGCTGAGATCACGCCACTGTACTCCAGCCTGAGTGACACAGCAAGACTCCATCTCAAGAAAAAAAAAAAGGAACTGCAGAAGCCCAGGTCCCCCTACCTGTCCTGCACACACATCCACTGGTCTGGGGGCCAGGCTCCCGCTGAAGGGGCAGTCGGGCAGGGCCTGGCTGGAGGCTCCGTGGAGCTTGGGCCTCTCTGGCGTTGCAATTTGAAGCTCTGTGCAGTTGTCTGTATTCTACTTCTCTGCCTCAGTAGCATCGGCCCACCTGGCCTTTGTGTATAAACTCGTGTGTGTGTGTGTGTGTGCATGCGTGCATGCGTGCATGCGTGTGTGTGTGATGCTAGCTGCCTGCCTGGACTCTGCCTGTGATGGCTGGAAATACATCCAGCTGTCTCACCACCGCCAAGCCCAGCCTGGGCACCTTGGTAAGAGGGTTCAATGGTGCTGAGAGAGCACACATGCCCAGCACTGGTCCAAACAGGCCCATGATAGGATGGTGGGCAGTGGGGAGAGGCAGAGGGATATCTGTCCTGGGCCTTATTTCTATAAATGGTGCCAAATTTATAGATTTTAGCCCTTACCTTGAAATGAGGTTATGGACACAGTCTTAGTGAGTCACTGAATTCAAAGAAGACATTTGTCATTCGTGTATAAGGTGGTGTCTCATTGCCAACCATCCTTTCTGTGATGCCTTATGAATTAACATATCTGTTAGAAGTCCTTCAAATGTCGTGTGACAATATATCACGACAATTATATCTTCATGGGTTCAAAGCCCTCGTAGGAATGAAAAACACACCATAAATTTTATAACCCTGGTATGGAATTTCCCAATTTTATTTTTTTTAAAGAAGAACCTCAGAAAAAACTGGAAGGGCCTGGACCTTTGTGGAGCCCTGAGAGGCTCCAGGGTACAGCTCCAAGTCCTGTGAGGTCTGTCCTCAGGGCTACTGGGAAAAGCAAAAAGCCCTCACAAGTGCCCAGTGATGAGGGTCACCGCGGAAGTGTGTGACTGTGGGGGCAGCCCAGAGGCCTAGGGCAGCTAATGGTGGCGTCCCGGGACCTGGCCAGCACCCCACCACACTCACCTTATGAGTGGGATCCCTGCAATATCCGCCTGCGTTCTCAGGGCACAGAGGCCAGGACAAACCCGCAGGCCTCTGCCGCTTCTCTCCACACTCAGAGGCAACCCATCTCACAAGGAAGTGAGCACAGTGCATTGTGAAATTCTGTTATGAAACAAATTCCCAGTAGGATTCATGAAAGTTAATTTTTTCCAAAAACTTTGCTGCATTTTAAAATTCCTTTCACTCAATTCAAACTGAGCCTGTCTTGGCCAAATGCCTTTCTGTTCAGGAAGAAAAATAAAAATAAGAAAATTCCATGTGGTGTTAGGTAAGGGTAGATAGAAGGCCGTCCTCGGTGCCTATAACCAAGCCTTTCATTTTTGTTAACTCATCCCACCAAACGATGGCTTCCACCTGAGCAACAGCTTACATTTAGCTATCAATTCATGTCTTCACGGAGTCATAAAAAAATTCACAATGTGCCTTCAGTATGAGCCTTTTAAGGAACTTTGCCTCACGGAGTTGGGTCATCAATGCAAACAAGGAAAACGCTGAAGGAAAAAGAAATAACCATAATATTCACAAACTAATTTGATGATTTTTTCTTGTTATGAGCATTGAATCCTAAAACGTCCAAAAAATAAAATGAGGAAAGATCTTTCTCCACAAGACGAAAAAAAGGAAAAATAAAAATCTAGAAGTCATAAGAAAAGACTAATAAATTTGAGTGCATAAATATAATATTCTGCAAGGCAAAAAAAAAAATTTACCATAACAAACTCAAAGACAGACAACCATCTAGGAAAAAAAATACTTGTCATAGATTTAACAAATGAGAAGTTAATTCCCTTCATATGTGAAGACCACCGCATGAAAAAAAGGATGATTTCTAGCAGGTAATGAGAACTTATATGGGCTGAGGCTAACTCTTCCCAACAACCTATGTATTAGGGGTCACTACTGTCCCCATTTCACAGGGGAGAAAACTGAAGCACAGGGAGGTTAGATAACTTGACCAAGGCCACACAGCTGGTCTGTGACGAGTGAGGACTTGCACCCAGGCCGCCTGGATCTGGAGCCTGCATTTGTGATTGCTGTGCCGTGACTGCTGCGCTGCTCTTCCCAGGCCCACAGACCCAGCACGGTGCAAGAGCACTCAACACACGCCAAAGCAGCAACGATGGCCCAGGAGGGCACGACCTTCTGCAGGCATGTGGGCCCGCCCGGCGTCCGTGCCCCCACGCCAGTACCACAGCCCACACACCCGAAGGCTGACTCGGGCTGGGCCGATCAGAATCACCAAGACTGGCCCAGGCAGGGGAAGGCTCAGCTGGCAAAACCAGAACTTGGAGCTTCTGAGCGGATGCTGCTCCCACACCAGGAAAGCAGCCTTGAGAAAACAGCCAGAGCTAGGCAGGGACAGTAGCTGATGGCCACTGAGCACCCGGACCAGCCTGTGGCCCACTGCATTTCCCAAAGAGCTGTGTCTGAGAACACAGCCGGTGCAAGGCAGGGACAGTAGCTGATGGCCACCAAGCACCCAGACCAGCCTGTGGCCCGCCGCGTTTCCCAAAGAGCCATGATGCTGCGCCTCCCACAGGCTTCCATGCAAGACTCAGGGCCCATTTCCAGCTGCCTGGCCTTGGCCCTTGCTGGCCCTGTGCCACGTGTGACCTGGAGAAGACACTTGTTTGCATATCAAGTCTTTAAAATTCTCACTCCTGCCGGGCGCGGTGGCTCACGCCTATAATCCCAGCACTTTGGGAGGCCGAGGCAGGTGGATCACGAGGTCAAGAGATCGAGACCATCCTGGTCAACATGGTGAAACCCCGTCTCTACTAAAAA